>NW_018127892.1:3695604-3721930 GCF_001952655.1 Monopterus albus | reverse complement strand
ACTGAAACCTCTAATGTACATCCATATATGGACATTTTCTTGTTGCTAGTTAGTGGTGTTTTTAATAAATGACCGTGAAGGCATACAATGTATCTAAGCACAGAAGCTAGTGGCAGGGTAATATCCCAGTTTTGTGGAAGAAGTTTGTAATCTATCTCCTTTCATGACTGGACATTGTCCAGCCTGATGAACTGAATGGTGATAAAATCCAGCTACAGTTCAGCAGCCTAGCCTGATCAGTTTCAACAGAGAACATAATAACCAAATGACAAAATGGCAAAGGTTATTTAAACTGGAAAATTTACAAGAGATAAAGGGTGAATTATTACCATCTATACACGACACCAGTGAGGTTACTACTCAACTTTGACTGAGCTCTTTGCATTAACTTTTCTAGGTCAAGCCATGGTCTCTGCCACAACACCCAGAGTCTCCAAGGAGGTTACTTTAACTACACCACCAGTTGTAAGTCACTTCTGACTTAGTAAGGCTTTATTTAATCAACAAGAACAAATCCGATTCCTACATATACTTTATTTGCTTGTTTAGATATACTGTTCTTACTTTTTAAAGACGGAGGATCTGGGAAATAGGATATTGAGAGCCCATGGCAATATCTTTGGAGGTAGAAAGCACATAAATAAATCGAAGAAAGTAGAGACAGCTGCTTAACACTACACACAAAATGGCTCCCTGTAGGGCACTAGGCTGACAAGAGAAACACAGAATCATTTGTCCAAAGTTTTCCCTGAAATCAGTCTATCCGTCACTAAACATCCAGCATATGTTGAACCTTGGGGCACCTTTGGAAACTTCCGCCTGATAGAAAACTTAATTTGATGCCTGATGTGTTGTTTCTCCAGAGGACCTCCGAAGTGAGTCCTCCTGTCGTCAGTAGTCAGCGGGATGAGGACCAAAGCTTCCATACCCCGAAGTCCATGGAAGTGTTGAGTTTCCTGCCCAATAGGACCATTCCTCACAACACTGCCAATAACCTCACACAGGTCTTGGAGCACAGATCAACACGCACACAAATGTACACATGATACATTTGCAAAACCAGTTCACAAACAGACACAATGCCCACCCATCTGCATATGATGCAAAACTCTGTGATGTCCATTGTTTTTCCACCTAGGGCTTTCTCAAAAGTGTAGAAGAAGTGCTGTCTTCTCCAGGGTTACCAGAGGTAAATGAGTTCACGTTGTTGTTGTGCAATATTAAAACATGACATAATGTAGCATATGCATTTTAGTGATTACTTTAATTCAAGGCACTTGCGAGATCCATGAGTTTGAGATTGTAACGCCATATTTTTGCCACAAGTGGTGCCAGAAGCATTAAGAGTATCTGATAGTGTACCCACACAGGATTGCTGTGTGTAGTCAGTGGTGCAAATTGTTCAAGACAAAACCCCTGTACAAACACAGCGCTTAGAATGTTACTGGAAGTTGTAGCATCCAGTACTGTCCACTCACCCTAGCCAAATCTCCACACACACGCAAATATGCTGCTGCTATAAGAAAGACATTCAGCACAAGTGTGTAGTTTCAGTAAAATGTGTGCTCAGAACAAGCATGGTTTTTTTTGAGCAAGCTGAAACAGATGTTCATGTACAAGAATGCAAAACTTGGACAGCAGCATTCAGTAAAGCCCCTTGTGATTAGTTTATATAGCCTGTTAGGTTGCTGTCAGTTTTTTTGTACTTGATCTAATTTAAATAAGTTAATATTCTGTTTTATTATTACCATTGTATTGTAAAGTCTGGATGCAAATGTTTGTGTAATATAGTGCATACTTCATATTTATAACTCATGTTGTTAGACTATGTAGCTTTTGAAAGAACAAACAAACCATTTTTCTACTTCCAAATGAAGAGATAAATTTCTATGAAAAAAATGCACCTTTGCTGAATTCAGTGGACATTTTTTTTTTGCAGTTGGTCTGGTGTAGCTACTAGCTTGAATGAATGTCACTTTCGGATTTTTCTCATTAGGGGTCGCCACAGCGAATGTAGCTACTAGCTTATCGGGCTTAATGTTAGCTAATGTTTAAAACCTTTATGTAAATATTTCTGTATAATGGCCATTACAAAATCAATTCACTGACTTAATGACTCTTCTTTATTTGTGCTATAGTATTAGAGCTAATGCTAAAAAGTAGTTTAGCATTAAACATGATCCCATAATTGTCATAAGTACTCAAAGCGGCTGCCACCCAACAGAGGTTATATGTTCTTATTTGTTGGTTTATTGTTGCTCATAAAAATGGGTATTCCAGCTTTATTTGCACTCCTATAAAGTTGAGAGATTCACAAAAGCCAGTTTACAAAGAATGGTTCAAATCAAAACTGAAATATTGGCAGAGATATCCTGACATTTATTTGCCATAGCACAACCAATAGCATTATTTAATAGCTTTTTCATGCCTTGTGATGTTTTTCAAAGGCTATCATTTGTAATGCACTCATTGTATTATACATTTTTAACCTCAAGACCTAATGACATCACCATGTTTATTTTGTTAGACTCTGGAAAGTTCCCTCTGTAGCCACGGATAACATTATACAACTGTTACAAAAGTACTTTTCATGCCAAGTAAATTGACCTTTGTGTGTAAAAATCAGTGAAGCAAAATCATCTCATTAAAGAAACAAATAAGATATTCTAAAAATGTGAAATGATTTAATGGGTCATCCTGAATCAGTGCTGCATTCAAAGCAAAGAGTGTTTTTTCTTGGTTCATTGTTGAGCAGCAGTCCACCCCTGTGGTCAGCGGGCTGATCGAGACCGTGGACATAGTGATGGAACACATGGTGACTAACCTGGAGCCCAGCTCAAACTCTCTCATCTCCCTGGGTGGAACATCTTTTGTTGCAGGTCAGTACGGTATCGACTTTCCAGAAGGTGACTCACTGTTGTAGTTTGTGTAGACATGGTTAGAAGAGCATCAGGTTGATATCATCAGTTTTCTTATTCAGAAGACAAATACAGGTCAGATAAGCAGGGGTCAAGCCCCCCCACTTTGGCTCTCATGGGTGTGGATAATAATCTGTTTGCCACTAAGCTGTTTTTTTTCCCAGGGGTTGCTTGACATCTTTGATCCACCCCTGATAAAGCAGATTGGCCTTGTTGCTTGATTCTCAGTTTGTTTTTCCTCAATGGTTCTCACGTTGTCTTATCGCTGACCCCCTACAGATTACTCTCTGATGAAACTCCCACAGAACTACAACCTGCCACATTACCGCTTCCCCACACAGGGCAAGAACTACATCTCTGTTCCTGGGGAGGCTTTCACCATGCATTGTAAGTGCAGATGTTACAGATATTCAGTTACAAAACTGGCTTTCCCTGTCTTAAGGATTTCCTGTATATAAAAAATAGTAGCTTGGATGAATGTGAATACTGCACATTTGTCTTGCACTGATTCTGCCAAGAGAAAATGATCCAGCTAGGATGCTCTTGTTATTGGCTGGTAATTTATTATGCTAAATTTAGGACTGTTAATACACCATACAGTGTAGGACAGGAGTGCCATTAGAGCGTTTGTGTGGATTTACTGTGTACCATAGAAAACCAGCTATGACTGTAATGTTTGGAGTTACTCTTTTCTTTAAGACAGAAAGACTGAGAAAGAGAGAGAGAGAAAGAGAGCAGCACATTTTCTCCACCACTTTCCTCTGTCATTAAACAGAATGGATTCATCGCGGAGTGAGAGAGCAGTAATTACAGTGGGCATTAAAACTGTTTGCTTGATTATGTGTTCAGGTCAGATTCCCTTGGTGCCTCCTGGTTGTTGCATGCACTGTGAACACAGAAATAAACTGTTTACTAATTCATTAAAAGACTATTATTAGAAATGGAATGCATGTAATTGCTTGGCACATTAGAGCCAGGACCAAATTAACTCAAAGCTCTAAATACCTGACTGTATGAAATGCTCCAAAGAAAGTAAAGGGAATCCTACAACAGGGTGTATTTGTATACTTTAATATATATGTATATATATTTTCCTTTTCTCTCTGTTCCTTAGGGAAATTGTACAAGCAAACGGACTACCTCACAATCTGTTGTAGAACTTGCTGGGTGGCATTCTCTTGAAATAATTTTGGGAGGTTAAAGATACTCCTGCAGCATGGACACAGCACGTTTGTTTGACATCAGCAAGCTTTTGTTGTCAGTCAGTGGGTCCCTGGTAGAGAGCCTTTGATGGAAGCAACAGGAACATTAAGAATTTCCTCCAATTTTATTGTTTATCTTGCAGTGCTGGGGAGGGAGCGAGCTGGATGATAGGTCAGATTAGGGGAGGGGGACCAGATTTCCTGCTGTCCTCATGAGGTCATGTAGAGGTTTCATATAATTTCCCAATATCCGCATGCTTTGCGGCCTTCTACCTTTCTTCCATGTGCGAGTGTACAGCTGTCCTGTTAACCAGCCAGTGCCAGTGTACGGCAGCAAGGCAGCGTTAATTAATTTCCCTTCTTTGTGAGGATTTTAGCAGAACTGCTTTACATTCCCAGTCCTCTGCTGATGTCTTTCACATTTAACTATTGCTTTTTTTTTCTTCAGCTCAAACCACCATTGTTGGCCTCTTCTACCACAACATGCACAGCTATTATAAAGAGATCAGCCCTCTGAAGACAAGGTAAGAGGAAGGAAAAACAGCCAAAGACAAAAGGTTTATTCATCTTAGTCCAATTTATTTGGGTTTTGGCAAAAGATTTGTCCATGAAAATATGTTCTAATCAAAATTACTGAGTGTAAATATAAATTCCAGCCACCTGAAGAAAAAGTCAGGCTTCTCTATTTGTATTTTCCATGGGAGAAATCAGGTCCGCTGGAGCTAAGGCGCCCCCACCTCCTGAGCCTAAATGGCTGTTCCCTGAGGCCAGGCCTTTATCTGTCCTCTGGCCTATCTCTCATCTCACCACTCAAACTCCCCTGACTGATAGACCCTGCTATTAGCTCTACACCCCACCGCCCAACACCACCACCACCGCCCTCTGTCGTTGGACTAGCTTGCTCCACTTGTGCTGCAATGTTTACCTTTTACCAAACATGACATAAGAACAATTAAACAACAGTTTATTTCTCACTTTATATGTCAGAGACGTCCACATACAAACCATAAAATATGTGGCAGTGCATTTGGTCATGTTTGTGACTGATTGTTTTTCATATGGCTGCTGGGTTCTGCTGTGGGCGAGAAGGTCCCTTTGCATCATGACAGAGAAGTGATGTTACATATCAGATGATCTTGAAAAACTATTGGTGCAGCGCTGCTAGTTGTCAGGGTGATTAATCATGTAGACAAATGATCAAAGTCCCACTTCGATGCTATTGCTCTGGGCCTGTCTGTAACACTTATGTGTTGATGTGAGTGCAAGATTATAGTGTTTTTTCTGACTTATCTGACTCTGTCTGTTTACGTCATACTTAACCTCTCGCTTTCTTTTGTTTCTATCTGTAATGTATGTTTCTGCCAGCATTTCTTCCTGTCACATAACCTGTCTCTTTTTGGTGTTTCAGGATTAATGAAGCTGGACACTTCAAGGATCACAAGATCCAGGTTGCCAGCTGTCTAATCTCTCTGAAAGTGGAGCCTTCACCAGCCCTGTCACCAAACCTCTCCGGGGCACCACTCATCAAGATTGTGCTCACACATGTCCTGGTAAGAATCAACTTATACAATGCTGCAGTTTCTTATTTGACTCATGTCTGATTTGGCCATTTAATTTCTGCCTGAGTCAGTCTTACTGGGAAGATGGGGTGTTTTTCCAATTTGCAGCTGCAGTTACAGGGTGTGGGGCACTCACCTTATCAACGGAAAGAGGGCCGTGGTTTGCTTGTGGTTACAGTAAATGACCACACCATATGAAATCTATCATCTCTATTTTTGGCATTCTGTTATGTAGATGAGTGTGTATCACTGACGGAGGCTTGTGCAGCTGGGCACTTACCAGCACAAAGAGCAAAGCCTACTTTGTTTTTCATTAGCCTGCCTAAAATGTCCCTCGCGGAGCATGTGGCTTCCAGAAAGCAAACTGATTATGGACATTTGAACTGTAGGCTTACGGTGCTTTGAAACGAACAATAGCTTTCTTTTATGAACAACATGTTTCTAGTTTTCTGCTTCATGGTAGGGGCTATGCCAGTTTTCCATGGGAAATTCAATTGAAACTCATAATGAAAATGTACTGAAATGTGCATTGCATTAGCTTGCTTCCATTTAAAGTCATAAATATTTCTGTGCACTTCACAGACATATATTTATTTTAATGTTTTGATTGTGTTTGTAGTTTATAAGACAATCTCATACAGTAGAATTAATGAGGCCGTTATCAAAACCAGTTGACTAAACCCCAAACAATTAAGCTCTATTTAAGTTCTGCCAAAATTATTCACTATCTGATGAAGTGGATTAGAGGTGCAGGTTCTCTTTCTGCTTTCTAAGAGCACACATGAAAGCCACACAGCTTCATGAAACCATGGAAATATTGTTTTGTTTGCCTTCATTTTCCCTGGTGAAATAAATGTTTATGCTGCAATTATCTGGCCTGCTTCCTGTGACAATGATTAGCATGTTTGTTTTAGCAGACACCAAGGGAAAGGCTTATAATCTCCTTTGTTATGGGAGTTCTGGAGATGCTCACTGTCTATTGCATTAAGGTGTTTCTATTTTTATTGGATTGCTTTCACTTCTGGTGTGAGGATAAATCAGGTTTCTTACATTCTTTCCTCTCGACCCCATTACAAATATTTTATTATATTTATTACAAGCACACACTGATTAGAATGCACAATTCCAATACTTTCCAAGTTAACTTGGAGGGTGATTTATATTTAGAGTTGCATTGTAATTTGGCACACAGTGATTTTGGCTGTATACACAGCCAGAAAAGGCTTGTTTTGTTATATCTGGATTGCAGCACAGACCTGTGGTTAAATTCAGTAAAAAACAACTATTTTTGGAGTTTTAATGTCTTTGGCAGCTTGTGGATACTTATCACCTTCCTAACTCGGAGGCAGGGAGGGTGAGACCTTTTCCACGATTGTTTATGTCGCTCTTTACAGTCTTGCCAAATTAAACCTCAATGATGTCTTCTCATGTCACCAGTTCAGTGGCCTGAAGGAAGTGATTTGCAACTGACCTGTCTGTTTATCCCTGAGAGTAGACAAGCACCCAGTGACTTCATTAAAACCTAGCAGGGAGGCTGAATGTTTCTAAAGCAGAAATATGTCAGCGTACTGTACTCATCTGTCTTTTCGTGCTGTCATGGTTACAACAAATACTCTGTGTACAAATTTTGTAGTGTACAAACAGTCACCTCCTGCCATGGCTCCAACCCAAAAGTCATCCATTTTCTCTATCTGACATTTGCTATGATAAAGCATACCACACCACACAGGTCATCATGACATCATGACATGGACCACTTACTGATGGTCAAAGCCATGCGGTGGGTGTCTGAGTGACCTTGCGCACTTGATTGATGACCTCTGAAACAGCCCGCTGAGGTCATTCCATTCCCAGCTGACTCTGTCAGAGCTGAGATGCCGCCATCTTGCATTATCTAGTGCGTAGCTGGTGTGATACCCAGACAAGGTGTTATCAAGGCTGCTGGAGGCCCACATGCTTTCTCACGCCATTCAGCCGTGGTGCTGAGTGGACCCTGGCTCCATCACTGATTTATTACTGTTGTCTGACTCCAGATGAGTTTGAGAGGACCTAAGGAGAGAAGAGGAGAAGAAAAAGGAGGGTGGGAGGCACTGGGGTCTGTAGTTAAACATTAATACATACATAATAAGACCAATACCTCCCCCTGCTCCTTCTTCCATTAAAGCATCACACACAATGGACTATAAAGTCAATTTATAGGGTCAAAACAGAGAGTATTTGACTTTCTAAGACTATATAGCAGGGTGTTAGCTGGGTGGCTTCATAAGAAGGGCCAAGGCACTGTGCAGGACAAGGTGGCAGCGCTGGAGAGACGTTGGTGACCTCTGTCTGTCCCTCAGTTGAATTTAATTTGTGATGAAATGTAGAATTACAAATCATAAACAGTAAAGAAATTGTTTTACATTTTATTATTTGATTTTTGGTGGAAAGTTAGATCAGAAGATTGATACCATTCACATATCTGTCTATTAAATGTAATCTACAGCTAGTGGCGGTTAGCTTAGCCTAAAGATTAGACACAAGGGGATTCAGTTAACCTGGTTCTGTCAATAAATACATTCCTGCAGGGATTATGCGCTGGACCACGTCTTGGCCAGCTGTTTCTTGTTTTCAGTGTTTGTGTTAATCTAAGCTAAGTGGCTATTAGCTGTAGCCTCATATTTAATGGGAAAACATTTGCCAGAAAACAAATAAGCATGCTACTTTTCTACACACACACACTGTAAACTAATATGATTATCTCAGAAAAAAGTAAAACAAACAAAACAAAACACAAATACCATTACTGAATTTATCATGTTGACTCAGGCGGCCAACTATTCAAATATTCACCAAGTGACTGGACAAAAGGCTGTTAGTAACAAAGTTTCTCAGTAAGTTTTGTCAGTTGGTTCCCTCCCATTACTTAAGGAACATGAAAGTGAGCTTGTTGAGAAGTCAGTAAAGAGGTCAAGGGCAGAAAGGGAAACTGGGTGGTTTGTGTTTACAAAGACATCTAGGTTTCTTGGAACTTCCTATACATGCCAAAAATTGTGGATTAATTGTTCAGCGACTTTAAACACAGAAAGGCTATTTAATGCTTTCTGGTATCCATGCTCGAAATTCTTACTCATGCTCTATATGCCAGAGCTGGTATCAGTCTTTTGTGTCACAGTAATAACTGCTCTGTATTTTCCAGTCTTTTTATAATTTCCTTCACACACCCAGCTTAAACCTTGTGGTCAAAGACTCTCCTACTTCACGCTCTCTTTCTCTCTCCCTCAGTCCTAGCCACCCACACCCATCCATACACCAACACACATAAAAAAAAAAGAGCTGTGCGAGCCAACGTACTGATCAATTGCAGATGGAGGTCTGGCTATTGCTGTTCCTTTCTTGCCAAAAGATTCAGATTTACAGTTCCTCCCATTAAGTGTCCCCTCGCTATCAGCACTGCAACCTCACAACCATCTCTTGCTAAGTGCTGAACAGAACGGAGCTTAAATCCAGACAAAAGTAGAAAAGGTCCTGATCTGTCTACATGAGCATATGTATGAGCTCAGAATGTGAGATACGTAATGTTCATGAAGAATTTAAAAATCTGTGACAAAACTGCATTAGAAATTAAAAATTGTGAATGTGTAGAAAACATTGAGAATGTCTAATTAACATTTCTGTGAAAACTATAGGTTATAAAAGGCAAAACAAATAACTTTTGCAGGGTATATGCAACTGTTGAAAAGCCTCAAAAAGACGTGAATTCAGATCACTCATAAGAAAGGTCTTAAAAGATTTCAAAAGTCTGAAATACTTTTTCTTGATTGCTGTAGTCAGTAATTTTAGTGTCCAGTTGCAGGCTGTCGTGAGATGTTATAGGACAGCTATAATCTAAAACTGGGGTTATTGCAACAGTGAAGCGTGCGCACAAGTTTTAGTCAGCATCATGTAAGTGCTGTCGCTAGGTACTGTAGCGAGGACTCTCATCTTCATGAAAAAATCAGCCAATTACTCAATAATGAAAACAATTGCTAGTTTCAGCCCTTATATGAATAATAGATCATTTCAGACCCTATCTAGTACTATCATGAAACAGGTATTAGATTTCATTATATATGTTATTAAAAAGTCTTGATTTTAGCTTGGTGAACCCTGCAAATATCCAGCATGTAAATACTACTTTAAAACTGTGAGTAAAAAAGTGTGAGTAAATAAAAACATATAGCCCTCAATGTACGAACATGTCGTTCCTACAGAAACAAGCCAGTGGGCTTTGGGAATTAAACACATGAATTCATACATGGACAACCTCATCCATTTTCATGTGAGTTAGTATTCCTTATTTTATATTTGAACACCCACTGCTCATCTTATCAAAAACAAATCTGTGACTTTTTGGATTGTTTCATTGTCCCCAGTTTTCCCTGCATGCCATCAACACGTCTTGTCATTTTTGGCCTCTATCTCAGAGCCTGAGCTGAGACCACAGCTGCGTGTCATAGTACATGTCCCCTGACAGCATGATTTCACTCAAGGCCAGTTGTGTTTTACTGCACAGATTCAGAATCTTGATCCAAATGCTGTAGGTGGATCAGCTTAAATCAGGCCTCTGATTGAAAAGCCCGGTTACAGCGACAATGAGATCTGTGCTCCATCTGAGCCACAGATTGTGTCACTGCTGTGCTTTCATATATTGATGTTAAGGTGGTTTTGTGGGCCGGTTTGTCTCAAACTCTGGGTCAAGGTTTGTGGCTGTTTTTTAGCTAGCTAGACTGAGTAATGTTAGGCTATACCTTTTCCAGACATACTGCACTAAAGTGTTTCTTCCGTTAATAAATTTAACAGCGGTCAATGTAGCTTTGGGGAAATACATGTATGGCCTCTCTCTTGTTACACAGAACAATTGAACTATTGTTAAACCCTGGCTAAGTCTTTGCCAGACTTTCACCCTCTGCACACCTCTCCACAAAAAAGATGATGGTAACTGTAATAATGTTTTGTTGGACAAGTTTCAGTGCTGTTATGGACCCTGCTGACAGCTGCACCATTAAAAATTGATAACTATACCAAATGCAGAAAGTCCAGTCCAAATGACACCCTGGCTCTCTGTGTGCTCAAATGTTTGGAATGTTTGAGCAAGAAGGAGAAGATTGCACATACTTACCCACACTGTTGTGCAATTTTTCACTGCTCCTTAAATTTAACACAACCAAAGTCTTTATTTAGACTTCTATTATCCTGAAATAAGCCGAACTGTTCTTGTGGCTGCATATTATTGCACCAGTGCCTGACTGAATGTGTGTGTGTGTAAGAACTTTTTCTGTATACATATTTAAAATTTGCTGATTATGAATACAAAGCTGCAAGTTAATCAGTTTGAGAGTTTCGCCTTAGTAATCAATGTAATTATTTCAGGCTGAAACATATGTGTGTGTGTGTGTGTGTGTGTGTGTGTGTGTGTGTGTGTGTAGTTCAAGTCTTTGAGTTTTATTTCTACCGGCACTAGCTTGTTTGTTTTAAATTGACTGCTGAAAGAACACTGATGCGTGGTGTATAACCTTCTCCATCTTTTCTTAATTTGCGCCTTGCTTGGGAACCAGCTGTAAAAAGCTAAGATTTAAAATGACACAGTTGCACCATTCCCTTGGATTTGAAGAGCCATATGCTGTAGGTGTTTGCTTAAACTAGCTCAACCACAGCGAAGCCCCGGCTTCCAGCTCTGCCAGTCACAGGAGGTCTGTGAGACACCACAGAGGACACAGAGGCTTGTATTTCTACAAATTATTGGGTTCTGTGTGTCAAATATGATATTATATGATATGCCATTGTGATGCATGAAAGTGTTTATTTTCATCCCTCATCATTTTACCCAACAGGCTCAACACAGCCATTACAAAGCAAAAACAGTTGGCATGCTTTGGGTTATAGGGATAAACACATCATCAAAATGAAAACACGCTGAAGGCTGTTTGCTCCCAGTAACAGTTGATTGGACCGGTGGTGTAAATGCCTGGTAAGGTTATGTTACCCTTAGCAAGTCATCAGGATGTATCATTAAACATCTACTGTGAAAACACTGTCATATTACAGGTATGATGATGACATGGCAACTGAGAATTGTTGAAATGTTGCAACCTGATTTACAGTGTTTTTACAGCTACAGCTGGTTTAACTGAAATACTGTTTAGTAACACCCAAGACTCGCTCCATAGCTGCCAGTGGTGGAAACCAACTCAATATGTTTACTCTAGTACCACAGTTAGGTTCAGTTTGGAAAGGTTTTACTTGAGTATTTCAATTTCCATTGCTTCTCTCAGCTCCACTACATTTCAGAAGGAAACACTATACTTTTTGCACCACTACATTTATCTGACAATTATTGTTACTTCTCAGGTTAAGATTTTACATTATAAACATTAGAATTAATACAAAACATTGTCAAACATTAAACCAGTGGTTCCCAGTGAACTGTGGTTAAAGTAAGCATTGTAGCTGGAGTTGTTGTTGATAGTTGCACAGGCGTAGTAACTTAGAAGCACCAGAAACACCTGGACTTATCAGTCTTTCAGACTCTTTTTCCTTTTATCAGTATTGTATACCACTGTCCTTTCACTAGCTGTCACTTTCTCTTCTTCCTCTTCTCCTCTCTGTGTCTGTTCTCCTTATGGGGGTGTGCACGCAAAGCTCGGCCAGATCTCAGAGTGCATTCAGATTGTCACACCTATCTGCAGATACCAACTTGAAAAACACACTGAATATACTACAAACAGACAACTACTATATGGAGCACGGCCAGACAGCTCCTTATATGTGTGATGGTCTGTTAGGCATTGTATACTTTAGCTTGTGTCTGGAACATAGCATGGTACATATTGTTGTTAATAATGGATTGTTTTCCATGAGCCAGGGTTTACCTTTTGTGCGTATTGTGGATAATAACTTTTACACAATGCAAGTGTAGAGAGCAAATATGACACCGTAAAGCAAGGTTTACAGTATGCCAGTTACCATCTGCTTTCATTTACACGCAACAAGAAAAATGAGTTACTGAAATACACATTGGACTAATAAATTCACCCAGTGGACTGCTTGCAGCTCCTCTAAGCTGGCTGTCGGCTCATGATGACAAGATGCATTTATGGCATTTTCACTCCTCTAAGGCAGGACCCACTGTCCTGCCTCCTCGACTGGGCCATGTGAATATACATGTACTATATATGTCTACTGCATTCGTCTTGAGGGTCTCAATACATGATGACATAAGAGCTGCATGTGCAAAACAGACAGAATGAGAACGGTGATTTGGTTGCACAGTGAAGTCAATGTATTGTGCTGTGCTTTGTAATATGAATCACTGAGCCTATGGGCCAGGAAACAAACAGTCTGAATGTCAGTTTCTTTCTCACTTTTTCCAGAAGGAAATAGTGCAGACATAGTGCATCTAATCATACTCTTATTTGGCCTGAGAGCCAAGTTGGGGAGTGAGAAGAGGTGTGCAGTATCTTAGTATACATCCAACCAGCCAATGGAAGTGTTGTTTTCTTCAGATGACAGATTGAGGAGGGTAGTGGTTTGACCTGAAACCAGGGCCAAGCCCTAATTACTGCATTCTTGCACTGTAGCCATTAGCTCACTGTCTCTAGGGGACTCCACATCTCATATTAGGAAGACATGGAAAAAGTGATCTATAATTAAATAAGTTTCTTAAAGACAGTTGGGATTTTCACTTCATGTAATAATCTCTTTTGCTGAGTGTCAACCTGTGCCTTGTCTGTCACTGAGTATGAGCTCAGATTTTTGAAGCAACATATCTTTACTGTACAGTTTTTTTTTTTACTTTAATTTGTCAAGATCTGTTGCTTCTCTTGAGGATGTAGATGGAAAAAGAGCCAGTGAGCATTAAGGAAAGTATGTTGCTTATTGCTGCCTAAAATATTCCATGATATTTTCTGGATCAAAGCACATTTTCCAAACAGGTTCCTCTGAGTTTTGTGACAACAAATCATGTAATTTAGTGTGCCAGTACAACCCAAATGCAAATGTTTTTCTATATAGCGTTAGACATTCAGAGTGTCACACCATGCCACTATAATGGGCCACATTTACTGCATTTTTGCTGCAGCATGATATGAGTACATTATATATATATGTCTGTAGGTGGCGTTCAGCTTTTCACAGGTACCATATACTGTATCACATACGTTTCTCTCTCAGTTGAAGAGCTCAGTTTTGACCTTTCTTTTTCAGACTAAAGAACAGCAGGACCAAGTCCAAAATCAGAGCAACAAAGTCTTCCTCTACTGTGCCTTCTTGGACTACAGGTGGGTTTGTGGTCATGATGTAGTTGCAGCATGTCACAATTATTCATTCAGATGTAGAGCCAAATAGATTTTCATCTCCAGCGTCATTGTTGACGCTGCATAATCTTTGTCCTTAAGGTCTTAAATCATAAGAAATGACCAATAATTTGGAAAAGGTGTGTTTCCTTTTCTTTCAAATTGAAAACATCCAGTGTTACATGTGTTGCTGTTTCAGTTTAGTGTTTCGTGAGCAACAGCTCTCTGTAGAAAATATGGTGGTACAATAAATGGAGCCAAAACGCTCTTTGGAAAACATAAATCATTTTTAAAGGGAGTGTGCTTTAGTTGGATTAGAAGGACGCCTCTCCATACTCCTCTTTGCCCTGATTTTCAAGAAAAATGTGAATTATTGGATTGCCCTGTCAGATCGCCCTGGTAGATTCAGCAAAGAAAATTCCCTGTGTACTTCCCTCAATGGATCATGTTGAATAATCCCTGTCAGCAGTGTTCCTATAAAACCATGTCTTTTTTTGTACAGTATATTTATTCTTCATTCTGGTATTGTTATGTCACTATTTTTAAGCACATTTGCTTGCTGAATAATACCTAGTTGTCTTTTTCAGTTCAAGGGAGGGCGTATGGTCCAACCAAGGTTGTGTACGCTCAGAGGGAAATATGACATACTCTGTGTGTTTGTGCAACCACCTCACCAACTTTGCCATTCTTATGCAAGTGGTGCCCTTAAAGGTATGACCCCTTAAAGCGGCTCTCATAAATAATTCTTAGATTAATAATAACAGATCAAATTACTATATTATGTGTAATGTCATATGTGTTTCTCCTAAAGATGAACCCGCCTAATGCTATCACTAGACTCTACAGTTCCCCTCAGCCCCAGAGAGTGTTCTAACTCCTTTAGCGCACAACTTAAATGTTTTGGTCATTCCCTGCTGCTCTCATCAGCCTCATGTCCAGCCACAGCATGCGGCGGTTTTCAGCAAAAGAACTCTGATAACCCGGACAAAGTTTGCAACTAGGGGGTGAACAGGCTTAAGAGAACAAATCTTAAGAGTCAAAGCAAGAGAGAGTGTTGGACTTAAATTCACCAGGTGGCCAGAAACATGGCTCCAAATGAATGCTCTGTATTTGCTGGATGTGCAATATGGGCTACTGTTTCCTAACATGGTTTATAAGGTGATAATTTGTCAGCATTGTGTTTGCAGCTTGTTGTCCTGCTCCCAAGTGGCCAGAAGAAACCTTTATATTTAAAATTGTATGTTTATTTTAGGTCTATTTTACTGAAGATATGAGTCAGGGTTTCATAAGGAAGGGCATCTGGCGTAAAACACGTGCCAAATGTCAACATGCGAGTTGTCAGTGTGATGATTCGCTGTGGCGACCCCTAAACGGGAAAAGCCAAAAGTGACTTCCTATTGAAGACATTTTGACACATCACAAAACCCAGTTCTCATAACACACATGGTCCTGGTATTGTGCATGCTGGATTATTATTGTTATGTGGTATCACTTGTAGACATATGCAGTCACAATGTCAGTTTCACTGGTGGTTTTATAGAGAAGTACTCTGGACAACCATGATCTTTTTTTTAATTTTTTTTTTTGGTCACTGTACAGGTCAGTGGTCTATTCCTCAAGGACCACAATCTGACAAGAGGCCAAAACCTGTCCATTTGAAAACATCTGAGATAATATTAATTTGCTCTTCTACTCTGAACACCATCCTGAGCAGTATCTTTTGTTTACACTATCTGCCTTTTGGAATGCTAAGCCTGCATACACTGTCACCACAGTCTAACTATATGTGCCTCAGAGCATGGTCAGCTTCCACGATGGCTTCTTTAAATAGAAAAGAGGGCTTCTTATTGCAGCTAAGTGGGCCAGTACTGTATTTAAGGAGCAGAAGTCTATTTGATGCTATACTTCCCCTTAGACAGTCTCTAATTAGTGGGCTGCCTCATCCCTCAGCTGTGAGGGAACATCCACCATATCCCTTTCTGGAGGGCTGAGACTCCTCTGCCCTTATAATGACAAGGCACATGTGAAGACAGTTAATGGAGAATCAAATCCAGACCCTCAAAATAGCATGAACTCCAAAACAACATCAATTGACTAGGCCTTGTGCCATGGATATGTGGATACGGAGAAACACAATAGCCACTTTCACTTTTTAGCGTGCTGGACATTTTGCTCATCACAGGATTGACTGACAAGAGTGACAAACAACCTTATCTCAGTACAGTTCAAATGCATACTGTACTTAAAAAAATTAACAAACAAAACAATACATTTATGAATTCTTGTGAGGCAGAAGTATAAGTGATTCCAACTTAATTTTGTTTTGTCTTTGACCCTGAAGGGGTTTTAACCATTTTGCTAAAACTTTATGACATACAGTATACATATATAAATATTCTTGTGCAGTCCTGGAGAGTAGCTAGCCTGAAGAATACTAATAAGAGACAGCCTGGTGTTCATCATGAGCTCTACAGGATCCCTTTGAATTTCCTGGTTAGTGGTAGAGGCTGAATGAAACAAGATAATCCAGCTTTGCATGTGTATTGGTGGCACAATGTCCTGAACCACCACATAGATTAGGTTAGATTAGATTCTACTTAATTGTCAGAAGATACTTCTAAAATTTGTAGACAAAATAATTTTTAAAATGTTTTTATTTTTATTTATTTATTTTTTACATGTCTTGTGTATTGTTGATCTCATACACAGCTCACCTCCAACCACCAGGTGGCACTATCAACCATAGGTTATGTTGGCTGCTCAATTTCTGTCTTCTGTCTTGCCATCACTCTGGTTACCTTTGCTGTCCTGTCGTGAGTATCATCAGTCAATTACAGTCAGATAACGTTTTATAGTGTTTTATATTCAACTATCACACCCTTTATCAAGCAATAGATTGATACATAAACTGCAAGGCATTTAATATTCACTGTATGTTAGAATCAAAATCAGAATGAGCTTTATTGGCCAAATATGTTAAATACACAAGGAATCTGACTCCAATATAGATGCTGTTGGTGTGCTTTGTAAGACATCGGGAAATAAAACATAAAAATAAAAATACATTAAAAAAAAATAAAATAAAAATGTGTGTTATTTCATGAATCTACCTGTGTGGTTATAAACATTGTACTTCTGCATACAAAGCATGCATCTTATGTTTTATATATATATATAGTGTTACCACAGTACTACAGCAAGTTAATGTGACGTTGTCCTCTTCAGGTCGGTGAGTACCATCCGTAATCAGCGCTACCACATCCACGCCAACCTGTCCTTCGCCATCCTGGTGGCAGAGATTTTACTTCTTATCAGCGCTCGCTTCGACCCAGGCACGGTAGGTACACTACAGATTATGTTGTTGTAACAGTGGTTATGATGATGAAGGCAAAAAAAAAAAGTGATGATGATGCCGATGATATGTCTAACAAACTGAATGAAATCTTAAAGATGATGAGGGTGACATGAGTGCTTTGTTATTTATTCTAATAGTTTGGGTGTAACATAATAAATAATTAGAAGTTGATAATACACAATTAAATGTGCCAAAGAATGGATGAGCATTCTTATGTAAGCTCAGTATTCACATTAAATGATGTTTAACTATTTATTTGGCCCCAGTGAGGGAATATCAGGCCATTGCTTCATAAATCCTCAAAGCCCCATCATAAGCAACACCTTTTTATAATTATTTTGTACACTGTTCTTCAATATTAACCTCTCATAACATGAACATTCTGTATGAGACAGCCCCTCCACTCTGACCTTAAAACAGATTATTAGTCATATCCTCATCCAACCAAATACCTCTACTGAATCTTTCTAATGGGGGATAAAAATCCCTCCTGCTGATTTCTATGATTTAAGACCAAGCTGTGTCTTCCATGCTATTCTGATAAGCTTGCACAACACTGCAACACATCTGGAGTACTTTGGCGACACCATTAGGCCCACAAACTTATCCTCGCCTAACTATTATTTCCACCTCCCTCAGTGTTGGCACTTTGGTGTTTTTAGAGCTCTAAAGGGCAACATATCTACTGGCAGACCTAACTGTCTGTCTCTATGTTATCCTATGTTTTCTAAGTAAGCCTCTAGTTCTCTGTCTTCTTCTTGGGGGCGTGTTCACCTTCAGTAGGTGAGTTGATCGCTGTTGTTGTGGCCACATTAAACACTTGTAAGACAGGAAATAAAAGTTGATTCTGAGTAGAATATTTATGACTTGGCTGGAGTTTTGTATTACTTTTCCTTAATAAAATATTGCGTAATGAAATCGGTTCATTCTTTTTGAATAACCCTGTATATAGCCTGCACGTAGGGTGCAGGCTGTGCAAAGATGCCCCTGTGACCATCCAGCACATAACAGTGGGGTGCAAGATGCTAGCAGGCAGGGCATACATGGAACACCATAACCAAGTGGCTGACATAGTGTACAGAAACATCTGTGCCAAGTACAGGCTGGAAGTCCCAAAGTCAAAATGGGATGCACCTCCAAAGGTGGTTGAGAATGACCAAGCTAAGATCCTGTGGGACTTCCAGATACAAACATACGAACTGGTTATGGCCAACCAACCAGACATAGTAGTGGTGGACAAACAGAAGAAGAAGGCCATAGTGATAGATGTAGTGAACCAAAGTGATAGCAGCATCAGGAAGCATCCTATCCTTATCCAGGCAAATAGCAGATATAATATCTGCAATGTACTGTATTTGTTCAGGTTATGCAGTGGCCGGCCCAAGTAGAAAATCACATCTAAAGCCATGTCTGCTCAGTTGTCCAACCACCATCACTGTTCTACCAAGACTGTCAATCAACAGAAAACTATACCAGGAATGGCCCCAATGAATCAAAAACTGTATTGTCAGCAATGCCAGTATACATTCTATGTGGATGTAAGTGTGAAGCAAGTCAGACAGGGTCATCAAATGGGCACCCTCTCAATAGCTGGTGTCTTGATGAGTTGGGCCCACGACATGGAGAAGGCTCAGCAGTGTGTTCCAACATCCCAGAACCACCCTCCCTAAAGAATTTGGCTTATGTGACACTTAAATGATGTACAAAGTGAAATGTATGATACATAAATACATTAGAATGTTTTGATGGTAAATGCCTGATTTTGTCCTCCACCCCAGCTACCTTGTAAGATAATGGCCGTCCTTCTTCACTTCTTCTTTCTGAGTGCCTTTGCCTGGATGCTGGTGGAGGGCCTCCACCTCTACAGCATGGTGGTCAAGGTGTTTGGCTCGGAGGGAAGCAAGCACTTCTACTACTATGGCATTGGTTGGGGTAGGTCTGATTACCTGTCTTTAAATAGCAGACGTTGAAGGAAAACACAGATGATATATCTGGCATATCTGCTTCAGAATAAAACAAATATAACAAAGATACCTGATGTTACTGGTCCTATATTGTTTATGAAAAGTAAATAACTATGACCTGTTTTTTTAAATAAATCTGTTTTGAGTTACATTCCAGCATAACCATGGCCTCTCATGATCTCAGTGAACCAGAGTTGATGGATAGATGAAAAGAATCTGGGACATATGTATACTGTCTTAGGCTGCTGGGGAATGCACAGACATTTTCTTCACATGCTGAACTCATTAGTGGAAAAACAATCCCTTTTTTATTACTTCCTCTGGCCGGGGTAATTCTTCATTTGGCCAACTGCAAATTATGTGCTGGAGACTTGTCTGACAGCTAAAAGTGCATTATAGTTTCTATGTACATAAAAAGCAAATAGTCATTTTATAATAAATACACATTGCTGTTAACTGTGATGAAGGCTGGTGACTACTTTGTCTTTCATTTCCTCCTTCAAAGTAAAAGGTTTCCTGTAGCATAATGTGCAAGAGACCTTTGGGCTTCACAAGCCAAAAGATCAAGGCATCAAAATAAAAGTAGCTATTAAGTAGAAATAGGTAGTTAAAAGTACTGCAGATAAATAAATCCACCACTGGACTTAAAAGTACAGTATGTGCAATGTCATCTGCTTGGATGGATGGAGTTTACCATGTTGGGCAATATAACAAATGCCATGGTGTTTAACAGGCCCATAAGGCTGCTCTTCAAAATTAAATGATGCCTACCTTTAGACAACACTGTGGAGGTCGAAATAACATGTGAATTATTTTGTAATCACTATTTGGCTTTGCTCTGCCTACGTCCTACCAGGCTGAGGATTAATGTTGGATGGTATTACTCATGTTGTAGGGACATAAATCCATTGATACAGTCACATTTTGGGGACTTAACATCCTCATGGGCACAAAAAGTATACAAAATATAAATCCCAAAGATGAAAACAAACGCATGTGTCTGTTTGTCTGTCTGACAAAACTGTGGCATTTTTAGCACAGCACTCACTATGGAGAAGTGTTTTTAAGAAGAGGTTCTAATTATGATTTATCTTGTTTGTTTCATGTGGACTAAAATAACTTTAATGATTAATCAATTATAAAAATAAATCACTGACTAATCAATTCATTGACTACTTGTTGCAGCTCTCAAATGTGTCACTAAAGCAAATTGTTGATCTAGTAGCCCTGACTTGGATATGGTCCCCTATGTCAAAATCTAGTGCTGCCTTGCAGGTCCCTGGCCAGCAGTGAATCTGGGGACGTGGCAGTCACAGTATATGATATGCATCTTAATAACACCGCCATTAGAACAACTATTCTACACATTTAAGAATAAATGTGTATTTATTATAGTGTAATGAGCAAAAACATGCACCACAAACACAATTAAGCTGCCATAATATTGCCTGCATGTTCTTAAGCACAATATGGTACATTCACAGTGCAAGAAGAGTGGAAGAAATAGAAAAGTCAACAGGGCCCCGCATCATATTTTTGCCCCAGAGCCCCTTAGCAGGTTATTCTAGTCATGGGTACTACAGTATATGACTTTGGTAAAAGTGTAACATGTGTTTTTTAATTTGTTTATAATCAGGCTCCCCCCTAGTGATCTGTGTGGTGTCTATGACATCAGCTCTGGACAGTTATGGAAAGGTTGACAAGTAAGTATGACCTGCACATTAAGGGTGGATTCACTAAGATTTTACACACTGTCTGATCAATCAAGTGAAAATGGACATGGCGTCTCTCTGCTACCTCAGCCTATAGCGCTTCTGTTGCCATTCCAGCTTTTCTAATCTGTGTTGTCAAAACACGGTCCGTAAATTAGCTCCCCCTGCTGCTTAACAAAAGTTATCGGATGTGTTTTTCAGATCGCGAGTAGTCATTTTAAACAGCCAGCCACAGAGGAGCTCTCCTTGGCTTAAGGTCCAAAACATTGTCTGCCTGACCAAAAAGGCTGCATTCTTATGCGGAAAGAGAGTGGGAAGAATACCAAAAACCAGGGTTAACATCAGTTTGGCTTTTTGAAATGGAGAGTGGTAAAAACAGTCAGAGGACTAAAATTTGATTCAGATGTGATGTTCGTCCATCTGGATGCCTATAACACTGACAAGTTTGTTAATATTAACAACCTAATATGGCCATGATTTTTACTTTGTACTGAATTAGTATCATTTTAATTTGGGAGTAATTCAAACTTTGTGTAACGTTAGTAGTAACCAAAGCATAGCACTAGATTGCCAAATGTACTCGTTAGCCAGCTAACACTAGCTTCGGACTGGAGGAGTCTTTTCTATAGTTTGTCGAGTTTATTTCGTCACTAGGAAACAGGATGTGATTGGAGGAGCAAAGAGCAGTTAGGAATGGCTTATGGTGTTAGTTTGATTTGAGTTCCACTAGACCCCCTAGCAATTGAAAAGAAATTGGGTGTAGCTTTGAAAACAAAAATAAAGCATATGGGTTTATATGGAATTCATTTTATTATATTAAAGCTGGTATTGTGTAAGAATGACATCACGTGTGGAAGAAAGTGGAACCGCCAAGTGTGTTATGTTACTATGTCATTCCTGATTTGCATTACAAAATTACACAATTGTAACATTTCTCTTTTTGCTTTCCTCTTGCCTTTGCTTTCTCAGCTGTTGGCTATCACTGAAGAATGGAGCCATTTGGGCGTTTGTGGCCCCAGCTCTGTTTGTTATTGTGGTAAGGAATTTGCAAAAATGTGCATTTATTGTTATTTAGAGCCCACAATTTCTTCTGTAATTTGATCTGCAATTTAATCTGTATTTACTGTAAACTTGTACAAAACCCATTCACCGAGGAACGAAACAGAATCCTACATACTGTATCTACCATGCCACTGTATTTAACCTCCTTTCTGATGTCCAGGTTAATATTGGCATTCTGATATCTGTGACCAGAATCATATCTCGAATCAGCGGAGAGAATTATAAGGTTCACGGAGATGCTAACGCAGTCAAGTGAGTTTATTTGTTTTCATAATCAGACTAGCTCTGTTTAAGTAATTCAGTAGTGGTCTTTTATTCTAATATAAACATGGTTGTCTCTTATTCTATTTCAAGGCTGACTGCAAAGGCAGTGGCTGTGCTCCTGCCTATACTCGGCATTTCATGGATCTTTGGCGTTCTTGCTGTCAACACAAGCTCACTGCCATTCCTATATATCTTTGCTGTATTCAACTCATTACAAGTTAGTCTTTTGCCATAGGATAATTATATTGCTAATGCTAGCTGTCATTTGTGAATTTCCTTTTAAAATTTGCATTTCCTTATCTTTAGGGGTTCTTTGTCTTCTTGTTTCACTGTCTTCTCAACTCTGAGGTATGGCACTAACTATATGATGTCATGATAGTCATTTTTGATTCTTCATGTCCAGTGAGAGAAAAGTGTTCACTCATCCAACAGCTCAATTTAAACTATAGAATCTAAACAATTTACTCTTATTTCTATAAATGGGCATTTTTCTCTGTTGCAGTCTGGCTTGGGTTGATGGGATTAATATGCTTGTAAATGCTTTGTGTGGTTTAACAGTGGAGTGGAATTTGCCACCAGTGTCTGTTGTTCTTTTACTAATGCTTTGTGTGGTTTAACAGTGGAGTAGAATTTGCCACTAGTGTCTGTTGTTTTTTTACATCTTTCTCTAGGTCAGAGCTGCTTTCAAACACAAGACCAAAGTGTGGTCTCTGACCAGCAGCTCTATCCGAAACATCAATGTGAAACCCTTCAACTCGGACATTGTGAGTGCTAAAACAAAAGTGAGCTGTTCATTTCTTAGCTGTCTTTGTCTAATACTTTACTTCCTGTCTCCTAATCTAGATGAACGGGAACAAAGAAGGTGTGACTCCCACCAAGATGAACACGTGGGACAAAAGCACCAACTCAGCCAATCGCATCGACCTCTCTGCTGTGTAGAACAACAGATTATTTCTGTCTGTGGCAGCAGAGCAATCGAAGCTCACAGTGTAAAACGACAAACACTGGCCAGAGTATAATCCCACCACCATGTGTGATGAATCGGTCACTTAAATGAAAGTGATACCAAAGACAGTGTTGTGTAGCTGAATAATAGATTCACCAGTGTTAAAGACAAACAGACTCTAAGGACTGTGCCTTTTCATTGTCTTATAAAAACATGTTCTGTTCCCAAATGCAAGAACAGGGATTTCTAAGAAGGTTGTGAAGTGACAAGGTGAGTGTATTAGTGTTGTGGAGCATCTCACTTCGTCTGTTGCATGGTCCGTCTGAATATTGCAGTTGATTTACTAAATAACAAGAAGTTATTTAAAAGAATAGTTTGACATTTTGGAAAATATATTTATTTGCTTTTTTACTGAGATTTAGATGAAATGACTGATCAGTAAACATGAAGCTACTGCCAGTAGCTGGCTAGCTTAGACTAGAAACAGGGAAAACAGCTTGCATGGCTCTGACCGGTTCTGCCTACCTGCACCTCTAAACCCCATTATTTAACACAATATATTTCATTTATTTAATCTGTACAAACACAGAAGTGTAAAAATGCCTCACTGTGGTTTTGAAGTTATGTGCCGGCCTAGATAGCTTTGTTTCCCTCTATTTCCACATTTTGTGCTAAACCAAGCTAAATTAAGCTGCAGTTGGTGGTGGATTTTGCATTTCACAGGCACACATAAGAGTAGTTGTGATCTTTTCATCTAACCATCAGAAAGATGACAAATAAGTTTATTTACCAAAACTATTCATTTAAATCACATTGATCTGTTTTGACATGTAATTTATTTCATACAATAAAATAGTGTAGTTAGTTTGATCAGCTTTACTAGTAGCAAATGTAACATTAAATTTAGATTTGGATAAAAAAAAGACCAAGAAAACCAGTGTATTTTTCTGAAATACAGTGTTAGATTTATGTTTCAAAAACAATGACCTAATGGTTCTACCATCTGATAACAGTATTCATAATTACAAAGACCAATTTGCTTATTTTACATAAATGTCTCGTCACACTTTAATCCAGCTTTTGGGCCAGCGCAGCGCAATGCCTGCATAATAACAATGGTTGAATTAGCAGTGAATTAGACCCTTTGAAATTCTGATACTGTATTTATTTATTTTGTGATTTTGAGTATTGTATCATGTCTTCTGCAAAGTGTCAGCAATCAGTGTGTTCACATATTAAAATTAATGTTTATTTGTGTGTTTTCTTTCTGAAAATGAACTGCAGTTTATGCTTTTTGTGGAATAGTGAATGCTGGTTATGTTTTGGACACAATTCTGTGAAGTTTTATAGTGTATTTAGTTAATTCTGTGGAGAATTTACTTCACAAATTCATACATATGGAATATGTTGTGCGGCAGATGTATTTGATAAGGTTATTGCTTTTTTCTTAACATACTGTGAGAATAGAGGGAAGCGACACATTTTAAAATGTTATTTTTTACACTGTATCAACGTTAAGTTCCCTAAAACATGATTTACTGTAAATCACTTTATGCTCTCTTCATGTCTGATAGTGAAATAGTTCAGTATTTCTAAGCCTGCATATTTTAATGATTGTTGGCCTATGGTACTATGCTTTGTGCTTCCAATTAGCTTTATTAAAATGTTTATGACAAGAATTCAGTGTCATAATCATTATTAAATTATTTTCACCATCATAGTCACATTTGTGTTGGCTGATTCAACTTATGCTATTTCTGCATACATGTGAATTGCATTATTATTAATATATTTTTGTAAAAGATGGCTTTGAAGAATAGCAGAAAGTTAATGTCAAAGTGACTGATGTGGAAACATCCCTCCTTACATAGGCAAATAACTAGATGCAAAAGTATTGTCCACTAATGAATTCTTAAAACAAAAACGTGGTGTTGGTACCACTGTTTCTGTTATGTTTAGGCATTGATGACTTGAGGCTGTAGACCCCTGCCCTTAAAGTGTCCATGGCATGCTTTTCCTTGTTTTTTGACTTATCTACAATATTACAATGGTGAATTCTCATCTTAGATGTAACCTAAAGCTAAACAACAGTATTTCTATGCAGAAGTAACTCAGTTTATATACAGTAAGTGTTGTGAATTCTCGCTCACGAGACTTTTTTATCTAACAAAATTAAGTATTACATGATAGTTTAAGGATTTTGTTGAATGGACATAAAATCCAGGCCATTGTGCGTTCATGTGAGCTTGCCTGACATCCACCGGTGGCCCCACCATATTGGCAAAATGTTACATTGCCTTGTTTGTTATGTGTATTTCCATAAAGCTTATGTTAAAAGAAAAAGACATCCACTAGTGCCATTGTAAAAGTGGAATTTTTCAACTGCGCCTGGTTTTGTAGGATGTATTTTACCTCCTGCTTCTGCACTGTGACCAGAGGATGTGGAGAAAAATAGAGGGCCTGAGGTTACTGCATGTCCGGGAGTGTTCCTGGTCTAACCTACGATCAGCCGACCTGTGAAGACCCCAGCAGCAGTGACTGATCAGCTCATCAAGGCTGGATTCCCCCAGAGCACAGTACCTGTTTTTTTTGACTGCTTGAGGCCAGTGTGTCACAGCATGTGAAATGTTGCTGGTTAACCAGTCGATTAACAATACATGATGTTATTGTTAGTGCTACGCTACCTGTTAGAATTAATTTCACTACTTTGGGACTGTGTGTGATCATTGTGGAAGAAGATGACCACTGGTTGGATTTACCGACCTTAGAGCTACTTGAAAGGGAGTGATGTTTCCAAAACTCGGTGAGACTTAACAGTAAGTTTAAAAAAACGCACAGTGCATGTCTATTAATGTGCTGTTTCTGTAAAGCTAGAGAGAATTGTTGTAAGGCTGGAGAAGCTACTGTGTCTGCATTATGCCAGTTAAAATATGGGGTTTCTCAAATACCTGCTTTGTTTAGAGTGTTACAAATCTCTTTTCACGGGGTACATATACAGGATCAGAATCAGCTTTATTGGCCAGCTGTGATGG
>NW_018127892.1:3672771-3695377 GCF_001952655.1 Monopterus albus | reverse complement strand
GTCCAGAGGGGAGGAGTTCAAACAGTTTGTGTCCAGGATGTGAGGGGTCTACAGTGATCCTCTCCACCCTCCTTTTGACCTGTGTGGTGTACAGGTCCTCCATGGAGGGCAGGCTCGCACCAATGACCTTTTCTGCAGTCCTGACTGTCCACTGAAGTTTGTACTTGTCCTGTTTGGTTGCTGAGTCAAACCAGACAGTGATGGAGGTGCAGAGAACAGACTCAATGATTCCTCTGTAGAACTGTATCAGCAGCTCCTGGGGCAGGTCGAACTTCCTGAGCTGGTGCAGGAAGTACATCCTCTGCTGTGCCTTCCTGGTGATGGTGCTGATGTTGGACGTCCACTTCAGGTCCTGGGAGATAGTGGAGCCCAGGAACTTGTAGGACTTTACTGCTGATACAGTGCTATACCTCTGTTTACCTGTCTATGGAGGAGAAATTTATATTAATTATGCCTTCAAGTTTCGTTGTGCTGTCTGCTTGTGACAAAAAACTGGCAGGAGGAGTTGTGCACGTTGTTTTAAGGAAGAGACTTTTTGGCTCTCTGATTCTGAAACAATTACAAACCATTTGGAGTTATGAGGGCTCCCAAATTAATCTAGAGGTACCCAAGATTAAACATTAAATGGGTGGAAATGAGCAAAATGAGCATGCCAAGCTCACTGTAAAGGCTTAAAATGCATTCTTTCAGTACACAGCACTAAGTGTAGACAGCCTACAGATAACCTGTGAGGACAAACAGCAACAAATGTGTGGTAATGGCCTCTTTGTTGTGACATCTTGGATTTTGTTTGTTTGTTTTGTTTTTAAAGGTTTTTACTGAGCCCAATGAAAAGTCAGGAGCAGTCACCTAGGCTCTTGAGTATGGTGCCCCTGGTCACTATAGCCTGTAATTGTGTATAGTAATAAATTAAAAGCCTATTTTAATGTTTGTGCATATATGATTCTCACCTAATAAAGTGTTTACTGATCGTAAATAGAGTACAAAATGCATTTTGCTTCAAAAATGTTTAAATAAACCTACAGTATGTAGAACTTTCTTCTTAGCCAAATTAAGATGCTACATTACAAGTTTACGAGATGTCCCTAAAGGCGCCATCACCAAACAGCTGCCTCTCCGTGTGCGCATGCTCGACGTTCGATATGAATAACACAGAGGTGAGGTGGAGTAATACCTGAGTTCAGCTTCTAAATAGGGTACAACAGCGTTGAACAACAGTAACGTAATTTTCTAATTCTATCAGTTCTAGAAAAGCGACAGGAATTCATTTGGATAGTTAAATAAGCACAGTGGGTCGCTAATATTTAGTTTACATACGCTTTTCCCCATTCTTACGCACGTTGTTTTGTGATGAAAGAAACTTCGTCATGTTGTCATATTTTCTTCGATGATAAAGCTTATCACGTTTGAAGGCAGTATTTTTCATCAATGAAACTGGATATACCGGCTCAAGGGAAGTGTCACGAAGCTGACTGTGCTTCAGTCGCACTTTAATCGACCTAAACCCACTCGGATACCTTTATTTATTTATATTACCCATGGAGTCTGTTGGGAAGTTTGAGTTCAACAGGAAACACTTGATTGGGCACGGTGCCTTTGCAGTTGTGTTCAAAGGCAGACACAAAGAGGTAAATTTTATGTCTGAGGCAAATTTGAATTTTGTCTGGTTGAAAAATGTGAGGCTGGTTAATTTGGATCCTGCTTTTTGCGTTTTATTCTTACGCTTCCAGAAACGTGACTGGGAAGTAGCTGTGAAGTGTATCAGCAAGAAAAACTTGGCCAAATCACAGTCTCTGCTTAGTAAAGAAATCAAAATATTAAAGGTAATGTCACCTTTTAACGTTACCGTGCATTTCTTATTATTGCTTGTGTAGCTTTTAACTAAAATGCTTTCCGACCTCCTCTAGGAACTCCAACATGAGAATATTGTTAGGCTACTCGACTATCAGGTAAGCTGAAGACGACATCTTTCTGTTTTAACTCCTCTCCTCTCACACACACCAACACCAACACCAACACAGGCCTGTCAATTACACAGCAGTTCACAAACAGCAACAATCCACACCCACTTGTTGCAAATGCTGTAATGTTACCGAAACAATTGTTGTTATTTGCTCACGCGGTGCATGTTGGTTGCTGTAGTTTTTTATTGTTAGCGGGGCCATACAGCCTGTGTATTGGAGGTGTAGTTCATGTTTAATGGGAAGTTTCTTTAGAAGTCATTTGAATGAATTATTTAGCAGTTATTTTTTTAGCATCTGGTGTAATATACTCACTCATGTTGATGTTTCTGTTAAGTTATTGCATTTATGCTCAGTGTTATAATAAACATACAAACTTTAAAACAAGTTACATATAGTTCAGAACATGAACCATTTGCTTGGGTGTGAGTTTGCATGAGTGTGTGTTTTTCTCTTCTCACCTTACTGACACCTGCCAGACAGCCAGTGCAGGGTGAAATTATCTCTCACTGTTTATGACAGATGGCAGGGTGTAGCCGGTTAAACAATGCCTTTTATAACACAGTGTACTGTGTTGCCAAACAGCAGATGCACACCAGAATGCAAAGCTAGTGACTTTAGGTTATACCCTGAGCCTCCAGGTCAGGCTGCAAGATCCATTTATAGACATTCATGTGCATCTGAACAATGTGCACTCTTTGAAATCTGTTATAATGATATTTATCACAAAGTAATAACCATAAAGAGGTACACATAGCTTATTGGCTTTAACCTGGTGATATAAAGGACAAACAACTTGATTCAACTTGCTCTCCTGCTCCTTACTTTCCATTCAAATCCGGTGGGGCTGACACCCTAAACTTCTTACCCTTTCCCCAGGCCTTATCCACCTTCACTGATTGGTGACTTTTTAAATGGTGGTGCACAAAGTAGGGAGGGGCTCTGTATGATTCAGGGGGGCCAAATCTGGACAGAAGCCATGTTGGGGTACTGTTTCAGGTCACCGAGTTAGCTGTTGTCAGGTGGTCAGTCATTTCTAAAAGCACCACTGGTGACTGGCCAAATGAGAGTCAAGTCAGTCTAAGAAATTAGCTGGTGTCACTTGTTGTGTAACATTGATTTAATGTCAGTATAATTCATGATTCCCAATCTCTTTAGGTGTCGTATGTTTACTGTATTACCATTCATCACATCAGTTTGGCATTAGTGTTTGTCAGTTACTGTTCTTCAGTAATTTGAAATTTGTTTGGTTTTATCAATAGGAAATAGGAGGGTGTATCTATCTTGTCATGGAGGTGAGTTATGTCACAAATTATAAGGACTAGGCTGTTTTCAAGTATAAATGCAAATGACATTCACTAATGAGGCAGCACTGTCAAAGCTTCTGACTTGTTATTCTTGTGTTTACAGTACTGCAATGGAGGCGACCTGGCAGAGTACCTTCACTGTAAGTCTGCCACATCACATCAGGCTTAATATACATCATGTCCCAGTACTGTAAAGTTTTCCTTTTCACCTGTGGTTAATGCATAAAGGGGAATAATAGGATTTTTGCAGAGCAGTACATCAATATAATTCAAATGTAACATTCTCACAGGTTACTGAGTCAGTTATCACCAATACTCCCAAGTACTTAACCCAGATAAAGCTAAACCCACTAGATCTGGCTGATGTTTTTTTCCCACCTTTTCCTACAAATTACATAGAAACCAGTACAAACAGGGTGGAAAGTAATAATTCCCCAGCTTTTATTTTTTCATGTTGGTGACTTTCCATGTATCTTTTCTTGCCATTTTAAAATTAAACTCTTCTCCCTGGACAATCACAATGAAAATTATCCTATTTTAAAGTTGTAAGCCCTGTTTCAAATATGTTGCTGCAGTTGAAGTCATGGAGTTCATTTTGGTCTCAGGCTAAGTTTACCTCGTTGGTATCAATGAATATATTTAAAAGCTGATATGGAGCAGTGGTCTAATTCTCCGTGGTGCCAACGTCTATTATTTTGTAGACTGGCCCATTCTGTGTCCCTGTCAAGGAGATACATCCAGCTATTTGCAGCGCACTTCAGTCACACTTGGCAAGGTTCGCATAGAAACCAACATGACCTCACCCATCTGCCACTCATTTATCCTTGTCCTGTAGGGGAAAATAACTGCAGATGGAAATGCCTGATGTACAAGGAAGGACAGGGGCAGTAGCATGTCAGGTGTCCTTGACATTAATTTCCAAATTAAGTGTCATCGTAAACAAAATTCTCTTCCACGAAGTATGACAGCAACAACACTGATGTGATTAGAGTTGCACAACATTACATCATATTGGATTTTATGGTGACAGTTTGAGAACATTCAAAAGAAACCAGTTTCTAAGTAAGTGCAACAGTTAAACAAACAAATATTTTATTAGTATTAATATCTTGATTGTTTTCCCAATTAATAATTAGTAATTTGGTTCATAAAATGCCTGAAAATAGTAAAAAAAATAAAAAAATAAAATCCCATTACAATTTTCCAAAGCCCAAGTTGACATACATTTGTCTGACCACCAGTTTAAAAAAAAAAGTAATTTAGAAGACTAAAAAAAGTCCAAAAATATTTACATTTGAGATGCTTAAGCCAGTAAAATGGCACCAGTTAACGTTCAGCTTATCAACTTATAGGTTGATCACTTTTATTTTGATGTGCAGCAGACATAAACTGGAAATGTGCATGTTGATTACTACAGTAACCTTTTAACTGGTTATACAAGTTTGGCTTTACTCTCTTTATCACTTAAAACACCTAGCTAATTGATCACTTTTATCTGTTAAGATGTTAGCAAATAAACATTCATTTCTTAATGTAATATTTTCACTTTTTTACTTTGGGCTTTGGCAGCTTGTGATGGGTACATGTCATTATTTTTTAGATTCTACCAATAAACCAATAAATGAATTGTTAAAACATAATGGATATCACTGTAATAACAGAAAGCCTACTTGAGCAAGGACAACTTGAAGGAAATGAATGCTGTGGATTTTTCCCACCTTGCTTCAAATGTGTCTTCATACCATGCAAAATGATAAATCTTTATACTGTATATGCTACTATGCTGAGACCCTCATGTATCATCTAATGTATTCCATCCCTCTGACCCACAGCTAAGGGGACGTTAAGTGAGGACACCATCCGTGTATTCCTCCAGCAGATTGCTCAGGCCATGAAGGTCCTTCGAGGAAAAGACATTCTCCACAGAGACCTCAAGCCCCAGAACATCTTGCTCTGCCACCCAGAGGGATGCAGGTCCAGTTCCATCAATACCTGCATTAAGATAGGTAATGATTTTGCACAGCAGAGTTTTAGAAGAACTGAATGTACAGTATGTTTTTGAAAATGCATTGTTTTAAAGAAGATGGTGGAATGTGTTTATTTGTCATTGTTTTATTGCATTGTTAGAATGGGAGGTTTATGATATGTCAAGCAGCCAATCAACCCAACTATTAACACAAATGCTACTGCTTCTCCGTGACCTCATTTCTCTCACCCTCCAGCTGACTTTGGGTTTGCACGTCATCTCCAAGCAAACACTATGGCGGCTACGCTGTGTGGTTCTCCCATGTACATGGTGAGTATTAAAGTCTGTTACTCTGGTTTCCTGTGCTAACAAAATGTAATGTTACTGTTTCTTTTAGCTCTAAGCTGTGTTTGTCCGGACATAGGCTCCTGAGGTCATCATGTCCCAGAACTATGATGCCAAGGCTGATCTGTGGAGCATAGGCACTATTGCGTACCAGTGTCTGACTGGAAAGGCACCATTTCACGTGAGTGGCACTTCAAAGCACACAAACATGTAGATACAAAAACTGTAACAGTAATATCACTCTGTTTAGGCGTTTCGCTAAATGGTTTTAACAGTTCCCAAACAAATGCATGCCAAGGTCTCTTATATAATTACAAATCCTCATGAAAACATTTTGCTTTGTACCTAGAAAGGGCAGACTCAAAGTAAACATGATGCATCCACTTCATAACACAGAAACAACATGATCAACAGCCATTAATAACTAACCTCTGCCTGCTGGGGGACACTCTCCCTGATCTCCAGTGTTGTTAGTTAGTAAATGCTGGAAGAAATTCACTACGTATTGGAAAGACCCTTATTGTTTACAGATGGGGACCATGTGGAAATGGCTCAAAGCTGTTTCCCTGAACCCAGAATAAATATTGTTTCATAACGATGGGTATGACTTTCTAGTGTTCACGTGGCTGCTCATTTGAAACTGTTGAACTATCATCTACAGATTACTTCAACCATGACTTATGTATAAACACATGCTCTCTGAAATGCCTTTTATCCCCATGCATATCAGATAAAGAAGAAGAAAGTTTCTATTGTTTGACCCTTTGTACCTGTTGACGTTATTTATCTTGCAAGAATGAGGGCAGATTGACTTCTGTGTCTGCCAGGCAAGCCAGTGAGTTGAGATAAGTCCAAGGGTCCATGTGAGGTTAGATGATGATGATGATATTGATATTTATTTCGCAGGTTTAGCTGGCATCTCCAAACATTCCACTTTGTCCTGAGTGGGTTCATCAAACACCTACATATTGTTCATGATTTAGATTATATGCAATTTGGCACAACTAGTTTATATCTGTAAAGATTTAGGCAAATAAACAGTCAAACTTTCCACTATAATTTATTGAAATACTTGTTTGTAAGGGTGCATGTGTTACTTGTCATTGACAAGTGTAACTCGTGCTTGATCTCTGTGTGTATAGGCCAGCACACCGCAGGAGCTCCGTCTGTTTTATGAAACAAACAGGACCCTGCTACCCAGGTTAGTGCACCTCTGGATGACCTCATACCAGCACACACACATTTTGTACACACAATATGCACAGAAGGATGATAGAATGGGGTGTAAACAGGCTTTACAGGGAGATCTGTCATCTCTGTTCACTTGACTGATAAATGACTGACATGAATATGTGGTTGACCACAAGCTTGTATGTGAAACATGTTCATTGTGCAATGGCTGATTTTCAGAACACATGAAAACACACGCACTTATACACTATAATTAGCACTCAATAAATCCGCAAGTTACATACCGGCACTAAAAATAGTCGTAATGTGGAAGAAACTGATACAGACACCTGACGGGACTGATCATCTTGAAATTTCTCCATTGACCCTTCTCACACAGTATATGAAAACCTAACAAATGTATAATATAGGATCTTTATGTTATATATTCCTCTATATGATGTATGTTGTGAACTCTGTGTATCTGCCTTGATATAAGTAAATGAAAATGCATTCACAATCAGTTCTCTTGCCTGTTTAAAATCATTCTGAACACTGAATCAAGAAAGCTTTTTAAGTGATATTTCTTGCGCGCTTGTACTTGGCTTTTGGCCATACTTATCTTTTGCAGTTGTAAAGCCGGGTCATAAAACAGGCTGTGTTTGTGCATGAGGAGGCATGGTTTGTTGTTTTCTTGCCATGCTATATATAACCTGCCCCAAGCTGCCAGTTAGTGGCCTGCACAGCTGTCATTTCACCATGACCCACATAGCTTAACACCAACATAAACACAAAAGCACTCACAGTCTGTACTGGCTAAAAGCAACATGCTGCCCTGAGGGTTTGCTCTGAAGCCATAAATCAGCTTAAAAATTCACATGCTTTACAGCTCACTCTGTGGTTACGCAACAGAACTTACTTGAATATTATTTCTTTAACACCACATATATAGGCAACAAAATGTGAACACCACATTGGAAAGTTCAAAATATTAGCGTGTTTTCTACCAGCATGCAAGCTAAACATGAGGCACAGTGTATAAAGCTGCAGGCAGAGTGTGGCCCACCTCTGAGTTTAGAGTTCATCTAAACAGGAAATCTTTGTATTTTTCCAGCATCCCAAAGGAGACTTCTAGTTGCCTAAGACATTTACTGTTGGGGCTGCTGCAGAGAAACCACAAAGAACGGATGAGCTTTGGTGAGCCCCTGCCTTCTAACATTCATTCACAGCCCATTTTCATAATTTATGAATGATTTTTATGTTTTTCTGACATCTAAATCTTGACATTTGCAGATGAGTTTTTTCATCATCCTTTCTTGGAGATGAGTTGTCCACAGAGTTCATCCACAAAGACATGTATGTGCTGTTGCTTGTTTACGACAGTACGGCTTAGTATAATAAAGGTGCTGTTGCATAGATTCTAACACAACCACATTTATTTTTTTTGTTTGTTTGTTTGTTATATTTGACAGGCCCTCCGGTGCCTGTCATCTCCTACCCTTGTTCAGGTTCAGGCAGTTCCTCTAGCAGCTCCTCCAAGTCCCATCTGACTTTCACTCAAGTATGGAAAAAGAGATATGTATTTATAAAACAGAGATCCCTGATAAAAGATGCAATACTCGTATTAGTTAAATTTCAAAGAAGTCCTTCATCTTTATCTTAGCCTTCTGATGGAGAGATGCCCCGACTCCAGCCTAAAATGCAGTACTCCCCTATCCAGGACACCCATAGCTTCCTACTGAAAGAAATGGCCAGTCAAGACAGAAGTAACCCCTCATCTTACACAGAGGACTATGTCATTGTGCCTGCACAGTTTCCCAGTAAGAGCTGTAAGCCTGCACTTATCTGGAGTTTTTATTGTGCATGTTTTCTCCACAAAAGCCTGTTACACTTGTATTCATTTTGCTGTTCTGTTTTGCTGCTTTTCAGGTGAATACACTTGTGAAGTGGATGTTGGGTCACCAATTGAAAGCTGCCTGATCTACAGTGGGTGAGTTACCCACAAATAGTAGAATGGACTTGTCATGTAAGCCTCAGTATTAAATATAAAATAAAGTATTTTCAGAGATTCAGAATTCATTTTAGGGGGATGCATGATATCTTGTGAGTTTCACAAGGCAATAATGCATGCTGCAAAACAATGTGGTTTTTGTATATGAACTAATATGAAATTATGCCTGGTACTGTATATCACTTTGATTTACTAGAGCTAAGAAATATCTTTTTTTTGTGCTCTCTCCAGGAGCTCGCTAACAGGTCCCGGGCCTATAGGAAAAACACCTCCACCCTCTCCCCTCCTATGCCCTCCCTCCAGGCCTGTTAGGTAAGGGAGAGCCTGGCAGGTTTAGATTGGGGTGGGTTAATTCAAAGGTGGATTACTACTTTGAGTGTGTGTATAAATCCACCAATATGCACGATAATTCCATTTCATGTGGTTCATGAAATGGTGGTTTTAGAGTTTTTACTTTAATTCAGTTCCTTTACTGTTTTCCACCGATTTCTAAAATCATCAGTAACACTGCTAACTGTCCGTTCCTCTGTGTGTAATTCCTTGGCTTCCCGTTTCATTCATGCAGCAAACCTGTTGAATTCACTGACCATAACCGCAGCCACTCGGTGCCCATTCCTGTCCCATCTCAGATCCAAAACTACCACCGTCTGGAACAGAACCTGCAACCTTTTGGCTTGCATGGCTCCACCAGGCATGTACAGCTGCTGCTCAGCCTGCTCGGCTGTCATATCCCCCCCTCCCCCAGTCTTGCTTTTCTCATTTTTTTTTGCCTTTGTCTAACTGTGCTTTACTGTATGTCATTTCGGGTCATACTATGCTGTGCTGGCAACAGCTGTGAAACCTCCCAACAGTGTAGAGCTCCAGCTCCAGGATTGGTCTTCATCTCCCCAAGGCTGGCAGCTGGAGGAGCCCAACCACAACAGTCCTCTCCGCTAGGTTGGCATCTCCATGAGCTTTTGTTCTATCTATCCAGGGAATTGTTTGTTAAGCAGTGCTCTTGTACAGCAACTCTCTTGGCCATACTTGTACATTTTAACACACTACATAGGAATTTGTCACAGCACTTGTTGTTGGGTGTTAACAAAACTTCCACCATCTGAAATGTTCTGTCATATTCAGTCTATTTCTGCAGTTGTTTTGTGGTGAAATGTATTTAAATCATCTCTGTACCCCCTTTCCTTTTTTTCTGACTCGTCTTCTTGTATTTAGGCCTTTTGATAACACCCAGAGAACATGCCGGAGCTTGTCTCATTCAGTTTTAGTGATATTGTTATTAAGAGCAAATGTGTTTCATAAAAACCCTGATGACGTTACAAACAGGACTATTTCACTGGGTTTGCTCTGTCCTCTGTATTCTAGTGGGAACTACCCCAAAGGCCTCAGAGCAGACTTTCCCCCTCAGCACAAGAACTGGGCTTTCCAGTGGCTCCCCTGACATGCAGGACACCTCCAGCCCCAAGGTCAGCTTCTAAAACATTTATCTAACAAAAGTAAACATGTTGTCATCTACACACCATCCTGCTAGTCAGTAAGTTATATTTGTATTTCACAATGCACACATTTCCTTAGCCAAAGCAGTTTTGTTTCACCTCTCTTTAAAATACCAAAAGTGACTAGGAACTTATTTTTTACACTTCCCGTAAGGGCAAAGATTTATAATAGAATATCTACAAGCAGCTCACACAGTAGAATCAAATTGCTTTGAAATCAAACATTGCTTAAATGTATAGTATACAAGCTAGTGTTTGGATTAGGTTTTAGAAGTTTCATTTTATCTACAACAGCCCGTCCAATCCAGTATGCCAAGAATGAAGACAGTACCGGACCTGCAGTGCCTGGACCGATCTCCTACTTCCCACACTACCCTCAGCAAGAAAGCATCCAATACAAAGGGACCATTTAAAAGGTCTGAATAGTATAATATTATTATGATTATAATAATTGTTGCTATATGATAATATATCATCCTGCAAAATAATGAGGAAATTGAAAGAAATGTCAGTAAGCCACATCTAGCTGAGGCTACCATGAAAACCTAGAGATGTCACACAGTAATAGAGATATGCCATCTGATAAATTTTTAAATGCTTGCAATGGTGTCTCTGGCTATATTGAATGTCCAGATCGCTGAGCACAGGCAGGCTGTCTGACATGATACTGAAGGCGGCTTTTGGAGCTCACATTTTGGAAGAGGGATGTGACGAGAGCATTGACTGTGAGAAAAGCATGGATATAACAGGTACCAGTGTTAAGTGTTACAAACAGGACTAGTCAAATGCTTTCTACTGATGCTCTTTGTCTTTGTTTGCCAGTATTTATCTTCCTGTTGTTGTTGTTGTTGCTGTGACAAATTAGAAAAGATGGGTACATAGGTAAATATAGTTTCAACAGGTAGGGGCCAGTTTATTAAGTTACCAACATGCAAGTCATGCAAATGGTAAGATTTATGCAGTAATGAAATCAATAGATACTGAGAAATGAACACACATGTTATGGAGGCAAAGTGGGGTATCTCTGTGTTTACAACATTCATTAGTTCCTGTTATGAGGTAACTACTTTTATGACCCTGACCATTTACTGGGCTGAATTTCATCTGCGCTATATTTTCCAGGGGCATCTGAGCCATTTGACTCAGGCTTTTGTTTTTTGTCTATACAGCTCCACCTACTGGTTGTCGTAGAGGCTCTCAGTGCTCTTACAGTCCACATCCTGCATTCTTCATAATGGGTTCTCCAACCAAAGGAAACACTCCTCCTGATAACATGCTATCAAGGAAGTTCTCAGGTTGGTCTTCAGACTACCATGAATATTGACTTACTGTTGAGGGTGTTCATTTTTATTAACAATTATTTTAGCTTGTATTGTAGCAGGTTTGTAGTCTTGGGGTATATTTTTAAATGCAGTGTTTTCTCTGGTTTAGTTTATATTTGGACTAATTATGCAAATTAGGTAAGGTGAAATAAAAAATAAATGTAACACATAAGAGTTATCGTGTTTATTGTAAACCTAAAACATGTTAACAGTTACTCCCATTCTCTTTTTATTACTCATGGTCATGGTTAAGCTGCATTTGTCTTTGTCTTAATGTAGGCTCCCCCAGCTCCATTAACTCAGCTTGGCTACCTAACAGTCACGTTCTTCAGATAGGTAGCCGTAGAAACAGTGAGACTGACGTCATGGATGCTGCTCCTCACAACATTCTGATCTTTCACCCTCCAGAGCTCTCTGAAGATACACTGATGGAGGTATAGATAAATACTCTCATGGGACAGTGAAACAACAAAAAAATCGGATTCCATATGAACAGTTTCAGTATTCACAGTATTTGATCTGTTCTTGCAGCAGGCTCACACGGATGCTCTGAATGACCTGCGCTTCACCTTGGCTTTTGTCAGCTGTGTCATGGAATTGGCCTCTTCTAAGGATCCAGTTCTGGATACCATCAGCAGTGCTGATGTTTCCTTTCTCGAGCAGAGCGTGGTGAAAGATCAGATCAGTGTTCTGAGGAGAGAATGGAGGTGAAATGCATGAAGCTTTTTTTATTTTCTCAACATGTGCATGTTTTAAAATGTACATGCAACAAGTACTTCACAAACCTTCTTGGAAATGATCTCTGTTTTTTATGTGCACGCTCCAGCTTGGCAGAGCAGTTAATTTTGTATATGAAGGCTGAAGAGTTTCTGTCATCAGCACTTCACACTGCTAAAGAGAATATCAAGCAAGGCCAACTCCTTCCCTCTGCGACAGTGAAACAAGGTGAGACAAAGCACCTCTGGTTCTGAGTGTTAAGCACTCACCATTTGTAGAGTGCTTGTAGGTGTCTGTTAAATGTGTGTAATTTGTAGTCCTTCAGGAAGAAGAAGAGCTTTTGGATGTTGTACTCTAAAAAAGTGAAAGTTTAACATTACTGAGAACAGTTAGACCCATCCTGGTATTTAACAGAGACAATTGCATTCTATGCTCAAACTTGATGACAAGGGTAATTTTGTATTCATTATAGTAAAATGTGTTTGCATTATGTATTTCCTTTGTGTAGTGATCAAGAAACTGAATGACTTGTACAAGAACTGCGTAACATACTGTCGCTCCCTCAGTGATCAGCTACAGACCTTCCTGCTTGACAAACAGAAGCTTATGGATCACTTCAATGGACTCACAGCAGAGAAGCTTATCTACAGCCACACGGTACAGATGGTGAGCTCACCACACAGCAGGAGATGTTGATATTCACTCAAAATCTGATTCTCTCCAGTATACACAAAGGTGACAATTTCAAGGAAAACCCTTAATAAATGAGTGATCTCTTCCAGGATGACAGTGCCCCCATTCACAGGATACGAGGAGTCACTGAATGGTTTGATGAGGATGAAAATTATGTAAATCATACGTTGTGGCCTTTACAGTCACTAGATCTCAACCCAGCTGAACACCTATGGGAGATGTTGGAGTGATGTGTTAGGCAGCATCTCCACCACCATTGTCAAAACACTACATGGGGGAATATATTTTGGAAGAATAGTGTTCAGGGCAGCATGTTGGAGCAATGGTTAGCTCTGTCCCCTCACAGCTAAGCTGTTCTCGGTTTGCATGTTCTCTCTGTGTCTATTTGGGGTCTCTCTGGGTACTCCGGCTTCGTATCGCAGTCCAAAGACATGCAGCTTAGGTTGAATGGTGACTCTAAATTGCCTGTAGGAGTGAGTGTGGGTGTATGTGGTTGTCTGTCTCTTAAAAGTCCGCCTTGTGATAGACTAGCGATCTGTCCAGGGTGTGCCCCGCCTCCCACCCAGTGTCACCTGGATAAGTGGTATAGATAATGGATGGATGGTATTCATCCCTCCTGTAGTGTTCAGAGACTTGTAGAGTCAATGCCAAGATGCACTGAAGGTGTGGTGGTGGCGGCCCACCACCTTACTGAGACACTGTATATTGGGTTTTCCTCTAATTTGTTATCTGTCTGTATGTCCTGTTTGCATTTTTATCTTAACCTTAATGTGTGTGTTCTCAGGTGCAGTCTGCTGCTTTAGATGAGATGTTCCACTATGGCACACCATCAGTCCAGCGTTATTATAAAGCCCTGTTGCTGATGGAAGGTCTGTCCCGAATCATCACAGAACAAAAAGACATTGACAACATTGCTAAATGTAAGTAGCAGTACTGTGACATGTAAACCACATGATAGTAGCTCAAAATGTTATGATCTGACCGCATATAAATAGATTTGTCATGGGATCTTTGTTGGTCTCGACTGGATTTTAATCTTAATCTGAGTTTTCAATCTCTATTGTTCTCAGGTAAGCAGTGTATTGAACGACGCCTTTCTGCTCTGCAGACTTAATGGTATCCATTATTTCTACAGTTATACCCACAGCAATTGTATTATATTGTCTCAGTCATCTACTCTCAATGTAGATGGATCCTCCTAAATTATTACACACAGGCACTTTGATCTTTCTTAAGGGAAATGACCACTGGAGCATCTGCTCTTATCCCACCAGCCAGTCTGTTATAACAGTTACATAAATGCACAGAAAATACTGCAAGTCCTTTTTTTGGAAACATTCTTGAATACAGATTGTGCTATGATTGGAAAAATATTTTGATCAGGTAAACTGTTCTTAGTATTTGTTTTGTGTTCTTATAGATTGTGTGTGTCAGTATGTTATTTTGTGTTTTGCACATAGAATAATAAGATGAATTATTAGCTGATTTTAAATGTGTTCTACTTGAAACAAGGATTATTTAATATCGTTGTTTTCTATATTTGAAGTATTTGTGTTGTGTGCACAGTAAATCACCAGCCAACAGGAGTCAAATTTTTGGATGATATGACCAAATATTGCCAATGTATAGTAGTAGTATATATATATAGTACAGTACTACTATATAAATGTTTTGTACATTTTTAAATCGTAGCAGAATATGTAAATGTAATGATGTTTGACCTCATACAGAATTGTCTTACAGTAATATAGATCTACATCACAGACTGCAATATTGTATTGTGATTTAAATGAGATTTTAATTTGATTCAGTGATGCCTGTTCTTAGTTGGCAATGTACTCTGTGATGAGGCACTAAGTTATGTTTACTGCATACTATGTTGCTTATGCTTAGCTGCTGTATGTGTGCACATTAGTTTTTCAGTTTACAGTTGTGGTTGTTTTGGCATCAGTTTGTATTAATGTAAAACAATTGTGTTTGTTCCTGAATTAATTTGTGCAAGAATTTTGTCTGAGAGCACACTAGTTTATCACAATTACATGCTGTATGTTTTTTTGTGAAAATGTTACATTTTATCAAATTTCCTTTTCTACTTTTATTTTAAGACTACTGGTAAACTTTGCCACAACTAATTGTTACACACTGTGTAGTGGAAATAAATAATATTTATTGTTAAATTTGTTGCTTCTCTTAATCTATTTCAGTTTGCTAAATCAGTTGCATTTCTTGGTCTAATCATTAAATGTATTTTTATTTATTATTGTATTTAAAATAAAAGTTTGGCTAATATTACAGCATGTTAACATGCGTGCTTACTAAGTTTCATTGGCATGCATTGAATTATGAATTTAATTTTGCTCACGTCGTGGTTTCGCGATATTACCCCATCATGAAAACAGAACGGCATCCGGGTTACTCAAAAGGTTACTGTGGTCGCCATGTTTGCTGAATGAAATTAGCTTCAAAACATTAGTTAGCCGCTAGCAATATATATATTTTATTTTTGGGGCGTTATAACATTTGTTACAGTACTGACTTGTTGTAAAAATGACTTAAGAGTCATAAAACAACTGCAGAACCACCGTTGTCTGTAAGTAACACTGTTGATGTGATAAAATGTATTTATTCACTGGCAGTTGGCCTGCTAGGAATAACAAGCTAATATCATTAGCATTGCCTAGCACGCGTCCTGTAGTTTGTATTGTAAATACCGAAATAGCACACGCAGCGTTACTACTGGTGTCATCGGTTAATATAGGCAACATATTCAAATATATTAATCACCCAAACCTTAGGCAATACTTAATTATTTCAACAAGTCAAGTGTTCAGCTGCTTATCGCAATTCTACTAGCTAGCTAGCGTTAGCTGACGTTACGCCCCGAAGCGATACTGAAAGGTTAACGTCGTAACAAACAATGAAAATTTAAGGTTAAGCACAGAAAATACTGATTTATGTTGGTTATGTTTGTTGTATATATAATTTTGTGGTGTAAATTGTGTAGTCTACAGAAAACTCTAGAATTCATCAACGGTGTAATGTACTGTAACAGCCGAACAATAACAGTAAAAATAATTACCATTATTGGTTTATCACCTTTGTTTAAAATGCAGGTTGGCTTTGGAAACTGTGAACTAGATAAACCCTATCATTTATCGTTGTCGCTTCTATCTCGTGTCCGCTTGTATTTATGTACAAATATGACCGGCTATATTGTCTTAAAAATTACTGTCAACACCTTTTATAACTGGTTGAAGTCCTTGCGTTTTTTACATCAACACACACACACCACGTCACTGTACCAAATAATATCATTTTAATATGTGTGTGTGCCAGCTATCAAGTATACTGCTCAGCAGCTATCCCCCGACATTAGGCTTTATTTCTTCTTAATGCATTTGGAACTCTGTGTTGTGGATAAACTAAACATTTTCATTTTCAGATAGTTTCTATTAAGTCAACTGAAAGACATTTTTTCATTAAAATAACTATACAGGAATCAATTTTAGGTTAATCCAGTAAACTGTTTACCCGACAAATCAAAATCATGCAATAAGGTAAACATCTCAAAAGAAGAAAATGCAATATTGGCATGAATCACTACTTTGTCACATTCAGTTGTTAAAACTCACTCATTCTTGTGCTTTGCTGTACCTTTTCTGCAGACTGTTCTGTGTGGACATAGTAACAGTGTCACGCAATGCACCATGGAAGTGGATCACAGAGCATGCAACGACAGCTCCAGAGATCCAAGTCTGTTAGTGGGTCTGAAGCAGAGGAGCAGCAGCAATCTGCCTTGGAGGTTACACAGCAGCAAGCTACAGCTAATCACCCTCAATCTCCTGTGACCACATTTTCCTCTGCTGCCAGCCCTTCAGCCCCACAGTCACCCAATTATCAGATAATCATGAGTCGAAGCCCGGTCACTGGCCAGAACGTGAACATCACATTGCAAAATGTGGGACAGATGATGACTGGTAACCAGCAGATCACCCTAACCCCACTCCCCCTCCAGAACCCAGCATCCCCTGGCTTCCAGCATACTACACCTCAGTGGAGGTTTGAGCATGCTCCATCTTCCTACATACAGGTCACCTCACCCGTGCCCCAGCCCATGCAGCCCCAAAGTCCCACACAGCACAGCCCAGTCCCTCTGCAAGGTGTTACAAGGCCAGGGGCACCTGCAACAGCATTGAGTTTGTGTGGGCAGAGTCCAACACGATTTGTTGAACCTGGTATGTTAGTGCGACAAATCAGTTTAGGTAGTCCATCAGGAAGTAGCCACTTTGTTTACCAGGAGGGTACAGGACTTGCCCAGATTGCTCCAGCCACATCTAACCAGGTACAGCTGGCCTCTCCAGGAGCACCAGGTTCTGTGAGGGAGCGTCGGCTCTCTCAGCCTCACTCACAGACTGGAGGCACCATTCATCACCTTGGACCTCAAAGTCCTGTGGCCACTGGTACTGCTCTTCCCACTCTGAGCAGCCCTGGTCATATCACCACTTCCAACCTACCTCCACAGATTAGCAGTATCATTCAAGGACAACTGGCACGCCCTGTGATATTTGAGAAGACTGCACAGGGCGTTGTTGCTGGAGTAGGAACCACAGCCCCAACATCATTCAGTATACCCTCTTCCATTCCACCGTCTAGTCCATCCCTTACCAGTCCACCCCAGGGGATCCCCAACAATCCTCTTGCACCCACCAGTATGGCTGTGGGCTCTATGAAGAAGCAAGTTCCCAAGAAGTTAGAGGAAATTGCTCCATCTACTCCAGAGATTGCCCAACTCAGAAAACAGTGCCTGGAGCACCACACAAAGAAGATGGAGAGCCTGAAGGAAGTATTCAAGGAATATCTGATCGAGCTTTTTTTTCTGCAGCACCTCCAAGGGAACATGATGGATTACCTAGCTTTTAAGAAGAAGCCCTGTGTTCCCTTGTATACTTACTTGAGACAGAATGACTTGGACCTTGAAGATGAGGAAGAAGAAGAAGAACAGTCTGAGGTCATTAATGATGAGGTATATTTGATGACAGTGTGAGATCCAATATGAATTTTAGAGAACTACATTCATTTCGTCCAATGAATATTGTGCCTCTGTCACAACTGTTTTTTTTTTTTTTGTTTGTTTTGCTTTTCAGGTAAAAGTTGTTACTGGAAAGGATGGCCAAGCAGTGACACCAGTTGCCATAGCAACTCAGCTTCCTCCCAATGTTTCTGCAGCTTTCTCTGCCCAGCAGCAGTTTCAGGTAATAGAGGAAACACTTGTATTAAGTACAAATTACAGTGAGATTATTTATAGCTCATCAAGAATCTTTTGACAAAGTCCCTCTAATTCTTTGAGAGGTTGTTTTCACAGGGACATCAAGGAGCTGCAGCTGGCAATATTACAAACCCTGGAGATATGGATGCCTTTAAAAGGCAGCAGGCTATGCAAGCAGGTAGAGCAAGAATTATAGGCTTCTGTCTTTTCTTATGCTGCTTTGTATCCTCCCCGTTTGCTTTGTTTTCTGTTTGTGTTTTTTTCTCCCTCTAATTGCTTCTGCTTTTAGATATTTGGCATCCTCTACTAGCACTCTGTGTTGCAGTCTTAAACCGAGGAAGGAGAGGTGACCTGTGAGGTCTTCAGAAGGTCATTCCTCTGTGCCGAGTGCTTTTTTTGCGTTATGAGGGTATTGTGTGTTTTAAATCCCAGATCAGGCTAAGCGGTCCCGGATTGACGTTGGTCGCCATGGGCTGATTTTCCAGCATCCTGGTGTAGCTCCTTTAGGATCACCTGGTGTTCCGCTCCAGCAGCTTATGCCAACTGCGCAAGGTAGGAGTGCTACTACCAGGACGTTCTATGTTCTGTTCGATGCTGCTGGACATATCCCGTTCCTCAAACTAAGGAGATTTAAAAAAAAAAAGAAAAGTGAGTCACAATATTCATCTTCTACAAACAAACTTCAAGCAGCATCAACAAACAGATCTTCATCCATCTGCTGGATTTCTCAGCATGCCACAGGAAGTTCAGTCTTAGCTGTACCAGCACCAGCTCTCTTTGTCAGGAAAAATGAGGAAGAAGACAAAGTCTGAGGAAGTCTGAAGAAGAGTAGCCACTCAATGGGAAGATGTGATGTCTTTTGATTCTTTTTTTTTTTTTTTTTTTTTTTTTTTTTTTTTTACTTGATCATCCATCGTTATCCATTTCTTCTTTTCCGTAGTTTGTTCTTGTTAGTTGTCTTTATTTGGACAGAGCTTTCCGTGCTGATGGATTTTCATCTAATTTGGAGGTGGATCACAGAAAATGGGAATCCTGTATGAATAAATTCACTTTCAAATGGGTTGCTTGCTTTCCCATTTTATGAATCCATGTGTCATGCTATCTTTTGATTTCCCATTGTCATTCCTTCAAAAGTCTTTTCCTCTTCGATTGTCTGTCCTTGCATCATCAACAAGGATGTAAAATCATCAGTCCTCATACGTTACATATTCAAAAGTTTCTATTTACCTCATGTTCACATTTAGTTAAATTTCTTCCATGTTATTTCATGGCATTTTGTTCTGACTTGGCTTCTTTCCCTCAGTCTGAGTAGGAGGGGAGTCATGTGGAGGAGTTGTGTTCACGGCACGGGTTTTTGCGATTGTGGTGTGGTTGTGTCAGGGCCAGGTGTTGATGGCGTCTAGGCAAGGTGGTGTGACGTGCAGGGAGGTAAGGCAGGTGCTGCTTTAGCGTGCACAGCTCTGCTCAGGCCTGCTGTCTGCAAGACCCCACGTGTGTCCTTTTGCTCATCTCTGTGCTTTGTTGCTATGTGAGGCATCCAGATGCCTTGTTTACTGCTAGAATGACATTGCTTCATGCATGCCAAACATGGTGTTTTTGTGAGTGTCTGCCCTGTATTTTTATTCTTTCTCCCGGTCTCTTTTAAGTTTTTTTTTTTTTTTTTCCATTTTCCTTTGTAACATTTCTGTTCTTTCCTCTCTAAAAACCTTTATTGCATGTATAACTTTTGATGTTTTTAACCATATTCTCTCAGCATTTGAAATGCAATGTTTTGGTTTTGCATTAATCAAAGTAGTATTTTATTTGAGAGACATGTAGATTCTCACATTGATTTCATTTCTTCTGTAATCATTTTGCTATATGAGTTTCATTAGTTTCTGCTCTGATCATCAGGATGTAGTATACTATTCTTGAGTCATACAGTAAGGCAAGGTTCTGAGGAGCTCTAATAGCTGAAGCTCAACCAGTCATTAAAAAAAAATTGAAGTACTGTTTTATTATGTATTGGTTAAATTAATAATTGTTTGAAAGGGTCTCTCAAATCTATATTAAAGGACAGCTACCAAACACTTAATGGCATTTAAAACTGTTTTACTGTAGAAGAACAAAAAAGATATTTATAAAACACGACTTCAGATGAAAGAATTGAAAACTTAATTTTTACTCTTTCTTTGTGTTGCTTTCTATACCACCCCTTTGTGTTTCCTATAATTTGATTGCTGTCTGTACAGGCGGGATGCCGCCTACTCCTCAAGCGGTCCAGATTGCAGGACAGAAGCAAAACCAGCAGCAATACGACCCATCCAAAGGACCTCCAGTGCAGAATGCAGCCAGCCTGCACACCCCTCCTCCCCAGCTGCCTGGCAGGTTGCCCCCAGGTGTCCTCCCTATGGCAAGCCTGCCTATGACACTTGCTCAGCAGGCTCAGCTAGTGGAGAGTACAGCTCAGACTGGTGGTCAGCTCCAAACACATGTGAAGGTGCAGGCAACCGGGCCTGTCCTGGCTGCAGTCAACCCCCACACACAGCTCCAGTCCCAGCTGCAGCAGCCGAGGTCTTCATCTCCAGTTGCAGCCCCAGCAGCAACAATCCCAGGCCATACTACAGTCAGGGCAAGCGGTCAGTCCATGCGAAACCATATACAAATACTTTTTATTAGCAGTGTAAAGGTACATGTATTTGTACCAAACCAATTTGGTGAGGGACTTTAGCTATGTTGCATATGTGTACCGAATGAACTTCTAGGGTTGTTTTGCTTGCAGAACTTTTTTTTTCAAATCCTCTTTCCCACACAAACATATTAAGTGGTGGACTGGAGCAAATAAACATGAAAAATGTATTAAGGGAGAACACACACCTAGCCAAGCTTCTGGCTTTATTGTTTATGATGCTCCTGCCTGTCACTTAATATGTTTATTCAGAGGTGATTTTTATATTTGTTGTCAGCACTTCAAACTTGCTAAATCAGTTGAAACAGCACCACTCAAACGTGTATATTACTGCTGCAAGGGAAAAAAAAAACTGTAGTATAATACAAATATTGCTTCCTTCATGATTTAAACTGCTTTTCTCTGGTTAAAGAAGCTCTTCGTAGTTTGCAGCAGTATTCTATTTTATTTTTAATTTTTTTTTTTCATTTAAATTTTAGTTAAATATATCAACCCTTGATGGTTACAAAAGGTCATAATAAATGCAAGTATCTTTATGACTTCTATTTTTTCTTTACTGTACCAAAATGAACCGAACCATGGCTTCAAAACCGAGGTACCTACAGAACTGTGATTTTTGTGTACTGTTACACTCCTACTTTTTATGTATGTTGTGACTAAATGCTGATACTGCAGATTGTCTTATTAAGAATATATTTTTCTCCCTTCTTCATAGACGGTGGCACTTGCTCGCCCAGGTACAGAGTCAAACCAGCCAGTTCAGAGGATTATGACCAACTCAATATCCATGACATCAGTATCGCCTGCTCCCCTCTCTGCTCCCAATTCTATTACAACCCCCCATACTGCAAGTCCTCTCCGTTCTCTTGGCTCTAATATGAATCCAACTACCCAGTCCAAACTGACTGGAACCAATGGTATATCAACAGTCAAAATGGGTGGCTTTTTTCAAACAGCGACCATGCAGTCCTCACAGGAGGGTTCTCAAGATAAACAGGTTGAGCAGGCCAAACTGGTGAGTTGCCCTTAAATTTTCAGTTCTGCCTTTTTTTGTGCCTTCAGCCCAGCAATAGCCGTAACTGTAAACATTATATTTTCAAGTTGTCCATCTGTCACATTTTTGTGGGCGCGATATCTCAGGAACACATTGAGGGAATTTATTCAAATTAACTGCACTTAATATCTTTTATTAAGTCTTCACTGTATATGAGTCTGAACAGATACAGTGCCTTGCAAAAGTATTCATACCCCTTGAATTTTTCTACATTTGTCATATTACAACCACAAACTTAAATGTATTTTATTGAGATTTTATGTGATAGACCAACACAAAGTATCACATAATTGTGAAGTGGAAGGGGGTCTTTTGCTTCTGCTGAGGGTTAAAAAAATAAAAAGCCTTGAGAAATGTCGTTGTCCTGCTGGAAGGTGAACCCTCGCCCCAGTCCCAAGTCTTTTGCAGCTTCTAACAGGTTTTCTTCCAGGATCGCCCTGTATTTAGCTCCATCCATCTTTCCATCAACTCTGACCAGCTTCCCTGTCCCTGCTGAAGAAAAGCATCCCCACAACATGATGCTGCCACCACCATGTTTCACAGTGGGGATGGTGTGTTCAGGTTGATGTGCAGTGTTAGGTTTCCACCACACATAGTGTTTTGCATGTAGACCAAAAAGTTCAATTTTGGTCTCAT
>NW_018127892.1:3662854-3672705 GCF_001952655.1 Monopterus albus | reverse complement strand
TGCCCTGTATTTAGCTCCATCCATCTTTCCATCAACTCTGACCAGCTTCCCTGTCCCTGCTGAAGAAAAGCATCCCCACAGCATGATGCTGCCACCACCATGTTTCACAGTGGGGATGGTGTGTTCAGGCTGATGTGCAGTGTTAAGTTTTCTGTCTCACATAGCGTTTTGCATGCAGACCAAAAAGTTCAATTTTTGTCTCATCTGACCAGAGCACCTTCTTCCACATGTTTGCTGTGTTCCCCTACATGGCCTGTGGCAAACTGCAAACGGGACTTATTGCTTTCTTTCAACAATGGCTTTCTTCTTGCCACTCTTCCATAAAAGCTAGACCTGTGGAGTGCATGACTAATACTTGTCCTGTGAACAGATTTTTCCACCTGAGCTGTGGATCTCTGCAGCTCCTCCAGAGTTACCACGGGCCTCTCGGCTGCTCCTTTGATTAATGCGCTTCTTGCCAGGCCTGTCAGTTTAGGTGGACAACCATGTCTTGGTAGGTTTGCAGTTGTGCCATACACTTTGCATTTTCAGATGATGGATTGAACAGTGCTTTGTGAGATGTTCAAAGCTTGGGATATGTTTTTATAACCTAATCCTGCTTTAAACTTCTCCACAACATTATCCCTGATCTGTCTGGTGTATTCCTTAGTCTTCATGATGCTGTTTGTTCACTAATGTTCTCTAACAAACCTCTGAGGCCATCACAGAACAGTTGTATTTATACTGAGATTGAATTACACACAGGTGGACTCTATTTACTAATTAGGTGACTTCTGAAGGCAGTTGGTTGCACTGGATTTTATTTAGGGATATCAGAGTAAAGGCTGAATACATATGCACGCCACACTTTTCAAATTTTTATTTGTAAAAAATCTTGAACATCATGTATCATTTTCCTTCCACTTCACAATTATGTGATACTTAGTGTTGGTCTATCACATAAAATCCCAATAAAATGCATTTAGGTTTGTGGTTGTAATGTCACAAAATGTGAAAAAATTCAAGGGGTATGAATACTTTTGCAAGGCACTGTATGTATGTAAACTGAAACTTACCTGGTTGGCGCAGGCATACAACTGTGAGGTGGTAATTGAAGTTTTGTTTAGTTTTTTTTTAGGGCTGGGCAAGGTAACGCGTTATTTTCACGTTAACGCAATACTTCATTAACGCAGACAATTATTTTATCGCGCATTAACGCAGTTTGTTTTTATTATTATTTGGAAAGTCCATTGCTCACTGGCTCTGAATACACATACAGACAAACCATGGGTCACAGGAGGGGTGGGATGTTGATCAGTACTGGCTTGAGATGGGCGTCATCACACGTCTCAACCAATAAGAGCATTTGGGGTGGGTTTAAGACCACTGCAGCACTCATGTGTACTGGAACTGAATAGAACTGGCAGGGACAGAAAAAATGGAGAAAGGTAAAGGACTCTTACATGGACATTTTCAATTTAAATCTCTTCTGCACAGCGGAGTTGATAGAACTAAAGCCATTTGTAGCCATTGCAAAGCTGAATTTTCTTATCACTGGAGTACTTCGAGTCTGAAGTATCACTTAAATGCAATACACGCCGTTGATGCCAGCAAATCACCCACCCAAACAAACAGCAGAGGGAGGCTTCGGGAGACTACGTTGGATGCAGCATGTGGGAGAAGTATAGATAAACAAAAGCAAGACAAGCTGACAAATGCCACAGCTAAGTGGATAGCTACAAACTGCAGGCCGATTAGTATTGTGGAAGATGTCGGTTTGAGGAACATTATTAGGATTGCAATGAATGACGGCACGTATGAGCCTTGATTGATGTGCCTTGATATGAGCTTGATTAGATTGTTTGAGATTTGCTGCTACTGTGTAAAGAGAATGCTTCTGTTAAAAAGCACCTTATTTGTTTAAAGTGTTTGCAAACCAAATGTTATTGCACTTTTGTTCACATAGTAGTACTTTTAAAAAACAAGCGCGCAATACACTACTTTTGAATTCATTATTGAATGCTGCACATATCAGTGCAGTTAATCACGATTAATCTCAGAACAATCATGCAGTTAACACAATTAAGGATTTTAGTTGTTGCCCAGCACTAGTAGTTTTTTTTTTTTAATGAAAATATGTATATTTTTAAGTTCCTCATAGTTATCAGGGCTTTCCCTAGGTTTTCAGACAAACTTTCTTTTTATTTATTTATTTTTGTTCATAACATTATTATTATTATTATAAAAAAGACCCTTTGTTTTCATTCCTTGTGCATGAAATGAAAATTTCATGCTGTTGCAACCCTAGTCAGGGTACATATTGTCCTATTTGCTTAACAGTGGTGTGTGTCAAAAGATTAAAGTACTCACCCATTTCAGTAGTAGGGATGGGCATTTCAAGCTAAAATGTTTGACAGTTATTTGAAGATCATGGACCCTGCTCCCCCCAGTTTGTTGAGAGTCCCAGTACAGCCACGCTGTGTTGGCTAGCACCATATTGTTAGCTATGTCATGTACTTATTCTGTGACTTAACCTGTAAGTCCCCAGTGTTCTGCGATGGTGGAAAGCATATTTGCGAGGTTTTCAGCAGTATTCCTCTCCAGCATTGCTTTAGTCTGAAGAACAGTTCTCTGTATTTTCCAGTTTATGTAATAGCAGGTAACTGTCATATATGACTCAGTTGTAAGCGCTGTCCATGCATCTGTGGTCAGAAACACTGTTTCAGCACTTGTCAAACAACTGCGCAGCTCACATGCATTATCATCATACAGTTTATCCAGTCATGCTGTGACAGTTTTTTCTTAATGGTTCTGCATGTTTCAGCTGTTTGTATTTGGCGCTGTAGTAAAATGATATACTGACCTCGTTATTGCATTATTTCTAGGTGCCAGTATAAGCAAGGGAAAACAGTGACTCTTTGTTTTTAAAGGCCATAGTTGCATGAAATAATCAATTTTTTAACTTAAGACGGTTTTGAATATTCAAAAAATTAATTGAGCATCCCTGTTCAGTAGTCCTTCATTGCGTTCGCACCAGTCCCAGTGTGTGCTACGGGTGTCACGACACCTCTCCCAGTGTGCGTTGTCCTTTAGTTGTAAAATAGGCTTTTTTTCTTTCTTTTTTTTCTCCTCTATTGTTACCATTCACAAGAACATATTCCCCATCAATGTTATTGCCTACTTCATGTATTCTTTGTGGATTCAATGGCTGTAACTACTTCCTGATTTGAGAGAAATATCCAATCAGCTGTTTGATTAGCTTTGCAGTACTGCCAGTAACACAGATTTTCATCCAAACAGTGACTGTTGATTGCCAGCTTATATTTCATTTTGAGAGACATAATTTTTCAGTGCATATAGTTTTATGCACTGAAAAATTGTTTTTACATTCATTATGATATGTTGCATTTTTACACTCATTCGGCATAGGTGCTCTGCAAAAGCACTAAGCCTTACTATGGTAGGGAAAACCCTGCTTATTTCATAAATAAGAACAATTGACATAAGGTTATTTACAATTCTCAGTGATGTATGCTTTTATTCCTTAGATGTTCTGTTTTTATGAATTGTTTTGTATTTGAGTATGCTCATTCTGTGAGCCTTTAATTTTGGGGCTCAAGTATCAAAATTCATCTCTAACCGGTGTAACTGAAATAAGGATTAGTGTTCTTCATTATTTTTTCTGATATCACATGCTGTTTCTGTTTTGCAGGAGAGTCAAGTGCATCAACGCATCTCTGAGCTAAGGAAGGAGGGCCAGTGGTCAACCAGTAGGCTCCCCAAGCTTGCGGAAGCCTCACGTCCAAAGTCCCACTGGGACTACCTCCTGGAGGAGATGCAGTGGATGGCAGCTGACTTTGCCCAGGAGAGGAGATGGAAAGAGGCTGCTGCCAAGAAGGTATGGATAAGAGTAATTCAGAGAGAAATTACGCATTGTCACAAAAATAGGAGTCATCCCATGCAGAAACTGATAACTAATGTTACTGAAAGCCAAACTGTCTCCATTACAGCTTGTTCGTACATGTGCCCGTTACCATCAAGAGCAGAACAAACGTGAAGAGAGGTCAAAGAAAGAAAGGGAATTTCATCTTCGTCACATTGCAAGTACAATTGCCCGAGAGGTGGAATTCTTCTGGTCAAACATCGAGCAGGTATGTTTATTCTTCTTAATTATGTAACTTTGATTTATAGTAGATTCCATGATTTATAAATATTAATGTTCTATCAGTCTGAATAAGGAATTCTCTCTGTCAGGTTGTGGAAATTAAACTCCAGTTTGAAATTTATGAGAAAAGGCTCAAAGCGCTCAGCTTACAAAAAGCCTCAGCAAAAGGTATTTCCCACTTGGCAACTACCAACATTCGAACACAATTGCTTTTCCTTCCATTGGTTCTGGTTCAAAGCTAAGATGTGCTGTACTACCTCACCTGTATCTAGAAAAATTTTGTTTTCATCTTAAATTGCTTTTTTTACAGTATCGGGACTGTCAACAGGAGAGAAAGCTGAGGTAAATGCTGCAGATGCTGCACTCACACACTAGTGTGACAGCTGTGCAATAACCTTTTGCTTTTAAGATATTTTTTTATGTATATATTTTTTCTTTTTATAGGAGGTGGCCACTTCAGCTAAAAAAAGAAAATCTCTTTCTCCTTTGGTTGATGAAGAAGGTACGTGTCAAAACTATTGAGGTTCATATGGCAAAAAATGTTTTTTTTTAAAGCGTCTGTACAGTTGGCATTGTCGTTGTTCAGCAAATTATTTGCAACTGCTCATGGTGTGACTGTCGCTATTTATTTATTTATTTTTGCCCCAGATGAAGAGAGCACCATAGATGAACAGGAGGCCATGGAGGGGGAGGCAGAACAGAAAGCAGAGCTGGCTGACCTTGCCAAAGATGGTACTTCATTACATTATTTCTCTGTGCGGGAATGGCGATGCAGGATTAGAGAGGAGAAATATGATTCTCCTCACACCCCATTTTTATCAGTAAAGTAGACTTTGGTGGTATTAATTTTTTTGGAATCTCACAATACAGACAGTGTGGCTGATAGTAGCGTTTAAGTTTAGCCTAGAGCCGTGGTTCCCAAAGTGTGGGGAATAAAGACATGACAGGTGGGGCGCAATGAACAGAGAAAATTAGAAATGGGTCATTAATACAAGTAAATTAAAATAACATCAGTTCGGGGCCTGAGAGAAAAAAGTGGAACCATAGTGCAACAATAGCGGTTTACCATCGGCATGTGAACTGCCCCGCAACAATATAAGGAAACGTTCACAGAGAGGGCCAATAGTGTATGTAGTGGGCATAATAACGTAAATGGATAAATTTGTTACATGGACCAGAAAAGAAGCAGGCGATTCAGCGCAAGCAGACAAAGAAACAACAGGCAGTAAACCTTATTAACCAAAAAGCCAGACGAAAAGAAAATATGATGAAGCCTATCTTGCGCTTGGATTCACGGTGGGAATGGTGGGCTTGAAAATTCGCCCACCCTCTTAAGTGGGGAATGACAAAAAATGTTTGAGAACCACTGGCCTAGAGTAACCTTATCTGAACTGAAGAATTGTCTGTAGACAGACTGTTACTGAATGTCACATATGTTGTAATGTCATACATGGCCATTGACAAACCAGATATACTGTATGTTGCTGTTGCTCATAATGGTGTGTCATTTATTAATGAGTTACATACACATTTCGTATTTATACAGTGAAAATATTCTTCGACAATATATTATATTTTTTTAAGTTACAAATGAACAGGTTTTTTTTGCTTAGTTCTAAAACATTTATGGCTTTTTAACTTTTTGTCTTTGTTTTGTTTTGTTTGTTCATTTTTTTTTTTTTGATGGCTTTTAGCTGAGTTGCCGCTGGATGCTTTGATGAAGCAGTATGCTGGGGCCTACATTGACAGCTTTGAATGGCCTAAGCCTAGTCCCCGTAGTGATGAGGATGACATGGAAGAGACTGAAGGTGCCTTTACAATCAAAAAATTAAAATGCCATCTTCCTCCTCATACCCATTTTAAGTAATGTTGTGGTCGGTGTGGGTCTGAAATAGTTGGTAATTAATTTTCAGACATGGAGTTTCCTGTGGGCAGTCCACCCGAAGCAGTGCTGATTGACTCCCTGCTTAGTATTGACCAGTGCCGTGGTGCTGACAAAACTGTTTCCCCTGACTCTGGTGGGAAACCTGCCAGAGACATAGCAGAAGTTGCTGCTGCCACAGAGCTCATCCTGCCCAAAGGCAGTTCCAGGACCACTTCCTCAGTAAGATACACACATATACATAAAAAAAACAATCATGCTTTTGAGTATTTCTTAACTGGGCTTTTATTTGACTAGATCCGCAGTCCAGCTCCTTTTCTACTCCATGGATTGCTGCGAGAGTATCAACAAATTGGTGTGGACTGGCTGGTAAACCTTTACAAGAAACACCTCAATGGCATCCTAGCTGATGAGACGGGTCTTGGCAAGACTGTGCAAACGGTGGCTTACATGGCCCACTTAGCTGGCCAAGAGGGTATGCCTCTCTATTTTTTTTTATATATATAATGTGCAATTTGTTTTTTAAATAACATTAATGACATAAAGCTTTTGTCTGATTTTGTCAACAGGCATTTGGGGTCCACACCTTATTGTAGTAAGAACAGGCAAGTTGATAAGTTGGGAGGTAGAGTTTAAGCGCTGGTGTCCTGGCCTCAAGATCCTTCTTTACCTCGGCAACAGGAGGGAGCGTAGAGATAAAAGAATGGTAGGTTTTGTCATAATTAAGCAACACCAATTGATGACTTTATCAATATAGGTGGACTGTTTTTAAATAACCTATCTTCTAATTGCTTATCTACAGTGCTGGGGAGAAGCCAACAGCTTCCATGTATGTGTGACATCCTACAAGCTGCTGATGAAAGACCAGAGCCATTTTCTGAGGAGAAGATGGAGACATCTGGTCCTGGATGAGGTGCAGCTCATCAAAAACATGACCGAGAAACACTGGGAAACAATTTTTGCTCTCACAAGGTGAGCTATTTGATAAATATTGTAGTCATTCCAGCTTCTCAAGAATCAATATTATAATTTTTAGGCTTGTTAATTACTTAATCTGGATCATGGTTAACCTGCTTCTTTGTGTTACTGTTATTCACAGCACCAAAAGTGTTTTGGAAGTGATGAATACATTACCAGTCAAAAGTTTTGGACACACTTTCCCATTCAGTTCAGTGGTAAAGTACATCCAGACTCTTGACTGGTAGTGTATGTGCATATTTATAAGCAGTTACTTCACTGATGAGATGTCATTCTCTATGAAATCACTGTAAATACTCTGACAAGATGCCTGTAACCTAGGATTAACTGACCAAGTAACTGAGATATTCCTGTGTATCTTCCAGTGAGCAGAGGATTCTCCTCCTCAACACTCCTCTGCAGAATACTCTAAAGGAGCTGTGGACCATGGTCCACTTCCTTTTGCCAGGAATTAACAGGCCCTACTCTGACTTCCCTGTTAAGGCAGGCACTGACCAGAACCAGGACTACTGTCACAAGCTAGTTATTCGCCTGCACAGGGTGGGTGTAACACCTGCAAATCCATACCGTACCGTACCGTGCTTATAAAGCACTAAAAACACCCACAGTGGACAAAAGTGCTGTACATTGCAATAAAACAGTATATATTATAAACCCGCAAGCATCAATATAATGAATGACTAAGCCAACACAAAAATAAAATACCAAAAATCCAGCCTGTTAAACCATGCAACATTAAAATTCAGAAACATGATTGACTCACCTGACCTGCAATTGTTCAGTGTACATTGTATATGAAATCCCGTCACTCTGTCTTATAGATGATTCAGCCTTTCATCCTGAGGCGCTCCAAAAGGGATGTTGAGAAACAGCTGCCAAAGAAGTACGAGCACATCCTAAAGTGCCGTCTCTCCAGCAGACAGAAGAGCCTTTATGAGGATATCCTCACTCAACCAGGGTAAGATATTTGATCTGCATGCAGAGTTTTATTGTGAAATCAAGAATGGAATTTACACATTACACCGTAAAACTGGGAATTGTACAAAATATACAAATTAATAATTGGACAGCAGTTTAATCTTAATCACAATATGTTTTGTGGCTCTAACATTTATCACGTCTTTTTAATTGTTTTTTTTTTTTTTTTTTACAATTTTTTTTACCACAAATTATTTTTTCCTCATGTTTTGAATGATGCCCATTTTACTTGTACCAGAAAATGAACAGCTTCTAATGTCACACAATGCTTTCGCATTTGCCCATGGGGGTATGTAAACACGGACAACAATGGCATGCCATCACTCTCAGATCATGTAGTAAGGTCAGAGACTCACGTCTAAGAGTTCAATTTCCCGATAGCAGATAGTCTTCTTCACAGTTAGGCGCCCAACATTACACCACCAGGTGTTAATAAGGAGTGGTAGTCCTCTACCTTTGTGTTTCCCACTTGCCTTGGTGTCTTTATCTGCTCTGACTGTAGGGAAGTGGGTAGATCCATGTTAGCATCCGGAGTGTTAGCAGTTAGCAAAGCAAACTACACTCCCTGTAGATCCTCATGTGCTTCACCAGTTCAGCTAGTCCTTGTCCAGAGGGTGAACAACTGATCCCTCAAATAAATGAGTCCACAGCCATCTTGGAGTCAGAAAAATATCTACATCCATAGGATAGAACAAATAAGCAATACATGATGTGTGTAATGAGAAGGGATACAGGTGAAGAGCACATTACAAGCTCAAAAACAGTCCCTCCTGCACCCACACAACATGATGCTGCCACCCCCGTGCTTCCTGGTTAGGATGGTGTTCTTTGGCTTGCAAGCATCTCCCTTTTTCTGCCAAATGTAACAATGGTCATTATGACCAGCAAGTCCAATTTTTGTTTCATTAGACCAGAGGACATTTCTCCAAAAAGTAAGATCCTTGTCCCCATGCACAGCTGCAAACCATAGTTTGCCTTTTTTATGGCGGTCTTGGAGCTTTGGATTCCCGTCTCCTTCCTGAGTGGTATAATGGCTGTGTTGTTACGTGGTACTTGTGTAGTACTGTTTGTACAGATGAACATGGTACCTTCAGGCATTTGGAAATTGCTCCCAGGGATGAACCTAACTTGTGGTGGTCCACAATATTTTTTCTGAGGTCTTTGCTGATTTCTTTAGATTTTTCCATGATGTCAAGCAAAGGGATACTGAGTTTTAAGGTAGGCCTTAAAATGCATCCATGGGTGCACCTCCTATTGACTCAGACGATGCCAGTTAGCCTAACAGAAGCTTCTAAAGCCATGATATCATTTTATCAATCAGTCAAATTTTATTTGTATAACACTATATCACAACAAAAGTCATCTCAGGACACTTTACAAAGGTCTAGACCTTACTATTATCACTATTATTATAGAGGGAACACCCAACAAATCCCCCTCGAGCAAGCACTTGGTGACAGTAGGGAGGAAAAACTCCCTTTAATGGAAAAAACCTCTGACAGACTCCGGCTCTTGGTGGGCGGCCTTCTGCCTCGACCGGTTGGGGTGAGTGAGTGGATAGAGGAGAGACAAAAGAAGAAAAGCAACAAGACACAACAAACAATCAAACACTGGTCAGGTTGATGTGGCCGTGCCTGCTCATCAGAAGAGCTCTAGGGCCAGGGCAACCTGCAGAAAGGTACGGGTACAGGGAGAGAGAGAGAGGACACTACAGGAGAGAGGAGACACAAAGTTAGTGATGTGTAATGGTGGCATATAGAAGCATCAGGAGAGAGGAAAGAAGAGGAGAGGAGAGGGGAGGAGAGAAACTGAGAGCATCATGGGGCCCCCCAGCAGCCTAGGCTTATAGCAGCATAACTAAGGGAAGGC
>NW_018127892.1:3645139-3660564 GCF_001952655.1 Monopterus albus | reverse complement strand
GAGAGCTGTGGGAGTGGTCCGACCAATTTTTTCACTAATAGTTGTGATTTTATTTGTAAAGAAGCTCATGAAGTCATTGCTGCTGAGATCTAAAGGAATGTTAAGCTCAACAGCACTGTGGCTCTTTGTCAGCCTGGCTACAGTGCTGAAAAGAAACCTGGGGTTGTTCTTATTTTCCTCAATCAGTGATGAATAAAATGCAGTTCTGGCACTATGAAGGGCTTTCTTATATGTTATTAAACTATCTTTCCAAGCTATAAAAACTCTTCTGACTTAATGGAGCGCCACCTCCTTTCCAGTTTTCGTGATGCCTGCTTTAGGGAGCGGAGCTGAGAGTTGTATCATGGGGCCTCTGTTTCACTGCCTTCCTTTTCAGATGGGCAACGGTATCAAGTGTATTATGCAGGGAGGCTATCAACAAGATTGACTTTTGGAATTTTCCAGGCTGTTTAAATGCACAGTCAACTGAGTGTATGTAAATTTTTGATTTCAAGTGTAGAAGAAAAGATTGAAGATACAGTATAACATGTCAAGATGTTCACATTGTGTAATATTTTTTGTTGTGAACTGTCTTTCAAATCCTGTCTTCTGTCTCTGTGTGTTCCCCTAGAGCTCAGGAGGCATTGAAGACAGGTCATTTTGTCAGCGTTCTTCAGGTCTTGATGCAGTTACAGAGAGTGTGTAACCACCCTGAGCTGGTGGCACCCAGAGAAACGAGCAGCTCCTACTCCTGCTCCTCTCTGCAGTACAATGTCCCATCACTGGTGCTAGGAGCTCTTCAGAATGACTCAAGCAAGGTATACACCTGTGCTTCACATTGCTCATGTGCATCATGGTGTTTACTAGCCATGTTTAACCAGCTAAACTCAAAAATTTATGTTGTTATAATCTAACTGACAAATGTCCTGAAAATCAGTGCTAAAGGAATTAATTGATAAACTGAAAAATATTCTAAGTAGTTATTCACTTATCAAAATGATTATCATTTTGATAAGTGAATAACTACTTAAATAATAAATATGGATGTTGCTGAAATGTAAAGATTAGTTTTTGCCTCTTGCATGATGTGGAATTAAATGAAGTTTCATAATCAATCTCCATTGATCTGCTTCTCATTGTCCTTCTAGATTGCCAGCATGTCAATTTTTGATCTGATCAATAATGAGAACAGACTGACTCGGTATCAGACTGAAGAGGCAATACCCAAACTAAAGGCCACTCAGCAGCTCATAGAAGAGATCTACACTGGTCCAGATCCTCCACCACGTCCCAAACCATGCCCGATAAAACCCATGAGGTCAGCAATAAGATTTCCAAATATGCAAGTAACATGGTGTTGATGTGGAGATTCTTGGACATTATGGACAACTTCAAACATTTTATTATAATATTGTAAGACTGGGCTTCTCGCACTGATAAAATGTTACTTTTTTTTATTTTTATTTCTGATTAGATTGTTCCAGCCTGTGCAATATGGGACAAAGCCAGAAGGTCGCCTTGCTGCCATCCAAAGTGCAATGGGCCAGCGTCCTCCAATGAGTTCTTCTGCTACCAGCGCTTCTGCTTCTGTCACCATCCAGTCAGCCCACACTGGGGGCAAGTCCCCTGCCACCACTGCAACTACTACGGCCACTTCTCACGGTAAGACCATTTCGGTTTCAGCAGTTCTCAGTAGATGACATCAAATGTTGTTTTAACAGTGACTATACCAGTTATTACCTTCTGATGTGTGTATTATCCAAAGTTATGCTGCATGATGGTGATGCGGTTTCAGATTAAAATGAACCTGATTTACTGCGTCATGCTTTAAAAAGTAATTCACTCTGTGCCCATTCTGTCATGTATAGTGGCTTTTGAACGTATTCAGACCCCAATCCTCTCCCAAAAACCACTCTAGCATTGTCTTGGCTGTGTGTGTCAGGTCACTGATGTGCTGAAAGGTGAACCATTGTCCCAGTCTCAGGTTGCGTGTGCTCTGGTCTTGACCTGTCTGTTTTTGGCTACATTCTTCTTTCTGTCAATTCTGACCAGTCTCCCTGTTCCTGCAGCGCTGAAGCAACCCTGCTGATTTGCCATAGGGATTGTATTAGCCAGGTTATGAGCAGTGCTGTCATATGCCTTGTACTCAGTGACTTCTGTCCAGCCTCTCTACCATAAAGTCCTGACTGATTGATAGCTGCTGAGATGGTCTTCCTTCTAGCAGGTTCTCACATCTCTGCAGTAGACTTCTAACATTCTATTACAGTCCATTTTTGGTCACCTTGCTGAACAAGGCCTTTCTTGCCTGGTTACTCACTTTAGCCTCACAGCTGACACTAGGAAGAGTCCTGGTCAAACTTTTTTCCATTTCACACTTATTGAGGCCACTGTGCTCCTGGGAACAGTCAAAGCTTTAAAAAATGGTTTTATAACCACCACAGTATTATCACAAATGTCTACAGAGAGTTCAGACTTGTTTTTTGTGCTGATTTGCAGTGGGAGTGTGCCTTTCTAAACTGTCTGTTCAGTGAACTCTACACACATCTGAAGGTTAATTAAAGCAAATGGCAAATTGAAAGATTGCAGTTTTGGATTTTTAATAAACTTGCAAAACTTTCTAAATTCATGTTTTCACTTTGTCATTGTGGCTAATGATTTGAGATGTATGGGCAAAATACAACATTTTATCCATTGAAAATTGAAGCTACAACACAAGTTTCCATAAAGTGAAAAGGTCTGAACACTTTCTAAAGCCACTGTAGTGTTGTTAACGTTTTCAATGCATTTTAATAATATGCAATGTGTACATACTTACATGTAGTCCAGCAAACTTTAAAAGTTAGATCCTACTAGTAAAACTTTAAGGAGAGGTATGGTACACCTTCATTGGCAAGTTTCTCTGGTCACAGAGGTGTCATTTGTTTAGATTTATACTTCTGTGCAGCAGTGGTGGGCAGCCACATCATTTTTCTCCTCATGGCAGCACAGCCATAAGGGTAAGCCTTTAGATGCAAGGTGAGGCATTTAGCAGCTAACTAGCCCTGATCCCCTGTAATAGCTTATTGATCTTAAAAATGATGGAAAAGTTATGCAACAGAGGATCTAATGACATGAGTAACATTGTCAGATGAAGAGCTGCAGGCAAAAGGCACTTTCTCCAATTAGGGTGATGTTTAGCTGCCACTGAATACACCCATGTAGATGGAGCTGATGTTTTAGAGATACAGCTATGTCACACCAACTTTGGTCATTGTCAGGTTTTATGTTATTCATCTTGTTAGCAGTGATTTATCATTAACATCACTAATCCCTCCTTCTGTGTTGGCCCACCACTGCTGAGTGGTATATGGAGGAAACTGTTGATTTGACTAAATACTGGGTTGCCATCCCTCGCCCCATTGCCTTGTACTTCACAGCAGTTGGAACAGCTACTCAGAGAGCCCAGCCTACCCCTCCTGTCAGCAGCAGCAGCAACTGTGCCACCTCCAGTGTAGCCTCCTCTGGGAACAGTGGTATTGGGCAGCATGTGTTGGGGGCTGCCACTGTGGCACTGGGCCAGACCTTAGCTGGAACACTTGTGGGATCTATAGCTCCCATCAGCCAGCCTGGATTAGCACAGGTCTCCAGGCCAACTCTAGCTCCCAGTCATGCCATTCAGCCCAACTTGCTGTCCCAGAGGCTGGTTCTTACATCCCAGGCCCAGGCACGGTTGCCTAGTAAGTGGCCTCCCCTCCCCTACCTCTCGGCATTTCCCCTCCACCTCTGGCACAACAGTACAGGCTGCTCTACACTGAGGCCTTTCTTGGGACACTGCTGATATGTGTTCACTCTACCTTTCCAGAAAAATTACTTTCTGCATAGACTCAATTGTGCACTGGAAGCAGAAAAGGTGGTATAGCAATTTCGCAATTTGTTCACAACAGAGATGCCATGTATTAATAGCTGTACAACTCGGGGGAAAAAAACAAGGAAAAGGTCCATTTAAAATAAACCTGTAGCCATATCAGCAGCATCTCCACAGTCTCAGTATTCCCCAGTTTCTTTCTCGAACCCCGCATGTACACTATGAATGACTCACTTATGTTACACCACATCACTACATTATTTAACTTAATTATGTCCTCCCCCCTTTTAATCTTTTTTTTTTCTTTCCAGATTACTAATATTCTTTTGTCTCTTGTATCAGCCCAGCTACAGGAAGAAATCCCAAAGAAGCTTTGATTGTTTACTTTTTTTTTTTTTGCTGTCATCATGCAGTGTTTCCCACAGAATTACACTCTAATTGTGGATGTAGCTCTGGGAGTTGGGGTGGGGGGGGTTTGTCACGTTTTCATAATTTGTTCTTTTTTTTAAATTAAATATAGAAATGCTATAGTGCTGTTGTGCTATTCATATGACCTGTCCCTTCTGCACTAGCTCTCTCTTCCTGACTCTTCCTGTTTCAGTAGCACTGGTCGATACCAGTAAACATTCAAACCAAATCAGTTGGCTCACTAATCACACTGATATGCTTTCCCACATTTGTTTTTCGATATTCCCCTGGACTGAGGGGCAAACATTCAGCATCCGAGTTTAAGCATTAACTCACTTGCAGAGCAGTCCATATGCATCCATGCTATTTACAGTGTGCTAACCTCGGCAACAGCTAACTTATTAGAAGAGTTGGATCTCCACAATTGACAGCATTGTGTTAACGAAATTGTTATTTTAAATTAACATGTGACAGCCTGCCACAAATAAATCAGTGTATGGGAAACACTGTCATGATTTCACTCTGATGTTTAGCATCACTCTAAAGCATGAGTAAATGGTCCCACAAATTGCCAACCCTTTCTGCCTCAAACGTGAACAGAGAAACCTTTTCAGTAACACAAATTACTTGAGTATGTAAAAGGGAAACATTTTAGGACAATGATTTTAATGTTTTAATTGGTTTTTGTATTGTATTTCTATCATTCAAGACCTTGCTGTTACACCTGCGGTAAAGAAACTTAGAAAAACTGAATGAAAAGGAGGCATTTCTGCCCAAGAGGTCCAAGGTCCATTATGCCATTTCTAAAGTCTACTTCTACTTGTAGTTAATTTCCCTAAATTCATGAAGTGAGTTGTCTCTAAAGTTATGTAAAGTTGTTTATAAGTGCAGAATTTCTTGTTTAAGCAAAAATTTTACATATTTGTTTTTATTAAAGGGCAGTTGGACAGAGTACATTACTTCATCGGAAAAGGATCAAACTAGCATTAAAAATGTTAATGTGAATTTTAAAAAAGAAAAAGAAAATGATTGAATAATAGATGCTCTAGGTATGTGTATGTTTCAGGCTCTCTGTCTCACCTGGGGATTTCCCTGATAGCCGTTTTCTTTTCTCCTCAGGGTTTGTAAAAATAGGAGCTGCTACGGTTCTATTGTGGACAGTGACTGTGCTTGTTCCACTGATTAATCCACCCTTGTTCTGCATGCCTTGTCTTTTTCACCTTTCAACTAACTGATGCAGAGTATATTATGCTGTAACTGTTAAAATGTCCGCTGACTTTTTAATGCTACATTTGATCAAGTGTTCTTCCTATTTATTGAAGGTGGAGATGTGGTGAAGATCACCCAGCTGGCCAACATAGCAGGTGGTCAGAATCGTATCTCCCCCCCAGAGACCCCCGTTACTCTGCAGTTTCAGGGAAACAAGTTCACACTTTCCCCCAGCCAGCTCCGCCAGCTCACCGCTGGGCAGCCCTTGCAGCTTCAAGGTATAATCGGTAATGTACATCCCATTGTCACACTTTCTCTTAACTTAAGCTTCTCTTCATTTATTCCTCTTCATTTCCATGTTGTTGTTTTTTTTGCTTTGTTCATTACCACACTGGTGATCAGTTTTCAAACATGAAATTATGAATGTTTATTCCATCTCTCTCCAAGTCCTCAAGGCATGGTGGCCTAACACTTACTTGCAGCATCCCTGGTTTGTTTCTGGCGAGGGACCTTTGTTGCATGTCATTCTCCTCTCTCCCGATGTTTGCATTTCTGTTATTGCCAGTCGGTAAAGGCTGAATGCCAAAGGGAAAGGAATATCTCTCAAACAAGATTAAAGATAAACTTATATTGTCAGTAGTCCTGTTGCATTGTAATTTTCTTAATGTACTGTTTCTGTTATGTCACGCACTTCTTAATTCTTATAGCTCGAGTTGTTTTTTGTTTTTTTACATTTATTTTAATTGCAAAGTGGGTTCTGAATGCCATTTTAGCTAGCATTTGGTTTTGAAAACCTGTCATAACTGCTTATTGGTTGCTCAATATCTGTCCTGGATTTAGGCAACATCCTGCAGATTGTGTCAGCTCCCGGGCAGCAGATCATCAGGCCCCAGGGATCCATGATAATGCAGACAATGCCACAAGCTGTTCCAGCATCCAATGCCTCAGCTACACCTGGCACACTTCATCATACCCTGTCAACAGCCCAACAAGGTGGGACACCTTTGCAGTGCAGATAGTACATTTTTATCTCTGATTAACTGTCTCTTAATCAGTTATTAGGTCCCATCTTCTAGTACCAATGTATTATTATAATGCTGAAAGTTCATCATTTTTGTCAGACCTAAAATTCTGTCTTGTACCCAAAATTACCCTTGTTTTCTTGTCCAGTATGTTTAACGCTGGCATTTGCAACAACCTGTTCTTTATGTTGACATTTATACTCCTTTTTAAGCATTGGGTGTGACTACAAATGCCACATCGGCCCCCACCAAGCTCACTACTGCACCTCATGCTGGTTCTCAGGTCAGTACTTTTTTTACTAATTTAAAGTCAAAGAATGTTTTTAATTAATTAATTAATTAATGTGGCTGTGTGTACCACCTTTGTATTGTTCAGGATTCTTCAGAAGAAAAGACGCAGCAACTGAAGGAGCGTTTAAGCCGTCTGTTTAAAGCAAACGAACAACGCTGTAGTCGCAGAGTCTTGTATGGGTTAGACCTGCTGCAAGCATGTACTTTGAGCTCAGAGCCTGGTCACTCCGCTCTGACCGCTGGAGGCTGGAGGTGGGTGGGCAGAGAGAGCTGCTTCAGGGCACAGAGAACCTGTGTGGCTACCACCTCTACACTGCAGTCCACTCTGCTCTCTGTGGAGGACCGCCTGAGGGCTGCCAACAGCCTTATCAAGAGGTACTTGAACTCAGGAGTCTCCTTTATTCTGTAACACACATTGTTTGAAACTATCATAAAATATGTATAAATCCATGCATTGTGGTTACATTGCCTTTCATTCAGTATTAAAAATAATCTTTATTCCTCCGCAGAGAGTCACTTTTTGCAGTGAATTCCATGTGTATGTTTTATAGTGACTATCTGATGTGCATAGAGTTACTCCTAAGTGTTGATCGCTATTGTCATCTTTCAGGCTAGTTTGTGTGGTGCCTCCAGCTGTAGCACCACCACCTCACTTGTATGCAGCCAATCCCCCAGTTCTCTACAGCCTTGAACAGAAGTCCTTTCGCCGTGAGCTACAGGAGGCATGTGCTCCACACAGTGCTGATGTCCATGCCTTGGCATCCAGGCATCTTTTCTGTTTTCCTGACTTGCAACTAATGCAGATGGACTCAGGTTAGTCTGGCACTTTTTTTTCATTTTGTACATTCATAAAACAAAAATCTGCTAATTCAAACATACTAATAACTACACCATTAGCAACTAGTATAACATATGTAATGTTTGTCAAAAAAAAGCACCACTTTAATCCTTCTGACAGGGTGCATGAGTCATCCTATGTTTTTTTTTTTTTTGAGTAAACCTTTTTTCAGGCAGAGACAAATAGACTCTGCATAGCCAAAATCTCTTGGACACAATATATGCTGAGATATATACACAGTTTTTTGATATAATTTAATAAAAGTAGTTCCAACATCATCTGCCTGCTGTTCAGGGCAGTTTAAAAGGAAAAGACTGTGTAAGAGAGCATTAACAAGTGGGGTAAAAAGGCTTTTTTTATGCCGAGATATAGTATTCTCAATGTAAATAATTTTGGGGTTGCAGAGAAAAATCTGTATGCATAATAAGAGTAAAAAAGCATCATTTTGAAATTTTTTTTTCCCCAAAGGTAAACTGGAGGCTCTTGCCATTCTGCTACAAAAGCTTAGGTCAGAGAGCCGCCGCGTTCTAATCTTTACCCAGATGGTAAAGATGCTAGACATTCTGGAGGCCTTCCTAAACTACAGGCAGCTTACTTATGTGCGGGTTGATGAAAGCTTCACTCCTGAGGAACGACAGGTAACATCACCACCATTCAAATGCTCCTGGCAAGCCATACAAACAACAAGCTTGTTAGGTGAAATTAAGTAAACGTTACCTACATTCCAAATGTGCCATTGTGTTATTGGAAATGATATGTCGAAATAGAGCAATAACTGTTGATGTAAAGGATAGAGGCAGGTATAAAGTTGACCAGCATGTGCAGTAACGGCCAAGATTATATTTAGGGTCAGTTTTGATCCAGGAAAGAAACCTTTGTCTTGTATACCCACAGGTCAAGTGTTTACCAGTAGTCATGTAAGAGCAAAGTCAAATGAGACACCGGAACTGATCAGATGTTACAGCGATCATTAACCACTATGTTGTGTAAAGTGCCCTGACATTCTTAAGTTTGCTCCTTATGTCTACAGTCAGCATTAAACCTTTAAACTACAAAAAACATAAAATGCCATTCTGTTTGCTTTTGCGTACTTTTTCCATGTGTAGAGTGGTTCTGCTCTGTCTGATCTGTTATATTGAAAGACTAATCTTAAATAAAGATGCTGACAACAACAACAAATTGGCCAGATAAGTCAAAAGAGAGAACGATAAAATTTAATTTTAATGAGCTTATGGGGAATGTAACTGTTGCATATAAATAAGGATGAATGTACAGTAACGTACTGTTAATATAAAAAGGAAAAGGTTTTAGGTTACCATTCAATGTACAAACCACTGAGAAAAGTGAAGAAAGCACATGAAATAAGTGAAATTTTAGAAGACAGGTGTGGTTATTTGCCTTTGTCCCAGTGTATTCATGTGTTGGTGCTGTGTCCCTGCAGGAGAATATGAAGACATTTAACAGGAACAGGCAGGTGTTCTGTAGCATCTTGACCAACCGTTGTTGCTCTGCAGTTGGCACTGTGTTTGATGCAGACACCATCATCTTCTATGACACAGACCTCAATCCCAGCATGGATGCTCGCACCCAGGAGTGGTGTGACAAAATAGGGCGCTCAAAGGATATACACATATACAGGTTATTAAAATCTCCCTTATTTTTATGTTCCTTAATACATCACCATTAAAACTCTAAGCAGTAAAGGTACCATCTAAACATTACCTCGGACAGACTTAAATGTTACTTTTGGTTACTTTTTGGATGTTGCCCAGGTTGGAGAGTGGGAATTCCATTGAAGAGAAGCTGCTGAAGAATGGCACCAAGGACCTGATTAGAGAGGTGGCTGCACAGGGTACTGACTACACCTTGGCTTTCCTCACACAAGTAAGATGAACTCATTGTGGCCTTGTTGTGGAGACTGTACATACCTCTATTCGTTTAATTTGCTTAAAGCTACATTTATTCAAACTATGAATGTCTTTTGTCCAAGTGAGAAGGAACCAAGGCACCTAGTGTTACATAGGGACATAGTATAACCAACCTAATATGTTATCTGTAACTAGCGGACAATCCAGGATCTGTTTGAGGTAGAGGCTGGCTCAGGGGAGAAGGTGGAGGAGTTTGTCGTTCTTCACCAAGAGCCATCGGCGTCTGAAGCTATCTCTCCCAGAGTGGCTAGACCCTATATCCAGGCCCTCCACAGCATAAACCTGGATGTCCTGCCTGAGGAGAAAGAACAGCAGGATCAGGAGGAGTTGGCAGGCAAGGAAACAACAGAGGGCAGCCAGGAGTCAGAGACCCAAGCTAAAGAAGAGCTTGCTCAGATAGAGGAGCTGAACGCAGTCATGGAGCAGGTAGCTTTTTTTTGTTGTTTTTATATGCAGTTTAGAAATTGGTGGTAGAATAGAATAAAAAAAAGATATTGTGAATTTAAATTGTTTTTTGTTTTGCTGAGCTTATATTTCCATTTACCTATCCCTCAAACAGCTCACACCAATTGAAAGGTATGCCCTGCATTACCTGGAGTATCTTCACATCAGCGACAGCGAAACTGCACTGAAGGTAACTTCAACACTAATCTAACCAAAGACTGTTTCATGTAAATAGATTTGAGTTATATATTTACAGACTAACTTGTGCAGATGTGGAATTCTGTTCATTGATTGACCATTATTTCAGCTCAGCTATGTTGGCATTAGAGTGTACTATTTGCACCTTAGATAAATATGACTGATTGGTACATGTTTTGTTTTTGTCTTCCTCAGGAGCAGTTGGAAAGCTCTAAAAGAGGCTGGGAGCTGCGGCAGCTGCAGAAGCTGAAGGAGGAAGAGGAGGAGCGACAGGTGATGGAAGGAGATGAAGATCTCTTCACCTACACCAGAGAGGACGCCTATAACATGGTGGGTGGCCAGTGTGACTTCTGCTAAACAAACAAAAAGTGGTGTGTGGCTCATGGAGCACTGTTGCTGATATTAACCTGTTCTGTACGATTCAACAGGAGTATGTGTTTGAGGCAGAGGATGGTCATACTGAAATCATGCCGGTAAGACACCAAATATGATGTAATTGGCAAATGTAAAATTAGGATCTTCCATGTTCTCTCCCTGATTTATAGGAATTGAGGCACAACAAAGTCTCACTGTTTTCTGGCTCTGTTCTGACTTGCAGATTTGGACTCCACCCACACCGCCACAGGATGACAACGACATTTACATCGACTCTGTGATGATGTTGATGTATGACACTACACCTATGCCAGAGTCCAAGTTGCCTCCTGTCTACGTTCGCAAGGAGCACAAAAGACTCAAAATGGACCCGTCAGGTGAGGGGAGGCTTTTCCATAAATGCCCTCATTTAGAGCTTTGTATAATGGTGTCAGTCCTGTAGTGGCTGTGATTGCATAGTTATTGATATGTATATTTACTCTACTGGGAACATTTATTTTGTTCTAAAAATTGCATTTGCTGCTTTCAGGCAAAGAGTTGTTGTAAATCCTAGAGTCAGTGTATATTTTAAGGGAAAGACTTTTTTGAAAATCCTTTCTAAGAATAGATGCATGCTCAAGTGTCATTATAGGTCTGGGTAGTTTCTCTGCCCTTACTTGAGTGTGTTTATCGAGCAGCAGCGAGAAAGAAGAAGAAGGGTCATGGGGAGACGGTCATTCCTCCACGCTCCCTTTTTGAAAAGGCCAGCATGCTGAAAGTTCGCCGTGAGGGCAAAGACCAGAAAAAGAACTTCTCCCTCAAGCAGCAGGCACCCTTTGCCAAGCCCCTGCCCTCACTGGTTAAACCTGCCATGGAGGCTGGCCAGGACAACCCAGAATGGCTCATCAGTGAGGACTGGGCTCTGCTTCAGGTACTTCACAGTCCTCCCATAATGTTTTTATGTAGATAAATAAAGCTATTGAATTGCATGTTGCTTGGTGAACCATGTTGTTGTAAAAGTATTCATTGTCCATTGTTATTCTGATTTCTCCTACAGGCTGTAAAGCAGCTGCTGGAGTTGCCTCTGAACCTGACAATTGTGTCTCCTGCCCACACTCCTAACTGGGACACCTCCCGCCCCCCCAAACAGTGTCGCTGCCGCTACGAGAATGTTATCATTCCCAGAGAAGAGGGCAAGGTACCAAACTCAGGGCCATCCTGTTTTGCTGTAAAACTGGTTTACTCACCTTGTGCTTGTCTAAATCCTGTCTGCAACTTCTTTCAGTTGGTGTATGAGGCTAACCCCAAGAAGAAAACCAAGAGCATCTACAAGGTACCCTATCCCCGTCTTTGTATTTTATAAATGTTTCTTTATTCTGGAATTTCTGGCTTCAACTTATGTTTTGTGTTTCTTTGTATTGTGTGTGTGTGTGTGTGTGTGTGTGTGTGTGTGTGTGTGTGTGTTGTGTGTGTGTGTGTACACATGCTCAGGCTAAGAACAGTCGTCCTCTAAGGACCTGTCAGATCTACGCACAGGATGACAATGCTACTCACATCCAGCTATACAACAGCCGCTTTGAACTCATGAAGATCATTGCCAGCAAGAGGAGCCCACCAATCAAACCGCTGTAAGCACTGATGATTGTCTGTTTACTGTGAGTGGGCCAGTCTTATCAAGGAGCCAACAACAAAACGGGGTTTACACTACTTTATAAAAAATGTAAAATGAAAAAAAAAATAGAAACTGTAAATATTCTTACATAACAGTTGAGTTATTGAGTACGATGTGATCTTTGGTCATGAACTTTGGGTCATGACCGAAAGGGCAAGATCCCGGATACAGGCGGCCGAAATGAGCTTTCTCCGCAGGGCGGCCGGGCGCACCCTTAGAGATAGGGTGAGGATCTCGGTCACCCGGGAGGAGCTCAGAGTAGAACCGCTGCTCCTCCACATCGAGAGGAGCCAGCTGAGGTGGCTCGGGCATCTGTTTCGGATGCCTCCTGGGCGCCTTCCTAGGGAGGTGTTCCGGGTATGTCCCACCGGGAGGAGGCCCCGGGGAAGACCCAGGACACGCTGGAGGGACTATGTCTCTCTTGGCTGGCCTGGGAACGCCTCAGCATTCCCCCGGAGGAGCTGGAGGAAGTGTCTGGAGAGAGGGAAGTCTGGGCATCTTTGCTTAGACTGCTGCCCCCGCGACCCGGTCCCGGATAAGCGGAGGAAAATGGATGGATGGTTGTGAGCTTTGGTTGACAGTGTATAAATTATTGTGTTATTGTGGGGCAGTGACATGGGGCAGAGCTTGATTAATGTAAACAGAGAAACACTATACAATTCCAGCAGTTATTTTATTTAAGAAAATAGTTCAATTAATTTCTAATGAGATATGTCTTAATTTAATTTGCACTACTTACAGGCTTGGCATGAATCCATTCCAGAAGAATCCCAAACATGCCTCAGTCTTAGCAGAAAGGTGTGTTTCAGTGTTGCCATTTTGACTTTTAAACCTTAAATATAAAAATAAATAAAAAAAAGAAAAATTAAGAAAGATGTACAACACCTGTTTTTCATTTCTTCATTTCTTCAGTGGGATCAGCTACGACAAGCCCCTACCACCCATTCAGGTGGCCTCTCAACGTGCTGAAAGGATTGCCAAGGAGAAAAAGGTGACTGCACTTATTTAACCATATGTTACAGCATGCTAGGTGTATGCAGGTCTTACTTCAACAAATAACAATGGCATTTGATTTCACTGTTTACACTGCTGATGAGAAATGTGTTGTTGTAATCTTCACCTGCATGCTTGTTACACATAGATACAAATAGTCGTCTGTCCCTGTCTGACTTCAACTGTTTGTAATGCTGCTATGTTTTGATACTTGTCCTTTGAAAAACCACAGATAAGATGTGCATATTGTCAAAAGCCAGATCCCAGAGAGGCTTAACAGTCCTCTTTAAAACATTTCTTGTCCACTTATCACATACTACGAGAAACAGGAATATAAATCCCTAAGACAAACGTTTTGATAGTGCATCTTCTTCAGTGTCTTAAGCAAAGTGTCTTCTCCACCATTTTGCAAACGGTCATCTGACCTCCCCCTTTCATCGCATGAGCCAAGGCCCAGCTATATCCTAAACATTTACAACAAACAAGAAAGGAGAAACCTCTTTTAATATCAGAGGACTTAAGCATAAGAAAAAACAAAAATCAACCAACCCCCAAACCATATCATATTTATATGTCCAGTGAGGATGACCTATAACCAGTAATCACAAAAAGCATTGTAGCAATAACTCCTCATTTATACCCCAAGGTTGCAAATCTTCAGATAGTAAATCCAGTGGCACTTTCCTCTCAGTAATATATTTTCTACATCATCCCCTCTCCTAGTTTTTTTTATACATTGCATCACTGTAAATATATCAAACAAATTTAGATAACAGCCTCTTTGTTTGGCTTTCAAATTGGCCACAAAGTACACAGGCCATTGGGTATCATGGTGAGCTTCAATCCGCTAGTCCTGGGATCCTGGCAGCGATGTAAAAGCAACACAGGAGCAGCAGTTGGCCAGCTTTTTAAAGTTCAGCATAAAAGGAGCTTAATCAAAAATGCTACACTGAAAAAGGGTTACAATAAAGGCAGTTTGCCACAATCTCTGTATAAAAGGTGCTCAAGTCCTGGTGACATGCTGGAAGCCACAGGTACATGTCAATAATTAGCTCACATCACTGGAATTACAGGTGGCAAAATGTTTCATCTTGTAAATGTGTTTGTATATTTGGCATTAGGACAAGCCACACATCTTCATTTAATCCAAATGGCCAGTAATTTTATCCAAGAGAGAATACAAATCAGCTCTCACATTGTAGTCTCTAATATTGTGGACTCTCTAATGTAGAGAAGCGGGGAAGCACTTTGTAAAGCTGCTCACCAAGTAAATCAGAACTCTGCTTGCCATGTTTTTCAATACTTTTTCTCAGTTGTCCTCGAAAAGGGGTGTTCATAGTGCCACAAATTACTGTTGCTATGTTTTTTAAAGTTCAGAAGTGAAAAACCAAGACTAAAAGAGTGAAAAAAGACAAGTACCAACTTTATAGGCATGAATCAGGAGTACCTGCTCTGTGTGTCTTCTGTCAGTAAAGTAGTACTAGTTCCTTATCATTACTGACATGTTTGCTTTTGTGTTTGTGTTTGCAGGCCCTTGCAGAGCAGCAGAAGGCTCAGCAGTTGGCTCAGCAGCAGACTGGAGCTCCTCAGGCCCAGGCTGCACCTGGCCAGGCTCAAGCTCCTGCTGCTACTCAGGCTCAGGTCCCTCAGGCCGCCGCAGTGACCGGAGTCACTGCTGTGCCTAATGCTGCTGTTCTGGTGAGAAACAAAACATCCTCCACCAATGCTTCTGTGTGTAGTAAGATCTAAAAGAACCACTTTACCAGCGAAGACTCTCACACATTCATGCTTTTCAGACTGGAGCCATAAAAAATGCAGCTGTGGGCACTACGATCCAGGCTGGTACGTAGACACACGTTTCACATTTACAGAGCTGTTGATGTTCCACTAGTTAAGACATTTGTCTTTGTTACAGCTGCTGTAGGGGGGAATGTGATTGTGAACACAGTAGCTGGTGTTCCTGGAGCTCCAAGTCCCTTCCAGCCCAACAAACGCCTGGCATCTTCAGTCACCCTGTCTGTGAGTCATGTTCATTTATCACTGCTACACTGGTGTGACTCAGCCACCTGCTGACTAACAGGAATTCATGACGCAAATAGCCTTTGGATTAGCATGAAGCAGAATACACACCCCACTACACCCTGTAAACAGAATGATCTTTACAAGGGTTGGAGCATTTTCTCACTGTGTGCTGTTGTTGTGTGGTGTTTCTGGTTCAGCCTGCTGGTGCAACTGGGGCCCAAGT
>NW_018127892.1:3642583-3645125 GCF_001952655.1 Monopterus albus | reverse complement strand
GTCCCTGCTCCTGCGGAAGTGGTTGCCATAGCTACAGGTCAGGGTGTTCGAGGCGTTACCCCAGTGACAGCATCTGCAGTAGTTCCTACCACTCTGAGCCAGGTGCAGTCACAGACTCGCCCACTGGTCACTCAGGTCACACAAGGTACTAAACTGAACAGGCTTTCCTCTGAAAAGACATCCCTAAAGTACTAGTTACTGTTTGGCAGATCTGACTTTTCTGCTGTTTTCCATCCAGCCACAGGTATCCCGCTGCAACAAGGAAAGCCTCTCACCCCAGCCCACCTGCAGATGCTCCGACAGCAACAGCTGCAGCAGCAGGCTACGTCCCCACAGATCAAAGCTGTAGGCAAACCTCAGGTATACAGCAGCATCTTTACATAATAGCTATGTAAAATGTCTTTATTGGATAAATCAGACATATTAGCAGTAAATGAGATTTTCTTAGTATGATTGTTGGCAGTATTTAAGATTTCCCAGTAAGCAGTACAATGAGCCATGTTTTAAAGTAACAATGTGTAAGGTTTGCCTGGCGATCTGTGTTTACAGGAGTTGTTAAAGATGCAGAAGCATAAGTTGCAACATCAGCAGCAACAGCAACCTCAGCAGCAGCATGTAGCTGCAGCCCAGGGCCAGCCAGCTACAGGGGCCCAGCAGGCCACCCAGGTGCAACCTGCACAGGCCCAAGCCAGTCCCCAGCTGGCAGCTGTGGCAGCACCTAGACCTGGAGCCGTGCTGACCGGTACGACTGTGGCCAACCTGCAGGTGGCCAGGCTGGTAAGACTGTGAAAAGGATCCGTTTGATTGCACATGGATACAGAATTTGCAACACTGAGGACAAGTTGGTGACGGTCATTCCAAAATCTTACTCTGTATATGCACACTGTACTATATGATGAAAAGACCTGATAGATTGTTTTAACTACAGAAATAAATTGTAGGTGTATTGCTAATGTGTAACATATTAAGGACAGATATTGTGTACTTTCATACATCATGCATTTATTTAAAATTCTGGCGCCGACAGCGATTGGGGCCGTGGTTACTCGCACTCTTGTGTTTGTTGTTTTTCTTTGGTTTTTTGCAACTCATCCCAGATTAGTTTTACCAGAGAAGAACTGTTAAATATCGGACAACTCACACCAAACTACCTTCCCCCGATTTTTGTGAACAAAGAATGCTGTATGGACATTCTGATCAGAGGCGCAGCGGCAATATATGGGACCTGGAAAAAACGCTGGCATGGAAAGCGGGCAGGCGCCTTGGTGCAGTTACGACAGAGCGGAACATGGACCCCACTCCCATCTATTCACCTGGCAAATCTCCGCTCCCTGGTCAACAAAATGGATGAAATTATGGTTGAAAGTCCCCTCCTGCTTCAAACGCTCCACCATCATTCCAGTCCCCAAGAAAACCTCCATCCATCAGTGGACTGAACGACTACAGACCTGTCGCCCTGACATCTGTAGTTATGAAGTCCTTTGAAAGACTGAAGTTGGCCCACCTGAAGGACACTGTAGACCCCCTGCAGTTTGCCTACCGGGCAAACAGGTCAGTGGACGATGCAGTGAACATGGTACAGCATTACATCCTGCAACACCTAGACTCCCTAAGGACCTATGCACAGGCCCTCTTTGTGGACTTCAGCTCGCCATTCAACATCATCATCCCAGACATCCTCCACTCCAAACTGACCCAGCTCACTGTGCCTGCCCCCACCTGTCAGTGGATTACTAGCTTTCTGACAGGAAGCAGCAGGTGAGGCTGGGAAAAACCACATCCAGCACCCAGATAATAAGCACAGGCGCCCCCCAGGGATGTGTACTCTCCCCTCTGCTGTTTTCACTCTACACCAACGACTGCATCTCGAACGACCCCTCTGTCAAGCTCCTAAAGTTTGCAGATGATACAACGGTCATTGGTCTCATCCGAGACGATGACGAGTCAGCCTACAGATGGGAGGTTGAACAGCTGATGCTGTGGTACAGTCACAACAACCTGGAGCTGAACTCGCTCAAAATACTAGAGATGACAGTGGACTTCAGGAGGAGCAACACATGTATCCCTCAGTGCAACACCTGTAAATATACCTCGTACAGATTATACAGACTCGTACAGGTCTCTAGTTTTAAGTACTTTGTTTTTATTCCTATTATCTCATTTCAGTGAGCATTCCTTTATTTGTCTGCATTGTTTACTGCTTGTCTATACTGCTTATTTTGCATCATTTGTGGTGTTTATTGCTGTTAATACTGCTTATTTAGTTATTACACAGCCTTATTGTGGTTTACTGTTTACTTGCCCCTTGCATGGGGATATGTACATATACATTGAGAGCCGATGTTCCAGAGTCAAATTCCTCGTGTGTCCAACACACCTGGCCAATAAAGCTGATTCTAATTCTGATTTATTTAGCAAAAACACTCTTTGGTTTGCTCTTGTCCTGTTCATTCCTCCTGTTAGACTACGTTCACACTGCAGGTCTTAATGCTCAGATCGGATTTTTTGCCGAAATCCGATTTTTTTTTTTTTTTTTTTTTTT
>NW_018127892.1:3634345-3642326 GCF_001952655.1 Monopterus albus | reverse complement strand
TAGGGCCTTTTGGGGAGCAGTGGCTGCTACCTCTGTACAGAGGAGTGTGTGGGTGACAATAAAAATCAATGACATAAATATCGCATGAAATGCGACATGGCCATTCAGACTGAAGTCGCATTGCAAATCATCGGATATGTATCCAATTTAGGACCACATATGAAAGTGGCCTGGGCCTGATTTGAAAAAATCGTGTTTGTGCTGTTCACACTGTCATAAGGAAATCGGATATGGGTCACATTTGGGCAAAAAGATCGGATTTGAGCCACTTCAGCCTGCAGTGTGAACATAGTCTTAGTTGAGGTTGTGGTCTGCATTGATACTGATTATTTCTTTTCACAGACTCGAGTGCCCACCCAGGGCCAGATTCAAGCCCAGGCAGGACAGACCGCTCAGGTGACCCTCACCAAGCCTCCTGTGGTATCTGTGCCGGCTGTGGTCTCATCAGCAGGCGTCACTACACTGCCAGTCACTGTAGCTGGCATTAGTGTGGCTATTGGTCAGGCCCAAAAAACAGGTGTGTTACAGATTTTGCCGGGTTTTTTGAACAGTGTAGAATTTTTTTTTTTTTTTTTTTTTTTTTAAACTTTGACTTTGACTTGACTGTTGCTCCTCCTGTCCATGTGGGCTTTATAGCCAAGCAGCTGCAGTAATCAAGGAACTAATGTCCCACTTATCTCATGGATCCATTGCTGTTATTTTAATCATATGTACATACCACAAACTGGAATACAAATCAGAGCAGGCAGCAGTATTTGTTGTTGACTGGACTGGCATCACTTGTGTTGGACTTCCTTTTTGTGACATTCTAATATTGCAACAAAATGTGCTGTTAATTATTACACAGACTTCCTTAGGTTCTCATGGTTTTTTTTCTTTTTGTTCTCTCTGCCAGGTGGGCCCGTGCTGACGCCATCCTTCCCCCCGATGCAGGTCCAGCAGCTGCTTCAGATGAAGAAACAGCAAGCAGCAGCCGCAGCCCAGCAGAAAGCGGGGCAGCAGCAGCAAGGGCAGACCACTGTACAGCAGAAGGTAAACAAACACACACCAATTAGACACTGAATTTTCACATGTTCACAACAGTGGTATACATTTTGTAGCTAAAGTAAAGTAGTTCAGTAGAAATGCTTGGAAAGATAAAGTGCTTTAAATAACTATTATGACCAGCAGGTCACAGTGCAGCCAGCCCAGCAGCCACAGCAAAAGGTGACCTACACTGCTGCCACCCAACTGCAGCCGGGCATCAAGACCCAGTTCTTCACAACATCCATCGCCCAGGCGCAGAAACCCTCTGGAGCCCAACAACTCCAGGTACATCATCAGTGGCAGTCACTATTGCAGAGTAAATATTTGCAGATTAACAATGAGTGTGTTTGTTGACATGAGATTTTCTTGTTTACTTCTCTTATCAGGTGCCTAAGATCCCTCAAATAGTGCAGCAGCAGCCTACTGTGGCCAATATTCAACAAATCGTGTCTTCTCCTCAGCAGGTAGGCTTTTAGGCTGAGCACTGATCCTGACAGTAACTTCTGTATAGCTGATCACTTGAACATGTGTCTTGAACTCTGTCGCTAAGCTGCATGATAGACTCGTCTCCACCTGAGAAGGCTCAGGTCCTCAGGCAGAGCCTTTATACTCTAGGCTGTGGGCTCATTTCAGTTTTTAATTTCGAAGTTTTTTTTAATGATTGATCAAGAGCTCTGTAAATGCAGTGGAATGGATCATATCAAACTCTCTAACAGGATTTAAGCGATTTGAGTCATTTCTCTTCAGATCCAGGCCCAGCCTCAGACTGTGACTCTGACCCAGGCAGCCACATCAGCTCCGGCTCACCTCACCTCAGATGCAGACGCCTCCCCCCCACAGCCCAGCCCAGCAGCCTCCGGCACCCTCTGCTGCCGAGTCCCCAGTGCAACAGACCGCTCAGCCCACCAAGGGTCAAGCTCGCCAGGGGGGCATTAGGGCCAAAACTCCTGCCAAGCCTACTGGGGGGGGCAGCTAGGACATTCACACTAATGAAAAGGCGTTTTTCTGCAGTAAAGATGTGACAGTACTGAAGTTGTTTCATTCTCATAGAACCCACAGCAGCTGCAGACGGAGACAGGCGTCCCACACCAAATATCAACCTCACCCCGGCCGTCCCCAACTTGACCTGAGCATAAACTGTGTTCAACATAATACATGTCACTATTTTGGCTTATACCTAAATTGTTAAATCATTCATGGCGCTTCTGCCTGTATTTCTGGTGAGATCTAGATATGGCATTACTAAATCAACTATGTTACTACAATTCTTAGTAGGATTCAAGAAATGTGGAATGTTTCTTGACATTATTGCAAACACAGAATGACAGGCACAACAGTCACGCCTTTAAAGCGATGATTATAATCATATTCAACAGATATCAGAGGGCTTATGGGTAAATCTGCATTGGGAAATGAGCTGTCCGTTAGATGAACTGTATTCATAAATAGATCATTTTATGTCTAATTTACCTTGTTGTCTATAGATACTGAATGGCAAAATGATGCACGTTCCTTTAGTCATTTGTTTTTTGTACTTTAGTATCTTGTTTTCTCATATATCGTCTTTTTTTAATTGTCAGAAAAAACTTGTAAATAACAAAAAACATTTGTACTTGTAAAGTAGTTGTGTTTTCATTAAGGTTTTTCAGCCTAATTGTAATAAAGTGTTTTGTTTTTATACACAAATTCATCTTTTTTCCTTTGATTGTTTTTCATTAAATTCATTCTAAGTACTCAGAAATCTTGTGAATTTTTATCACACATTCCCTGGCTTTGTTTTAGCACCTGCAGTGTTGTGATGAATGGTGCTGCATTAATAGAGTTCATTACCAAGAGCTTTGAGCTGTACAAAAACACTTGACACCACAAATTTGTATTGAAAGCTGTTGATCTTGAGAAGAGGTTTGAGGTTGGCAGCCAGCGTTTTGCTCTTCAGACAGCCTAAGGTGCTGGAGACTAGAAAGCCCCTCTCAGTACTGTCTGCTTGGCTTTACTGGTGAATGTCCGCTGAATAAGTCAGACACAAGGACAATGAAGCAGAGAATTATCCCAGCCATTAAACATTTATCTTTAGTCTGTTCCCTTTGCAAACTTCCTATAAATCAGGAAAATGCAGTCAATTGAAAAAGCTGCTTGCAAAAAGAATGGATGCACATGTGGAAGTGGCCATGGGGGGGCACTGTGATATCGGTGTCACCCTGCACCCTCTCTGAAGACGGCTCACAACTACTCTGGATTTTCCGATCCATTGAAATTTCCCATCTGCTCCTTAGATTACACCGTGCCTCTCTCCTCTGCACTGGCATTCGGTGACCGGTTCACATTCACCACTGAATGAGTGAGACAAGGGAGATGAGGTGGAAGAATGGACTGAGAGATGAACAGATGGACAAAGCTGTTGTTTTGGGCCTCAACATCATCCCTGTGCTCAACTTCATTTAATTCTACTTCGAAAAACTGGCTAGAGTATTATTTTTGTTTTGTTTTTTTTACTGAGTGACATGAAGGTCACAAACAAGAAGTTCAGTCATTTGTACATTTATTAAAGCTGGGGGAGGGGACAGTTGGCAGGCTTCAGTGCATGCGAGTTGTCATTGTGTGGCTGAGAGAGGATGAATCACACCGCTTCAAATGACACATCCTCACTAGCTTCACACCTCCTCTCTGTGAATATGAGCATTTGTTAGAGAGCAACAGAGAAAACCCAGCTGTAAGCATGTGTGTAAACATTTTCCACTTTGCTGCCATCCACCTTTTATTTGAATATCAGTTTACAGCATATAGTGTGGGGGTAAGCGCAGTTTTCACACACAAGTGTTAGCATGCAACACACAGTGTTTTCACTTTGATCTAATCCCAGGAAGCAAAACTCTGACCCAGGAAATGGGTGAGATGTTTCTAGCTAAAAGTTAGGTGTGTAGAAAGCAGCACGTTGAAGTGCAGGCTCGTATTTTGAGCTCTTTACTTCCAGCAATAAAAATCATGCATTAGGAGTGGGGCTGCTGCTGAGGCCATCAGACTCGGTTTCATCTTTCTGCTCAGACACCAGCCTTCCTGCCATATGAGTGTTTACCTCATGGGGGTCTTTAAAGCCACTGAAGAGTGTCAAATATGAGGGCTGCTGTTTTCTCTGTTGTGTGTTTTCCTTCATTTGTGCTGAGCCATGAACAAGAGCCCCCTGAGCGTATCAGAGAGCAGCGGAGCCATGTGAATGACAGCCTCTTGTAATCAAGATGATACAATCACTATGTGTGTTGACACTACAACAGTGGAGAGATCAACGCAGTGAGGCCTTTGTTGTTGCCTTAGAGACAAGCAGGGCTGAAGGCAACAGATGCAGAGACAAGCTCAGCATGCCAATGGGGGGCATCCAGGTGCGAAGGATCCTATGGAGGTTTGTCATGTCAGGGCTCAATGTTGCTGCAGCCTGCAGAAGATAAAGGCCAGCTCCTTTGTCTCTAACATCCTGGCTAGGTACTGATCACACAGCCCTCGGCGCTTCCTGCTAATGATGCTCCTCCAATGATGCTGATGATCAGCGCTATTGGACAAGAAACAGGCCATCTATACTGAAAGGTTGCTATGGCAACCCACTGCGACCCCCTTTAGTGCAAATCACAGGGCTGGTGGAACAATGGTCTATGAGGCGCACACACTGGCAATACAGCTTTTCAGACATGGCTCAGTTCTACTTCCCTTTAAATCAATGATCACGCCACTTTATTCAACATTAGGAGCAGAAAGTAAATTTCATACTGCTTATGTGCCCTTAAGCAAGGTGCAGAACACTCAGTCATTCCTGTGGAGCTGATTTATGCCAAACAGACATTGTGCAGGTTAGAAAATAATCTTCAGCAGCTTTTGGGTGATATTAAAATGCTGCCTTTCTGATCCGCAGCCTACTAACGAGAATAATAGATGAGATAGTTTCTCTGATGTGCTTCCATAATGAGACAGCTTTGCTTTGTCTCTTCTTCTCCCTGTGCTCCTTAAGCCTCCTACATGCAGTGATACTCATGAGGCCACTACAGGACAGGCCTTTTACTCTATGTAATTGATGAGTCACAGGTCTGTCGGATGATTTCACTGAACTGCAGGGGGACCACGGTGGCAGGGGGGCATGTGCCAGTGGTAATTGCTCTGCATGGAAGGCGGGGTGAGAGAGCAGTAGAGCCAACACACTCCACTTCCCTTGACATGGTGATAGAAAGTTTCATTCGGCACTTTGAAAACATACCGCTGAGATCTACATTAGAAGACACTCTCTGCTCCCACCTCCCACTCATTTACTGTGAATCTCTCTTTCTCTCTTTGTGACTCCTACTCTTCTTCCCTGCTTACCTCTTCCTCTTTGCCTGCTTCTGTCAGCTCCCTACGCTCAGACGCTCTTATCTTCCACACAGACGTCTTGTGGTATGACATGTAAGCGAGTGGCTGTGAACCACAAAGTGGATCTCTGTCTACTCTCTGAGTCTTAGTGATAACCTTGGCTGAGGGGTGGCTCTGCTGTGCTCTGCCTGCCGGCACTGTCCTCCCCACAAGCCCCTCACTCCTCAGCCTCAGAGAGACAATTAGATACCCTTTACCGAGTCAACCTGAATTGCACTCCTCAGTTTTAGTTTCTATCTTTCTGGTAGTAAATTCAATCATCCCCTGTAATTAAAAAAATGGGTTGGAATATGAATCATAATCTCTTTCTCATGACATGTTTCTTATGCTGTCTTGTATGTATTGGCAAACAGCTACTAATACTGGGAAAATGTATTCCTATTTGCCCTGCTTATCAGTTTATGTTTTATGTATTGCAGCAGTAGTTTAGTGTTGCACCTTAAGTTGGGGAAGTGCAAGACTGTCTGACACATTAAAATAAGGATGGACAAAAAAGAAGCAGCAGATACCAAAATATCCTTAATTTCAGTCCTTAGTATGGATGTCAAAAACATTGAGTACATTACCCATAATGCTTCTGCATTAGCTTTTTATTAGACTTTTACGTGTCTACCATTTATAACACAAGATTAATAGTCTGTAACAGGACTAATAGTCTGTTGCATACTTCAGACGTTGGATTTTATGATGGGGACGCAGATAAGGTTTTCTTCTGCTGACTCTTCCATGAAGGCCTTGTCTGTGCAAGCATCGCTGCACAGTGGAACGGTGCACCACCACTCCTGAGTCTGCTAAATCTTCCTGCAGGTTTTTTGCAGTCAAATGGGGGTTTTGATTTGTCTTTCTGACCAGCATACGAGCAGTTCTGTCCGAGAGTTTTCTTGGTCTTCCAGATCTCATCTTGACCTCCACAGTTCCCCTGATCTGCCATCTCTTATTTACATTTCTTACTGTGGAAACTGCAAGCTGACAACGCTTTGCTATCTTCTTGTAGCCTTCTCCTGCATTGTGGGCGTCAATAACTTTCATTTTCAGGGTCTTACACAGCTGCTTAGAGGAACCCATGGTTGCTGGGTGTCCACAAGTGTGTGCACAAGGTTTGAAGAGTCAAAGTATTTGTACAGCTTTGAAATTGGCATTTACCAATGACAGCTGTTGCTGTGCATCAGATCTAACGAGCTGATTAAGGTCTGATACCTTGTGAGAGACTTTGAGACTCTGGAACTCTTAGGGTGCCCAAACTTTTGCACCATGCCATAATAATGTTTTTATTTTTTATTTTTGTTCAATTTATGGCATAAGAAGTAACTATGCATCACTGTTTGCTGAAAATATTGTGCATTTTTTCCATTTCCAAGAGAAACTGTGTTAACATCTGTTCAAATAAAAAATCACCAAAATCTGTTATTTATCAAGGGGTGCCTAAACTTTTGCATAAGACTGTATGCTAGTGCCTCCATGAGGCATAGAGGAGTTTTGAGCTAAATGCTAACATCAGCACGTTAACACACTGGTGTTTAGCGGGTATAAACATTAAACCTCTTAGTTTTTCAGCCTAATATTTGCTAATTAGCACTTAATGAAGAAGTCACAATGTCAGCAGAATGGGAGGAACAAGAAAAACATCTTGGGAGTGTTCAGGCATTATTTCATCATTCCCACCAGATAAATGATCTAAAATTAACTGTTTTTGTGGTGTTACCTGTTTATAGCACTCAGTACAAACAGTCTACAGCTCCTATAAAATTTGCAGTATACATTGCCTTAGTGTTTATGGGGCTTTTTCAATGTAAATGCTAGCAGTGGTGCATTGGCAGCCATTCTATTAATAGTGGTGACACCATCAGTAGCCACAGGTACAGCTGGAGCTGATGGGAATGTAATTTGTTTGAGGATATAAATCAAAGCATTTGACAAATTAAAATTTCTTCTAGTTGATAAAAAGTGAAGGGATCACAAAAGATAATTGAAATAATCTTGAGGTTAGCTGGAATGTCTGAACCAAATTTCATGGCAGTCCAAATATTGGTTGAGACATTTGACTAAAGAATCAATGTATCAGCGGTGCTGGTGGCTCTAAATGTCAGTGATTCACTTTTGCCATTGGGATTCATCCTCTAGGGAACATGAATGTCTGTAGCGTACAAAAATACACTGCAATAGCTGTTAAGACATTTCAGCCCTGAACAGTGGGCGGCCTACTGATTGCCATCCATTCATTTTTAGTCACACTGCCAACTCAAGGCAAACCCAAAATAAGCCTGCTGACATCATTAGAGTTCTTCTTGCAGGCATTTTAATAAAGAAGAAGACATTATAAGGCTGTGTAGTACTAACTACAATTATCAGGCAGAGGTGTAGCTGCTGCATTACAGACTGGAGAGAAGAGACACTCTTTTTTCCCCTGACTGCTCTGTAGCAAAAAGCCAAGTGGCTAATGATTAAACCACCCAGCTCACCCCATGACACCACAGCACAGGGTGGTCTGGGATGGGGGGCAAGATAAAATATAGAATGATGTTTGGGGGATGGGTGTGTTAGATGTAAAAAACATGGATGACAACCC
>NW_018127892.1:3596041-3634303 GCF_001952655.1 Monopterus albus | reverse complement strand
GTCCCCCCTCTCCCTCCCATCCCCACCAGTCCCTGCCACCTCCTCATCCACTAAGCCCTCACCCCTTAAACAAACTCACACACATCCTGAAAGATGAATGTCTAACAAATGGAAGCTAGAGGTGAGTGAGGGCCCCGTATGTGAGGTGTATTGTGCAATTGGGGCCTCCGTCCCCTCCCTTGAAGGCTAGTCATCAAGGGGGCCCAGTTGGCAGGGGCCAGGCTAATCGGGGGGTGGTGGCTGAGGGGGAGGCAGTTGCTGTCTCACTGGGATGTTATTTATTGGCCTACTCTGAATCTCCTGCTGCCTCCTGCACTCCCTGTCACTCCCATTGATCTTGTCCTGATCCGCCCCCCCGGATGGCTCTATGGGATCTCACCCTCCTGCTCTTTTCTTCCTCTGATAATGTACACTGTGCAAAAAGCCTTCTGCCACTGGCACCGTGTCCAGAGGGAACTGAGAAAGTGCTTTAGCTTTACTTTAGCCAATTTGACTATGGGCAACGTGTATGATTCGGGTTATTAAAGGTGAGTCATTGTTCACATACTGTACCAAGCATGGCCTCTAGCTTTGTCATGGAATAAGCTGCATTTACTCAATCAATGTTTGCTTCATAAGTCACAGCTTTTTATTGCTTGCTCGTTCGCACCCTTGTTATGAGTCAAATTATGGTGGGCTACAGTAATGGCGACTAACACTGTGGGCAAAAAGCAGAAATAAGGGGTGACTTACAGCAGGGGTTTAAGGCACCAGCCATGAACCCAGCATTCCCAGAGCCAGTCTGTCTTCGGACCTTTGCTGCATGAAGTTGAAGTGCAAAGTAGCACAAAAAAAAAAAAACTCAAGTAAAGTACAGATACCTCAAAATTGTACTTAAGTACAGTACCTGAGTAAATGTACTTAGTTACTTTCCACCACTGCAAGTACTGTAGGTGTTCACTGTGTGGCGGTACTGGTGCTTCAGCTGAAATGCTAAAATCAGCATGCTAACATACTGACAGTGAAGATGACTATTGAGTAGAAAGCTGATGTTTAGCAGGCATAATATTCTCCATTTTCACCATCTAAGATCAATATGCTGACATTTGCCAATTAGCACCAAAGTGAAAGTCCTTAGGTTATATCTTCTGGGCTTTAGGAATGTCTGTACAACACTGTGCACCAATCCATTGAATGTACATACTGTATGTTGAGATATTTTCTAATAAAAATGAGAAAACTGACCTGCAGGAGATTTTACTTTGAAATTTTGGATGTCACAAAGTCAGTCTAATTGACATGACTGTGTACAAAATTTCATGGTGCTTGGTGAGCTATTAACACTGGACTGACCTATATCACCCATACTAAAGCCATGGCGTTAACTCAGAAGGTCACAGTGTAGTGTGAGTACAGTGGTGGAACTGTTCCTACAGAGAAGCACCATCTTTACACCTCTCTACAGCCTACCAGTGTCTCGAGGTTCATTTAATACAAAGTTAAACTCGTAAAATTGGAACACATTTTCAAAATCTCAAAACTTCCAATTGTGCGTTTTGTTAGAAAACAGTCCGACACAGCCGCGCAATACAGCTTTTTCAGCAACTTACCTTCCTCCGATGTGACAAAGTATGCAAGGTTTAAATTGGCTTCCATGGGAATTAGTGTATGTAATGTCATTATCCTGCACACAAACAGAAATCCAAGTAGGTTTCCTCAGTGTGGTTTATCTTTGTTCAATCTGGACATGCCTGGTACATAATAGATCTTTCTGTGGAATGCTGGGGAATGTCTAGACTATCCCAGCCATGACAGGAAATGTGTGTTAGATGAGGAGGTTGGCTGGGGGAGCTAATGGAATATCACATGTATGCCTGTCGGGTTGGGAGGCTCCCAAACAGACATCTCAGGTACAACACATGGATCATATAAGTCAGTTGCCTTTGCTCTGTAAACCATCCAACCCCCCTTTGTAGAGTGCACTCCTCTGTAAAAGTCAAAGGGTGTGTGAGAGGCTTTAGTCATCCAGTACGCGTACCCAAATATACAGCACACACATGCTCCAAATATACACTTTCAAGCTGCAAATACTTTGAAATACAACACTGAGTCTGAGCAATGCACTGGAACAGCGGGCATTGATCTGAGTGTTGTTATTCTAGTCTAACTGCATCCACAAATCCCACCTCCCCCACCTGGACAGCACCCAGCCTAAGAATTCAGAGATGGAGACAAACCTTTTCACTCCCTCCAAACATTCTGACATCTATTTGATAAGCTGGACCAGTGTCTTGGGCAGACAGTCATGGTTCCCAGAGGATGTAGCCTGGCGTTTTTCACTTCTTCTCTAGTGCCACCAAGATTTTTTGTCTATGCAACTATTTACTGAATTACCACAGTGGTTCACACATTCATAGTTGCACCTATTTTCTTGGCATTTTCACATATGCTTTGCTTCATTTTTACTGTTTTAGTTACTCCTTATTGAGTTTTCTCAACTCAAAATACCAAGGAGTTCACATTACTACCAGGTGACAGGTGTAAACAGTGATGTGTCCACTTGAGTGCAGAAATACATTGGTGTGATGCACATAAATCATGCTATTTTAACATATGTAATATGTTTTTATGCTTCTGTGCAGGCAATAGCTGCGGCTGGAGGCATTATGTTTTCAGGTTGTCTGTCCATCCATAGGGCCCATTGTTGTGAACGCAATATCTCAGGAACATCTTGAGGGCATTTCTTCAAATCTGCCACAAGTGTTCACTTCAACTCAGTAATGTCCTGATTAGATTTTGGTGGTCAGAGGTCAAGGACACCATGACCTGGTATTTGTCCCATTCTTGTGAACGCGATATGTCAGGAACACCTTGAGGGAATTTCTTCAAATATGGCACAAGTGTCCACTCGGATTCAAAGATGAACAGATTAGATTTTGGTGGTCAAAGGTCAAGGTCAGTGACCTCACTTCTGTCCTATACCCATAAAGTTGACTGGTTGGTGCAGGCATGCAGCTGTGAAGCACTAATTTTAATTTTTTATTTTATTAACACATTTCTCATAAAGAGGGAAGCATTTATGTTCCTCAAAACAAAAAGACTGAGATTTATGCAATATTTTAACACACATGGATGCGAGAAATGCTCGAAAAAGACATGAGAAAAAGACAATAGTTTGAATTGTAATTTTATTGCTTAATTTTATTTGAACTCATGCTAATAAGTACACTTATGTTAATGTCCTCAGCCACTGAAAACAGCATCAACAGTTTTATACTGCCTCATTTTTTCCTTTAAATGTTGTGGACACAAAATGAATGACCCAGTAATAATAAAGCAGCACACATTCACTGCTCACAGTTCTTGGGTTGGACTTTGTTTCTGTGCATGCTCCATAATGTACTTGATCACCCATGGTTGATGTATGGTAGAGGCTGCACTGCTATGTGCAGGATCCGCTGCGATGCCCTCAACATTCAGCCTGCGAGCATGTCGATAATGAGTAGTAGCCCCTCTGACAGAATCGTTTATTGCCCAGAGGGCGTGGAGATGAAGGTGGAGTGTGCATGCCTGGCTCTAACCTACTTAAGCCTCATGCTGCACAAATGGAAGTGTTGATATGCAACATGAGATGTCCTGGTGGATTCCTGCCTGCAAGTAGTCTGAGCAGAATAAATGTGTGAGATTAATGCCAGAAGAAGTACGGTGATGGTGTTACTGTGTTTGTGTGAGTAGGTTGGTGGGTGGGTGTGGGGTGTGTGTGTGTGTCTGGGCGGGGGGTCAGCATGTGAGTTTAGAGCCATAATATTTAGCAAATGTTTCTTATTGTAAATTAAAGGCTATATCATCTGGGTGTTTATTCTAGAATTCTGGTCAAAATGATGAACCAAACCCAAATCTTTCAGCTTATAGTGTGGTGTAGGTAGAGCAGGTATGAGAAAGAAGAACATGCAGGCTTCTTTGAGAGCGAATGCTCTGGCTTGGGTCTGTGCTCCTGCTGTCAGCTGAGGAGCCATAGTTTAGTTTCAATGACTTGGGTCGGTTCCTTAATTCTATTTGCCTCTCAGGGGGAACCTCCCCCCAAACCTCTCACACACATTTTTAGAGAGCTTTGTTGGATGAGTGGGAGAGGGTGGGGGGTCTGTATTCCCAGCTCCCACGGAGTCTGGACAAAAAACATAAATCACCCCCCCCCCACACACACACACACACAGACACAAGTACTGCTATGTCATGAGGGAATGGGGTCTAGTATCTGGGACAGGGGCCTCTTCTCTTGCCTTAAATGTTGGAAGGGGTTGAAAGTGCAAAAGAGGTGTGGAGACAGAAGTAGAAGGACAAGAGAAGGAAGGAAGGAAGGGTGATTTATTAATGTGTTCATTTTAAGTAACACATGCCCTTAAACTCTTATTTATGTCAGTTTTTTTTTTTTTTTTTTTGAGAATTACTGTGTGAAGCTTTTCTCATGTCTGCATGCATGAGTTTCTGAGTTGCTCAGTTTCTTCTCACAGTCCAGAGACAGGCAGGTTGATATCCACATGCACATATATGTAGACAGATAAAGCCTTGGCAAATAGTCGATTAATTCATTAGTTAATCAACAATAAAATGAGTTGCCAGCAACTCCAGCAATCAAGTAATCATTTAAGTCTGCCATCAACGTGAAGGATTTGCCAGTTTTTCTGGCCAGTTTTCATTTACTGGTTTGTGGGTATTAAATCCTGTGATTCTACATGTGCTAATAATGTGTTGCATCACCATATTTCTCAGTGATTTGATACATACAAATTATTTGAAAGGAGCAATGTGCACTTTAATTCAAGTGTGCAGGATACATCATGGTGTGGATGAACAGGTTTTAATATCAATATCTTGTGCAAAATATTATGGCCTAAAAAATTTTTTGATGTCATAGTCCTTGTCTCCAACCTATGAGTCCAAATACAGCCAATGCTTGAGTCCAAGTCCAACTCTGAGTCATCACTGCTCAAGTCCAAATCAATTCACAACTCCAGAAAATCTGGATTAGAGTCCGATTGAATACTACCCCACACCCTACAAGAGTACAAGATTACCTACAAGGCCCTTTCACAGGATGGATTCTCAACCAGAACAAGTCTGTTGGAAACATTAAATAAACCTGTCAGAGACAGGATTTCAACCAGCCTGCAAAGCTTACATTAGTGTTAATTACATAGCTAGCTAAAGCTAGCAGCAGTTGTTGTTTCAAAGGGCGGGCAAATTGATGGTCATTTAGAAAGGAGAAGTTGGCTTGTTGTTTATTGTTGTCTAAAATGAAGGAACCACTATTTCAAAATTTACTAAAACATCATTGGGGCTATTTCCATAATATTATTTTACAGAAGTCCATGAATGAACACTACCTCTTTTTAATAGCCCCATCCCCCAACACATGCACTGTTCTGCAGCCTTCCCTCTGATGACCATAAATCCTGTCACAGTTGTCAGACAGTGACAAGCCTGGCCTTTCCGTCTCTTCCACATCACCCTGACTCATTTAGTGTACACAAAACTCTGGCTCAGCCCAGATCAGGGCAGTTGTCTCTTTTTTAACAGCAACAGGGAATAGTGAATAAGAGAATGTAACTATCTATATGTATGACCAGGGACTATAAGAGACACCTAGTGCTACAATATGATTTGACTATATGATTATGACTCTGATTTAATGACGGAATATTTAGTTATGTGCCCATTGACGTCTGCCCTAAGTCATACAGGTCCTGGAAAGAACTCCTAACTCTTATTTAGCTGTCACATAATGGGTTTTGAGTGTGTATGTCTGTAGTTGATAGTCTGGGGGTGACTTGAATGCTTGAGAACATGTGTGAGGTGTTAACTGGCTTTTGGAGTTTCCAGTGCCAGCTGACGCCACCTCAAAAGAGCATCATTAATTAACATACCATTATCAGAGCTGAATGCTGGCTGGGGGAGATTAATGCTGAGACTAACTGCTAGTGGATTAAAGGTCACATCCTGTGTGTTAATCACCCAGCACCCCTGACCTCGTGAAGGAAACACAGTAGAATGGGCACATTATTGCCACCTGGCTGGGCACCAATCATTACCCAGATCAAAATGAGCACTGTTCCTCTGAGCAGACACAGACAGTGAATAGCTGGGAGAGAAGGGACCGAAGCAAAAATAATGACAGGAAAGATGAAACTGCAAGAGGGATGTAGAGATGAATATGAAAGTTAAAATATGACACTAGAAACTGTGGTGTTAATACTGTTAGCAGTTTAAAAGTGATTGGAAAAGCCACTGAATGCAAAGCCTGTCCAAGGCAACAGCAGTAGCCAGCATTGTAAGGTGACACCTCAGCACATAGGCAGGAGTAGAAGCAGAGGATATCACTGCCATTGACTGATGATTTCAAAGAAAACATTCGATGTGCACCATATACACACATTTTAACCCTCATGGTGTAATGCCTCCTTCACAGTGTCCTTTCTGTCTCATACATTCATAAACACAGAAGGGCCTTAAAGACTTACTAAAGTAGATGGGTTCTTTTCTGGGTGTTCAAAAGGAACACTTGCAGGGTGGATCAGCACTTCTACATCATAATTTTTTTCCACTCTCCCACATCTGACAAGAATCTCTCAGATCAGATGTGACTCACAAGAATCTCTCAGATCAGATGTGACTCACTAGCTTTGGCAGTCACTGGCTACATTCTTCCTCTGTTACTCTCTTACGATGGCCCCTCAGCTCTTTCCATTACCTTATTTTTTTGAATCTCTAAGTCAACCACAATGGACTCCAGTCTCAGATATGTGTTGTCATAGTGAGGAACACACTGTTTTACAGTAATTTACAAATTATTTCTATCAGGATTTGATGTGCCTGAAAACACAAAACCAAGTGTTGTTGCCTCTGTGCCAGAGGACAAAATGTCAGGTCAGGTGGAAAAATGAGTGTACACTGTGAATGCTTGGGGAGCACTGTAGATGCTTACAGTGCAGCCTCTATTCTCAGAGGACCCTGTATTCCTGCATCAACGCTTTCCAGAAGCAGGGGCTCGGTTCACTGCTCACTTGATGGACTATTTTCCCTCCTTTCCGAGCAGGGCTGTGTACGTTTTGACCTTGGTGTCAGCAGAGCCAGACAGAAGCTGCTGAATAGGACATCTCCCTCTTCCTGAAGGACATACATGGCAACAAGCTCCTTTGTGTTTATTCTAGTGAATTTGAAAAGCCATACTGAAATTAGTTTCCTATAAAGCATTTAATTTGCATATTTGTTATGTTATGTTATTCCTGCTCACAGTGTGCACTGTCAATACAGTATATGTAGAATATACAGTATATACTTTTTCTCTTTGTCTGACAGCATTTTATTTTTACTCCCTACATTTTAACACAAATATCTGTGCTTCATATTCCTTACATTTTCTTACATTTATTCCTTACGTTTCTTTATTACCAGCTCTCTGCTTTGTTTACAGACTGCTGGCTCCTTACACTTTCATGGAGATCTCACACAAGCTCGGCTGAGCTTTACTATAGCTGCTTTTGAAAAGTTATAGTTGTTTGAAGCTTTTGGGGGCAACATTTTTAATAAATATACTGGTCTTGTGTTTTGTAATGAAGAGACGTCACCCAGTGCAGTAGTGTGTTTGACTGATGTGTTTTTAATTATTCTTGAACAACAGATGTCTATGGCACAGACGCATAAACTAATCCAGGTCGGAGACTGACAGACATTAACCATGAGCAGAAGGAGCTCATTGTTGATTTTAGTCTGTATAGGGATTGTTGAAAAGACTATTAATATAGATAAATACCGACCTCATCCTTTAAGGCTTAATTAGGCCTGAAATGTGTTCTTGTTAGTCAATATTGATTATTTATAGTATATTTTTTAGTTAGAATGGTTTAATAATTTTGGAAATATATTAATATGACATGAGGTTCAGTTAGATTTGCACAAAAACACTGGTAAATGTCCTTTGAAGGGCTACTTAGTACTTTTATACTCTGAGTCCACTTCAGAGCCTGTACTTGTTTACTTTTACTCAAGTAAAGAGTTTGAATACTTCTAGTTTTTCTTTCTTTTTTACACTGGTATCTGTACGTCTACTTGAGTAAGGAATGTGTGTACTTTTGCCACCTCTGTTTTCCATTAACCACTGGGATATACTGTATGTATTATATTTTAGGATATTTGTCTATTGTGTGCTATGTGGCCAAAAAGAAATTATAGATGAATAACCTGCAGGGAGCAGTAACACTGTAGAGCCACCTACAGAGTAGAATTATTAAATCTGTGAAGCAGTGGAACAGCTAAACAACAGCTCAGCCCTCCATTGTGCTGTCAGGGTCTGAATCGTGGGCTGCTGCATTTCACAGCAGATTTCCATCTGCATACCTGGAAACTCCCTTTGCTTTTTTGACAGTGAGATGTGAAAGACATTCAGTTGGCGTCAGCCACTGTAAAGACCAAATAACTTAAGGCATTGAGTTATGACAGAATTTTTTTTTTTGGATTCTTGATTCGAGACACAAGTAGTGAAAATCCTCAGTTGTATGATCAAAGTCCAACATCTGCTCAGCTGACACCAGAGTAGTCGGGGTTGACACAGGTACTTAGAGGTGAGGAGTGATTGGCAAGGATTTTCTTCTGTGTCTTTCTGGGATGTGTGAGTGTCAAGCTTCCTCCTTTCAGCTCTACCCTCACTCAGCCATGACACAGACACTGCCACTACCTTGTGATCTCACTGCACAAAGCGACATGCAAGATCATTCTAAGATACACACAGAGAGAGAGAATGTGTGAGAGAGATTAGTTCAGTCACAGTATTTGGTATTGCAATCTGTTCATATCTCAGCAGTGTTATCAACTCCCCTTGAACCATAAGCTCTGCTGACATTTCACCTCATTTCTGGTGTTGAATACTTCCAAGGCCTTATTATCATATCAGATGTTTCATTTTAACTTTGCTCTTCTTTGTTACCTCTGTTTCCTGTGCCTTCATATTTTCAGTCTGCCCTCTGGGATCAGTTAAAATAACTGTTATGTTTAAAGTAGATAGTAATTTTAAGTATGTACATAACTGTGCTATTCTGGTTTATTGAGATCATTGCTTATGAATTACATCATCTTAACCTTTTACAAGTCTCTGTGTTGACATTTTCTTAGGTGATAGCTCCCTATGTCATCTGACTCAAATGTATGCTTATCTTTTTATCATGCACCCACATAATAACAATAAAGACATTGCATTCACGTGGGAAATGACAGTTACATTAGTTTTTACAAATGCATATGCAAGTGATCATTATTTGCTGCAATGTGCTGAGCACTTCTAAAGTAACCCATCCCCCAGTTGAGACATTTTTTGCTTTCTATGTGTGTGACTGCATTACACTAGTTCCCCCTCCCCCACTGAGTCTTCTGAGCTGGTCTCTGGGGTGGGTGTTGGTGTGGAAAGCAGGCCTTTTTCCCTGTCCATGGGATGTTATTGATGAGGTGAGGTAATGGATCTCCCCACTATGCTCACAGGGGTACTGAGGATAAATCAGACAGTGGGTAAGACCCAACCAGCCATTCCACCTCTCTCCAGACTCAACTGCCATTTCATTAGCTTTATTTATGGGAATTCTGCACTCTTAAGAGCCCCCTCCCCTTTTCATCCTCCCTCTGAAGATGCCAGTGGTCTTCTTCTTCCTCTCTTATATAGTGCTATGGCAACCCCCTTCCTTCTTTCCTCTGTTTTTTTCTTGAAAATCCCACTATTCCCCCTCCCACACATATTACTGAGAAGACTATTCCCTTAATAAGTCTAGTATATAAGTAAGTGAGAAGGTGAGCAGCCTGTGAGCCTACAGCCTGTTATCATGTGACAGACAAAGGGCTGGATAGATAGAGAAGTGATGAAGGATTCAGCAGCGGCAGGGCTTTTAGCATTAGACGCATCAGTGCGAGTTCATCCAGCTCAGCACTTCCTGCAGAGCTGTATTTGAGTTGGCTGAGCAGCAGTTATTCACCTCTGGGCTTATGGCTCAGCCACTTAGTGAGAAAACTGCAGCCAAAACCAGTTTCGTCCTTATGTGTCCTTGCTGGAGAGGACTAATTGAACTTCTATTGTCCACCACAGAATCAAATGTCAGTGTTTTTGTCAGAGATGGTGCCTACTATTGATAGGCAGACTTGCTCCACTTATACTTCAAAAAGGGTGAGCAAACTACCAGCTCACTTCCATATCCATGTCGCAGATTCCTTTCATCACTATGTGCATCTCAGCTGTCAAGCTTTGTCACAGAACTTGGAATAACATATTATAGAAGATCTATAACACCATAACCTGAGTTTATCTGCAAAAAACTCACTTTATCACTGTCTGTTGATGTTGTGGCATACAATCAAAGAACAGTCTCTAATCTCCTCACATGCGTTTACCATTAGAAAGAAACAGGAAGGGTGGGGGGTGGTTTGCTCATTTCATGGTGAACATTGATGTCATGATGGTCATGCTGGAACATGTCCATACAAGGTCCACTCTAGTTTACTCCACATGAATCCATGCAACCTAACAGATGGTCGACTGAGCTAAGCTCCAGTGATGCTGTGCCACTGCCAGTTTCATTACAGGGGTTCACTTGGACATGGGACAACTGTAAATATATTTGTCACACCCACAGAAGCCAGTGACTCTGAAGAAACTGGAGCACAATTTGCCACATGAAAAACACCTGACATCATGATACAATATGCCTCTTATCAAGTTTTTAGATTTGTTACTGAAACACACTGCAGTGTGTGATATGTCCCGTGGTTATTTTGTTGCATTTGTCAGATACAAACTATCATCATTATTAACTGTTCCTACCGGCATTTATACAACTATATTTAATTATACTGAAGGTTAAATAAGAAAAAGGCAAACAAATTTTAAAGGCCTTTTGCCCTGAGTAGACTTAAATTAATACAAATGTTGTTAGATCCTTCATGTATTACATGAGGGTGAGGCTGGAAACAGTAAAATGTAGTCTACATATGATCTTGATAAAAGGAAAGGAAAGGAAAAAATGAGAGAAAAGCTTTTGCTGGCGATTGGCCAGGTGTGGACAGACTCAGGAAGTTAAGTTGGAATTCCAACAATGCAGGCAGTCGCTAGAGTCTTCAGTGAGATGCTGCCATTTCTACTCTTAGTGCTGTCTTTGTTGTGGCAAGCAGGAGGCAGTTAGGTAAGGTCCTGTGGCTGTGAATACATTTCAGCCCTGACTTTGCACAGTTAACCAAGACTGATTTGTGAACAGTGTGAGGAAAATAGTGCCATGATTAAGCATGTAAAAAAATCAGGCCTCTCCCACTGCCTTTGACATCTACGTAGGAAAATAATTTTCCCAGGCTGTTTGACTCAGGCCCAGTCGTGACAATAATAAATGCCAGCGATGGCAGTATGAATTATGTCTCAGCTAAAATTGGCGTCATAGCCAAAGGAAGAACCTGGCATGTAATTATACCAGTGTTATTAATAGCAACACTGCCACATAGTATCCACCTCCTTCACCAAAAATCACATTATAAATGATTTCAGCTACATTGGTTATTTTATTGGTTTATTGGAATATAAATATCTTTCTCATTTTGCGCCTGAATCTAATTAGTTTAAGCTAACTGTACACCTTAAGTACTAGCCTTGAAGAAAAGAGAAAACTAAGAACGGCAGAGTGTAATAATGTGTTTCTAATCAGCCATAGTTTTGGAAGATGGCACCAGCGAGAGGGTGTTTGAATTTGTAATCAAAGCTGATCATTCACAATGGGGAACTCCATTAATTCTGCTAGACTCTGGATGGAAGTTTGTCTTTTAAGACTGCTGTTTTGATGAGGATTTTCCATCCAGCCTCCTCTCTGTTGCTCCCCTCTGATGGATTTGTGCTGTTCATCTTTTATTTCAGAATCGTAACAACTGCGTGCAGTGCATCTATCAACAGACAGACTTTGAAATCTCAAGTCTGCTTTACTGATGCAGTGGTGCCTTTCATGCAGGCTCTGTCTCTGTAGAAACAATCCACTCTAGTTCTTTTTAATAACTTGTAGGAAAGATATTTTAAGTGTTTCCACCTGAATGCAAATCAGTTTTTGCAATCTTGAAAAGTCCTCCCTCTTTAGATGTGAAGTATTTACTGGTTGTGAGATTTTAGGGTTTCAAAAAACTTCATCTGTTCATTTGGGCTTTGTCTGAAGCTCCATTTAACTCTGCAGGGGATCTGGCTGCAGATGAAACACAGATGTTGACATCACAACTGACAAGTGAGAAACATTTGTGTTTTATCAGTGAGCTGACAAATTGGGCATTGCAGAGATGGGGGATAGATTATTCCGACATACGCTTGGATCCAGAAAGCCTGACTGAGATAAACAGTTCTCTTTCCTGTTCTGTGTTGGCTGGATGAAGTGATTGTTGTACTGGATGGTTATACTGATAGTTTGAAGGGGTCTCCCAAACCACAGAGCAGAAAGAAAAACACAGGGAAGAAAAACAACATCATAGGAAACGCTGCTACTGAAATTTAGGTTAAGAATGTTAAAGTGTGCCAGATAGTTATATGGCAAAATCAGGCTACCAACACATTGTTCAAGTGTCATGACATAATACAAAATCAAAATTTTACATTATAACATGAACTGAAAGTAATTACCTTAGGCTGCCAAAACCAAGATTATATAGCAGCAGGTTTCTTACTTCAGTGAACCCCACTGGCTGACTGAAAAGCTTTTCTCTGAGTGAAATAGCTGCAGTATGGGTGGTGATTTTAGAAGCCAGTGTAGCTGTGTGAAGCTGACAGAGAGGTTTCAGACCATTTACAGGGCACTGGCTTCAGCAGAGTGATCAACTATGTACACAGCATCCAATGTTGTGATCTCCTAAATACTATCCTTCAATGTTAAGTCACTGCATTCACAGCTTGTACTTCTCCATGGGCATCAAGAAGCACAGATGTAGACTTCCTGGAGTGTCAACTCTTGAAATGACCCCTTTGAGTTCAGGCTGGAGCAAGGAAGGAGGGAGGAAGAGAGAATACAGAGGGTTTTGTTCTCAAAGCTGTGGTGTGAGAAGTAGATTACAATAGAAGTTGCTGATAATATTACCATATGACCAACAATATGTTTGAGCTACAGGGATGTAGTGATTCAGATAATGGCAAAGCTAAACACTCAGATTACACTAAGTGTGTTTGAGTTTATAAAGGTATATAGCCTAGATAGATTCACATATAGATAGACAGATGTAACTATTGTATTATGTTAATTTTTTTTGTTTTGTAGAATCAAAGTAACATATGAAATGTGTGTGGATGAACAACTGTTCAGGGTACTATACATTTATATACACAGCACGGGCCTACATACATTTGCAGAAATATTTAGTAATATTTACAATTTTTATTTTTTATTTTTAAATTTCAGTGCTATATGACTCAACTTGTGGATATGGGAAATGTGCTGTCCTTGAGTAAAGAGGAGGGACGAGGGAGCATGCGGACCTATTGGGAGAGAGAGGGGTAGTTCAGTCCCGCTATGGTCTTAGCAGCAGCGTCTCAGAGAGTAGTACCAGATTACTGTGTTGTGCAGTAATAGGCACCACATAGCTAAAACCGCCAGCGGAACAAATGAAAACTACGCTTTCATGTGGATTAATTCTGGGGTGAGACAATCAGTCGACGCGAGAAGCTTTCTAAGGGAAACAGGACCGACTGACAAGGACTGAGGCATTAGCTGCTGTACGATAACACCGCCGAATGGTTTCTCTTGCTTATCCGCTAAGGTTAGTTAGCTCCTTTGCTGGCTGTCCGTTGGTGTTGGGGCTCTGTCTGTTCTGTTGTTGGACGACGGGGTCCGGCTATTCTTTGGAGGAGAAACATGGCTACATAGCAGTATTGACCTTTTGGAAGCTATACGTTACGTTATAGCTACACGGTTCGTTGAACGATTTGTACATATAACGCTACTGTTGACGTTAGAGAAGAGTTGAGCTAGCTGGTTGCCCACCTCGGCACACCACTCCTAGTTGGCAGCCTACCTCCCGCTAGTCAGTTATTTTACAAATCAGGAGCACGTGCTACATGGCTAGGCTAAGCTAGCTAATTGTGCTAGCTACGAAAGCTAGCTGTCAGAAGTGCTATGTCGGTTAGCTAACGCCATAATTAATTGAGCCGAAATAATCCTACATTATTATTCTCCGTATAAACACGTTATTCCCCACACAACACCAGCAATGACCACTGTTAATAATCAAGGTCAGCGGTCTGTGATGTCTCAGTATATTGTACTATCTGGCTAACTTTATACTACAATATACTGAGACATCACATATTGTAGTATCTGGCTAACTTTAAGCGGAGGAAAATGGATGGATGGCTAACTTTAGTTAGAGTGCTAATTTGGCTATGCACAAAGCGACTGGTTTGTAAACACTGGTTTAACCGAAGTTGACTTAGTACGCCCTGTCAATAGCTAATCTAATATTAGCCGGCAACGCATTACTTTGTTGTTAGATTGCTTATAGGCTTTATTGGCTGATTTCGGAATAGATTGTTTAGATTGCAGACTATAGTATTCTGACTATCTTGATGTTAAGTCACTTGACATAAGTAAAGGGGGACATCGGGTGAGTTATTAACGTTAACTTATCAATGATAAGTTGCAGTTGTGAAAGGATATTTGCGTTGTCCTTCTAATTTGTATCTCACTTGTAGGAAGGCTGCTTTGAGACTTTAGTATTAATAATCGAAATAATCGTCAAAACATGTTATTGGTTTAAGGTTGTCTTATTTGCCAGTTGAGTGCAGTGTTAAATTCTTAAGAGAAGGCACATCTTTAAAGATAAGTTGCTGACATCCTATTAGGACAACCAGAGCCTCTTGTGTAATGCCAAGTGACGGAACATTACCTCACATTTAGATGATTATTGACAAGAAGTGGATCTGTGTTTGTTAGCTGTCCGATCTCTACAAACACTTCCGTAATAAGTTATCAGAAGCATTCTATTTTATTGTTTGCATTTAGTAGTGTGAATGAACATTTCTTTGCGCCATAATTGGCTCTGGACATGACTCAGGCAAATGTCTGAAATACTCACTTATATTTTATAGTAAACTACATTTAGTGTTGCACCAACACCCAGTTTCAGTGAGTGTGGAAACACTGTACTCCAAAATCTGAATGTACTGTTAAGAAACAGAACAATTTTATTTTTATTTACTTTCACAGACAGTGGACAGTGACGTACATATTGAAAAAGGATGTTTATATTTTTTAAAAGCAAAGGATTCCCTCACACTACTGTTTTGTTCCCATTATTCTTTAGTTTCTAAAGGGACATGACACAGCCTTTTGATTGCAGGTTGTCTTCTTCATGTAAAGGCAAACTTGTGAACAACGTTGTTTAAATAGGCACCTGCTGCATGATGTTTTATTATATACAGATATTTTCAGTTTCATGTGTCCAAACATTAAGATTATCTCTGTCAGAACTGTGTGTTGTCAAAAGTAGTGGTGATAAATTGAGATGTGCTGGGTGACGGCACCATAGTTAGACCAAACTAAACCAATAGCCAGTTACTGTTGTGGTAAGTGATGCATTGTTGCGACTTTGATAAGGATTTCATTTTGTTTATTTAACCTAGGTAAACCCAGGTTTTCCCCCAGGAAATTGTTTAGCAGATGTTGTAAACCATTAACTTCATGCATATCATCTTATGAACCACTTAGTAGTTGATGACCTTTAATCAATAACTGCTCTTATTATTACAAAGTATACTAATATAGTTATATATAATATATATTAATACATATAGAATTAGCTGTTTTGAAAGAGCAACAGCACACATTTTTTTTTATAATTTTCATGAAAGAGTACCAAATTTTATGATGTCAGCAGAGGTAGGCCTGGGTATTGAGAACTGGTTCCAATTTGGACCCGGTTCCAAATTTACAAGAATCGTGGATTTGTTTCTAACTGTTGCATATTTCAGTCATGGTCCAAGTGAACTGCAATGAGTGTTAGAGTACATAAAAGTTGTACTTACCTGACAGGACCTGTGACACAGACCTAACACCATGTCATTTGTTACGCAGCACATCAACGAAGCATGTTAAAAAGAAGCTTCAAATGTGACTCCTCCATTTAGGTTGGCAAAATGTGTTACTGATGTCAGGTTATTCACAGTAATATCTACTTTGATATTTTCCTGTTGGCATATCAGAAATAGCTGACAGAAGAACTAACATTATAGTCTACAGTAAACTGTGGTTACGCGCACTTTGTGGTCAGTGTATCTTAATATAATGAGTTAAACATTCTTGAAATGCTTGTTTTTTTTCTCCCCTTAAAATGTTAGAATCGGAACTGAGAATCAATAAGAACTCGGTTCTATAAGCAGACTCGGAACTGCAAATAGGAATCAATATAACTGAAGCGATACCCAACCCAAAGCAGAGGTGGTTGTGCTTTCTGCTGATGTGGCCCATCTCCAGTAGAAAACACTGTAAAATATAACACTGTGAGAAATCTTGTTACCATAATGCTTCTTGTTGCTGCTTCACAGATTTAGCTTTTAACTGCCCAACTATTATAAGGCTTTTTACTGTGAAACTGTCAGAAATCCTTGAAACCTTAGTGACTGATTTCTGTACTCCCTTGGATTGTAATATGGACATTTAGGTTTTTTGGGGTCAGTAGATAAGGATTAATATCACAAGTTAAAAACTCAATTGCATATGGTTGGCTGCTTCACAGGAATTCTGATCTTATGGAAATTTGACATGTCAGGGGTAAAATAATGAAAGCGCTTAACTTTCAGGAAACCGACTTTGGCACACCACCGACAAGCCAACTTCAGCACAAGCTTTGTGCTCAATAGGCTTTGTTTTGTTGAAGCTAGTTATTTTTAAAACATTTATTTTATTTGATTGTACTTGCCCAATAAAGGCTAGAAGGAAGGATGGATGTTTGGTGCTTCACTGATCCTATAGTGGTGACTGTTGACAAGAAATGAGGTTACAGGATTTTACTATTGTTGTTGTGGGGAAGTGTTGTATGACACATCAGAAACATCATCAGTAGTTACTTTGGGGCTAAGCAACAGTATCACTTAGATGATTTCATACCTCCCTCTGCTGAATGTTAGCATATTTTGCCAACATATTTATTTCATTATTACCCTTCTGTTCCTTCTTGTGTGTGTGTGTGTGTGTGTCAGCATAACATTTTTTTTTAATCTGTAGAGTGTTCTTTGGGGTGACTGTTTACAACAGAAGTTGGTTTGAAGAAGTATGCCACACTTCTCTAACACATCAGGGTTTAATGCTATTTTACCTCGAATTGCAAACACAAACGTCTCCTAAATAAGATGCAGTAATATATGAATGAAATGGTGATTCAAATAAGCAAACATCTGACCAAAGACACACTGCACAGACATTTGGCTCCAAGTATGTTTACCTGGGAGACTGGTTAACTTGCTGTAAGGACATAGTGTACTTAAAAGCTGAGTTTTTAGGTATTATGCTCCATTATAGGGCCTGGAGATGGCTGATGTGTCTGACAAGGCAGTCTGCAGAACATAAAGTATGCTAATGATCCATCATTGTGGGACATTGCTGACTTGACTCGCTCATAGTACAGTGTCAGCGTATGGGTTGGCTTGTGAAGAGTTAAATAAGAGTGAGGAGATCTCTCCCCTTTTCTCAAAAGGGTAATGGGGGCAAAGATAATCCCTTGCTCACTACTACGGTGCCTCAGGGAGACTGTTTCATTACTAGTTCAATTTCTGCTTGTATTATGAAACACAATACAGTTATGAAACTGGAATGGGGGAGAGTTCCAGCTCATTTTATGGTCTGTGAAAGATGAATCCTCACAGTGAATTCTTGTGGGAGGAAAAAGCATGTGGCATTGTCATAAATCACAAAACATTTCCATTAAAATTCATAAAGTCAGTCTTTCAAAAGCACACATCATCAGTTATCACTGTTTAGTTGTACTGTATCACTCTGTCATTTTAAGAACAAGTACTCTTGTCATTGTAATCATTAATCCAGCAATCAGATAGTACTTTTTAAAGTTGTTGTTTTTTTGTTTTTTTTTAAAGAGCAGGGGCAAATGTGACACAGATTTAGTAGACCATTGCTTCTCTTTTCATTGTACAAAACAAATGGTTATTATAATTACCTTTGCCCAGTCTGAGGTAATTTTTTTAAACTGTTGTTTGTTTTGTTTGCAGCATAATTCAAAAAGTAATTAATGAATTTGGATGAAAATTTTCCAAAAGGTAGGTTATGGCCCACAGAACAATCCATTAGATTTTGGTACTGATTGAGATGATCATTCATACCCATGAATTTTTTTTAAAGGGGACATATTATGCAGAAATCATTTTTAGAGCATTGTGTGTAGAGACAGAGAACATGAGAGAAGAGCAGTTCCTGCCTGTTTTGCATTTGTAAAAATCCCTGCTCAAACACACTGTTTGGATTCGTCTCTCTTTATGGTGTCGTACGAAAAGATGCAGTAGTCCATTTCATATATCCTCCTTGCACTCGGACCCGTTTTTGATGCTACTGGTCTGCCATTGTGATTTTCCGCTAGAACAGCAGACAAACAGCAAAATGGCACAGCTCAGAGGAAATCACAGATTCTGCTCGGTTGTTGGTTGCACAAACAAGCACATAAGTCTCTACCTACTTCTATCCTCAGAGCCAGCAAAGACACAGTGGATATATCCCAAATGTTCCTGAAGATATCCCTAAAACTTTGCATGTAATGTTCTAATCATTTCACATCGGAGTGCTTTCTCAGTGAGGGTCAGTACAGCACTGGAGTTTCTTCCACACTGAAGCTCGGGAGTGAATCTATTTCAACTGTCTCTCAGTGAGGGTCAGTACAGCACTGGATTTTCTTCCACACTGAAGCTCAGGAGTGAATCTGTTTCAACTGTCTGTGAGTCTAACTCACATCCTGATGCTTTAAGTGTTATTTTACTGCTTGTGTATGAAGTTAGCCTGTTTAACTTAGCCACATTAACTGCAATGTACTGCTGTGTGGCTAACAGTAGCGTGTATCACAGGCCGAACAGCAGACACAGGTTAAGTGTTCGGGTTAGTAATATTGATGAACAGTCAGAATGTACCAGAGAACTTGTGTGAAACCTTTTTAGCCAAATTTCCTGTGAGTAGTGGGTTGATGATGGCAACTTTGCTTGTTTATGTAGCATCGGTGGATATTAGAAATGGTTCAGGTTTTATAACAAGACAAACTTGTTGGCAACCACACATCCTTGGCACAAAAGCTCTTCAGACGTTGTAGTTAAATAAAGCCTTACTATGATTAAAATTTGATTGTCTTCTTTTTTTAAGGCTAGGCTGTTTTGCCAGTGTGCATCTCGACTTCCTGATTTGATATGCTGAAGTGGCTGAACTGGCTGAACGACAAGTGATGAGAGCCGAACAGAGCCAGTCATGTGGCCGTATACGGTTCCGGCTTGGTGTGTCAGGGCATTAAATAGGATCTTGTAGCTGGCATAGCATTTGTTGAAATGTCAGCCTGAATTTTGGCTGTTATTAGGTTGGATTCGACATTAAATCACTAGTCAGCATCTTTCTTAGCCTTGAAATTTTTACAGACAATGAATCTACTATAACGTTGTACATTACAAATTTTGTGTGTTTCAATTGTGTAGCACTTTGTATGTTTTGAAAAGTGCTATATAAATAAAGTTTATTATTTAATTTGGGCAAACCCTGTCACAATTCTGCTTGGGTGTAATTATGTCAATTAGCATTTCACACTGCACCTAACTGAAATTTTATATTTACTGTAATTGCAGTATATGAAGAAAGATGATAGGTAAATGACACAAGTTTGGTATGTTGTGGTGCAGGTTATGAACCCCAGTTAACATGCACAAGCCAAAGAGGGGAATATGAAGCAGTCACTGTGAAACTGCCTTCCAGGCGCATTCCCTCCTCCCACCCAGTTTCCCTCATACTGAATGAGTAACAGCAGCTGTCTGGCATTTCTTGATCACTAGTGGGCTGCACCTGGTAGGTTTCGTGTGTGGAGAATGTTATGCTTGACTCAGTGTGGTAGAATAGTATGATCACAAGCAGCTGGTCTGTTGCTGTGCCTGAAATTACTTATAGTGATAGTGCCATTGAACTGGGCACAGTGCCACCCCAGTGTCAGTGGCTGCATAAGTTTGAGCAGTTGTGCTATGTTCTGGGATTACCTAATGGAAAAAACCATGGCTGTGACATGTTATGTGAGGAAATGCTTTTTTTTCTTATTGACCCATGCAGATTCTACAAGTAGCCATTAGCCTGTGGTCTTGTGTTGTTTAGGATGAAGTGAGTTAAGGTGAGGTTGCTGTTAAGTGGTATCGTATGTAGTATCAGACAACTTGTATGAGTACAAGTACTAGAAGGTGGTATCGAACGTGGTGCCCAATGCTGGTGTCGGTGTGTCCCCATCTCTCAGGCGGCAGAACTTACTTCCAAGTTGTGCATCGCTCCCACTTAAATGAATGCCATCAATTCCAGTCTCAGCAAAACAATACAATGGCCACTACTTAGGAAATTACACCATTGAATGAAACCTGTAATTTTGTGTTTCATATGCTAACTACACATACCTCCTATAAATTAAACATTTGTTGCTTTACCTATCAAGCTACAAGCATTACTTCCCCCCACATTTTAATAGCAAGATAAGCTTTAAGCTCTGATTTAATTTAAGTACTGAATGCACTTTGAGTAAACAACTGAAACCAGCATTCATCATCACCAGCAGCAGCAGCATCACGCTGCTCTAAAACATGTGAAGATTATTTTTTTATCGTATAGGAAGTGCATGATAGATATCTTATTTCTGTAAATGGATCTTTTTTTTTTTCTTCTTTTGCCTTGGTGGTTATAACAGTGGTTAGACTTCTCCGTTTGTGTGTGAAAGACTTGCCAGACCTGTTACGGTGTATGTAATTCTATGATAGATTATTAAATAAAGAGAGAAATAGTTTTCCATCTTTTACTGTGATGACATAGTATGAATAATGCTTTTAATACAGCATCTGCAGTTCATATTCAGATCATATGGCTTATGTTATGGTTTCCTAACATCACATAGAGACAGTCTTGTCAAGGAAACTAATGTTAGGCATGTGGCCTTCACAAAGTTAAGGGCTGTTCATGCTTTGCAAATCTGCATGTCTGCTATGACAGGAGTGACGCAATTGTCATCAGCTTCCCAGGTCTTTAAGGGTTTGCGTGGAATGTGTGTGGATGTCTGCAGGCAGGCCAAACGTTTGTGTTCACGCACACAGTATGTACCACAGTGCTAGGAAAACATTGTCGTAAGTAGACAGAAGGCAGACCCTTGAATTGAAATATGAGTAGGATAGCGTATGAGTCTATGTCTGAATATGCAGGAGGGCAGTGTCCGAAATTAACACCTGCCAGGCGCCGAATGTAGGTAGATTTTCCATTTGGTGAGTAGGTCTCGCCTCACTGGAGAGTAAATGCTTGTTGTAAAATAGTTATGCAATAAAACAATAGCCTCTCCTGAGAGTCTTTACTATGGATGCCTTGCTCCTGTCTGTGTCAGAGTTTAAGACACACACACTATTTTGGTCAGCAAAAATAAGTTTGGCCAGTGGCTTTTCCTACCAGCCACTCTGGTTGGTGAGTCAAAAAGTTCAAAATTTCAGACCCTGCACCAGGGCCTGCACAGAGTATGTTCAGCCTGTGTGAAAATGCCATGAACACACAAACATGTTCCTGAAGATGATAATAATGCATGTAGTAATAATATTCATAATAAAGATGAGAATTTAGTAGCAGTTAAGGCAAGATGTAATATTTATAAAAATAAGAAATGTAACAGTACTCTTAACATTACTAATATTAAATCCTATGTTGTCATTTTTCACACAAATAATTTGTTGTTGATTTGGCTTTGTCAACCGGTGTGTTAAATACTAAAACAAAAGTGGAAAATAATAATTATTAAAATGTCAGTAAAATAAAATAACTAATATTCTTTTTGTATATATATTATTTTCTTTTTGGGCAGATAACCATGATGACAAAGGTCAAATTTAGTTTTTCATTTGCTCTTTTTTTTAACATATCCGGTAGTCCTTCAAAAATATTGTTGAAACTCTAACATTAAAGTAAACTCAAAATTCACTATTACACAAACACAAATGATATCCTTTAGGCTACATATACAGTATACTCATAAAGAATAGAAAATGTACAAAAGTTTTCCCAGTAAAATCCTATGACCTATCAAAATAGCCAGAAGAGAACAACATATTTTAATATGTTGGTAATATTAACACAAACTGTTCTGTGCCCGCATGCTGTGATAAGACGTTTCTGACTATGTGCTGGAACATGTACTTGAAGCCTGGAGTCACACAAGTCTGCCATCATTTACATTTTTATTGGTGTGCTTCAGTGGGATGTGTCCAAACAACAATGTTACTTAGCTAATTTTAATTGCTATAGACATCAGTTGTTCTCCAAAAACTATTGAAAACACACACGAGAGCCACACTGCAACACTGGGTGACATGTTTCATGTGAGACCTGTTGTTTTAAAAAAAAAAAAAAAAAAAGAAAAATCTCCAAAGGCGCCTCACCTTTTACTGCCTCTGAGGTAAGAAGGAGTCAACTACGTATGCATGTGACCTCTGCTCTGTTTTACTTTGTTAGAGCAGGCCATCTTTATGATATACTGTCAAAGGCTAAAAAAGTACTAAAAGAGAGGCAGACGGCAGATAAGCAGAGATTATAAATGGCTCTGTTTTAAGTGATTCCCTTGACTCTATTATGCAACAGAGATGACAGCATGTTATAGGGCATTACTCTTTGTGTGTAGGCTACAGCTGTGGGTAGCGCTATATGTATCTCTCTGATTAGCCCAACTTTTCCAATAGGAATGTGCGTTACAATGTAGGTTCTTTTCATGTTCTGGAAAACATGTTAATAAGGGCAACCAAGGACACACACCTTAGGCATGTTGGTCTTGTAGTGGAAATATGAGTGATGTGTAAGAGTGAAAGGTATGAAGGTCTCAGTGGAGTATAATTACAGGTTATGGTGTGCAACTCCTGTCTTGACATGTGCACTGGAACCATGACGGTGCAGTTTGGAACACATTAGTCCTGAATGCATTAAAACACCAAGCTGCTGGTGTGCTGTCTGGTCTGTTTTGTAATGTGTAGGTGTCTCCCTCACTAAATCTTTCTCTGCTTGTAATTCAAAACGTGTGTCAAACTAAGTGGGATGTTTTGTTTTCTATGCAGTTTGTGTAAATAACACAGCCATATATCGACATTGGTATTTGGCAATGTCCACGCACACTCTTGCCCACTATGACACTTTACACACACACTTGAACCCTCTCATGCATAAATGGAAGAAGCTCTGTAAAGCTGCTGTCATGAGGGGCATGTAGTGGCACTCGGGTTGCATGTGCCATACAGAGGAACATTTCAAAGTTCTTGAATAATGTAGTAGTGAGGAGGAAGTAGGTCAGCCTGGCAGAGAAGTCACTCAGTTTTATTTCCTGCTCCTCAGGATGGAGTGATGAATGTCAGATGAGCTTTAAGTGCAGAGCTAACAGAGATTAAAGAGGGATTCGTAAGTTGAGCCCATGTAGATCAGTGATGCTGCTGCATTGTCCTGCTGAGCTGAGGAGTGTTTGATGTAGTGCCACCCAAGGGGGTCTTTTGAGTAATTTTGTGCATCACTAATTAACAAATAATCATTTGTTGTTATTATTCTATGTTAATTATGTCAAGAAGACCCATAATGTAATCAGCCTGCAAGCTGTAGCCACCCATTTAGCTATCGCTAAGCTTGTTTCTTGGAGAGTTGGCAGGGCTTTGAAGCTGAACTTGCCATCCATTTCTGCTGTTGCATCACTTCTTGATTTCCCAAACCACATAGTGAGCCAAGGGTCATAATCTTAGAACAAGGGTCATAATCATAGAATGTGTGTGTGTTAATCGCACGTAAAAAAAAATGGTGGTGTTAAATGGAATTTGCTTTCTGTTATTACCATGTTATCTTTGACAGCCCTAATTTTGACATTTTGAATACCCAGATTTTTCTACAAAACCTTTTAATAAAAATGCCTAACTTCCTTAATGAATCACTGTAATATTCTGACTAGTAATAGCTATAAAAGAGCAGTTTTTTAAATAAGTACGATAGGCTCTAAATGTTCTAATATTGTAGTGCAGTTTCTGATGCCCCAACTGAATAATATTAGCTTTGTGTATCTAGGCTACATCCTGCAAAACAGATTTTTAATGACATGATATAAGTTATGTGCCTGAGCTTTGACTCGGCCTCAGTAAGCCACACCATCAGCAAACGTTTGGTTTTGTATATGGGTGTATCTGAGAGGAATCATTCATAGCTAGAGTATTCTTCCTGACATCTGGAGTCGAGCAAGTATTACCTCTGGGATTACTTAATTTGGTGCATCATAATTGAGTTAAGCCAAAACAGCTATGGATTGGTATATTTAATCGATCTGAGTAATTATGTAGAACATGTATCCCTGTTGTCAGCATGTGTCTGAACAGAGGGAGTAGCTTTCAGATGCTCCAGTGTGTTTTGGTGGAGTGTCTATGCCTCCATGGTTACATGCAGGCATAGTTGGCTGAGGCAGTGTGTGTGAAGTCCCCAGTTCTACAGTAGGCAGGAGGAGTGGAGAGCCTTATGTAATTTCACACAGTGTTGCTGAGGCGGCTGCCTGCAGGTGAACAGGCATAGAATGCAATGGCTGCACCACTGTCCAGCATGGATGCAGCCAGATGACCACATTTGGAAGTCCAGGCTAGTCGGTCACTGGTTCTGGTCATCTCTGTCCTCCTCCTCTAGCTCATTTCTTAACTGTTGGGGACACACTTTGACAGTCTGTGTGTTTTAAGACAGTATTTTAAATCTAAAAAGAGAACATCAGTTCACATTTGTAGCCACTAATTTTACTTTTTGGTGTTTAAATGTGTAACAATAGCAATAACCTGGTAATTTTTTTTTCTTCAATACACCTCACCTACAACTATAATGGTGTATTCACATTATAGCAGGAAAACGAGGGTCTTTCGCGGTGCTTTCTACGATTGTTGCCACAGGCCAAACTCTTTGGGGTATTCGAAGGAAGTGCGCCACCTTAAGGCAACTCGAGTTTATTTTTAAAGCACATTTTCAGAGACGATGGCAGTTCAAAGTGCTTAACACAATACACACAAATGGATGAAACATTAAAATGTGCATATGGATAAACGGTATAATGTAAATTATATTTACACATTAAGTGCAAATTAAAAGCAACAGTTACATGACAAAGTAGCTTAGCTACTACTTTAACTACAGTGCTAATGGTGCTAATGGTAGATCGCTACATTTCAGAGACTGTGTTTTTAACGGTCTTGGTACACATGCTGATGTTTCACCAAATTAAATAGTCTGTCTTTTTTGGTTAGTGCGCCACCTTAAGGCAACTCGAGTTTATTTTTAATCAGTTCAAGCAATGGTCAACAGTGATCGACTACACCTACAAACCAAAGTTAAAGTTCACCCGCCTTTCGGTACATTCTCGTTCCGTACTGCGAACAGTGTACATTTACAAAGAGCCTGCGCAGTGAACCGCATACACAACAATGAAAAGGTGTGGGCAAAAGCCTCTTTTCCACTATAATATGAATATGGCTAAGTAGTATTATATTCATGGCATCCACCCAGTTCCACTACAGTCCAGTCTAAATGCAGAGCAGTTGCCCCACACTGTACTGCTAAAATGGCTTACGTCCAGTCTCAGTGTTTTCCTCTCAGACTTTTTTTATTTTAATACCTTAGTTTATAATCTGTGATGTGAAAGTATCACATTTCCACATAATGGAACAAAGAAGTGTATGTCCTGCTTATAGTTGTTATTAAATCTAAGTCATAAAATCACTAGCATTCAGCACCAGGGCTGAGCTGGTTTCTACTAGTTGCACATGTCCTACAAAGTGCCACTTTGCATTTTCATCACCCATCTCTATTTCAGTTAAAGTTGTGTAGAAAGTTAATTTTGACACAATCTGTAAAAGTTTATAGCCTGCCAATACTGTTCATTGCCTGCAAAATCCCACACAAATGAAGCTAAAGCAAAAGTTCAAGCCGGAAGACACTTTACCATGGACACACTCACAGTCCCTCTTCAGTCTCTTTCAGCTGACTGTGGATGTTCCACTTACTTACCAATCAGTTTCTGCCATGGCCAGGGTGAGCCAGTCTTCTCTTACCCGTCAAATTTTAAAACCATCCCTCTGCCTGCTCTCAGTTGTCATTTCAGTGCTGCCGGTTGGAACCCTCTTCCACCCCATTCACCTCCAGGCTCAGATCAGTATCCCAAACATCCATTTCAGACTTTCCTGTTTCCTGCTCTAGCCTCTTCTTCTGCATCACTGCTCACCTCCATCTTGGGTCCTTCATCATTATCAGACTCCAGCTCCTTGTAAGCATCATGCTGCATCCTTCCGATGGTTCCTGTCCATCTCATTGGTCTCCTGTCCTCTCTCATCCTCTCCATCCTCATTGTCACCCCTCTTTGTCCTCCCCCACCCCCATTGGCTAGACTGTGGGGGATAATTCCCTATTCCATGTGGGGGTGGTCCTCTCACTTCTTAAGCTGCCTGCTCAGGGGAGTCTTTGTAACAATTTTCTTCAATCTCTATTCTTGCACTTTAAGGCAATAAACATTTAAATGCTTCTGAAGTTCTTCTGTCTCTCGTCATTGGACTAAGGTTAATGTGGCTAAGCCTTATAGAAAGGCTTAGGCACAGCAGTTAAGTGTTTTTGCAACCTTAAGCTGAATGAACATAAAAAGGGCTTTAGGTGACATATCAGAATAAATGTATGCTAAAAATAACTAGGTGAATTATATGCGCTGAAAAGAAGACATTTGGCTACATGTACAATAAGTTTTGCCAGCTTTCATCCACGAATATTGTAAGGATGATGGTTTAAAAAAGGGAGAGGGGAAAAAATAAAATAAGTTTCTGTCAAATAATTTTGAATTCACCAGCCACCACAACCTCCTCGACCTACGCTACACCTGAGCACTCTGAAAATCTGGGGGAAATCCTGACTAAAATGAGATTTTACTTGGCCGATTTTGAGTTCTGTTTTTTTCTTTTAAGTCTGACTTGCCGATTACAGGTTTGGCTAATTGAGATTTTTTCTTTCTAACAATTGTAATTGACAGCATACAGACATTTTGTAACTTTACTTTAATAAAAAATGTTATTGTAATAAAAATAAAGTTTTCCATCTTTTTATCTTTTTTTTTTTGCAAGCCTTCAAATTAAAAGTGAAGTGCAATGTATGTACTTCTCCAAATATAAACAGGTGCAGCAGGTAATAGAAACAGAAGAATGTCTGTTACATCAGTTCTACTGAGAACACAGTTCTTTTTGAAGTGTGTGTAGTTTGTTTTTTTGCAGGTTGGATACTCTACATATATACATGCATTTCATGGGTATCCAGTAATTTCCTCGTTGTGTAGTATTTGTTGGATATTTGGACGTAGTTTCCCTTCTTCAAGGTGTTTCTATGCTTTGTACACAAAGCACTTCCAGTGTACTAGTGAACAGGTGCCTGGTATAGACGTGAGCGCAAGCCTCTCCCAAGGTGCTGCACATTCTATACTTTTGGTCTGTACCACTGCAAGCGTGACGTGGACTTTTGTGCCTTTAAATCTGACTGGGACAGTGATCTCAGAGCGATCGGCTGGTCACTGATCAATGCCAGTCATGCTGATCGATTGGTGCATCTCTCATCTGAACACCGCAAAACATGACTTGTCTTGCCCTGTATTTCTGTACACATAAACTGGCCTCTACTTTTGACACGTTTAAATTGTATTATTGACTTTTTATGGCTTACTTGAAATTTAATGCTAGATATTGGACAAAAGCTCACTGTTTTTATATTTTGTCAGCTAAATGTCACAGATTGATTCTGAACCTGATAACCTGTATCTTCTCAGTGCTAAATGGTCAGCTAGTGTTTGCATTTGTACCTACTCCCGTTTGGGCTTTAGATGCATTTATTGATATCTACATTTGTTTCCCCACTACTGATAAGTTACAGTTTAATGTGAAGTCAATACTGATGATCTTAACCCTAACCCTAACCCTATATGAACTCTCTCTATGCTGCATTTTAACTTTGTTTACATTTCAGTACTACTTCCATTTTCAGTTTCGCAATCACTTCTGTTGTTTTTCACTCCTTGCTTGTGGCTGCAGGTGTTTCTTATTCTAATCCTTCCATTGGTAAAATGATAGGAAGTGTGTGTTTTTCAGTTATATTCAGAATGAAAGGTGTGACAGGCTGTGGTTAAGGGATATGAGTGTACTGCTTTCTGTCTGACAAATTACAGCCGTGTCAAAATGGACTGTGGGTGTTTACACTTTTTTCACAGCATAGTCAGTTGCTGACTTGTGAGTTGTGACTGCACATTTCCTGTTGAGCGGAGGTAAGACAAGAGAGCTTGGGTTATCAGGATGTTCTTTCACTGGTTAGACAATACTGCAATGGTCTAGTCATCTGGCTGCCAGGAGAGGTACATGGGCAATAATTATATCACCTGCTGCCTTTTATGGCCTCCCTTTGTTACTTTGATGTTAATATCTTATTCTCTTGCTTGATGATTTAAAACAAAAACTAAATAAGATTAGGTCCATTACATAACAGGGAGTATTTTTTAAGCATATTTGCAAATATATGTATGATGTGTTCAGCTTGTCTGATCTGTTTCAGGTTAGCTGTGGGTAAATATCCACAGTAAGATATCTTACAATATGTCCTTAGCCCTACATTGATCTTGGGTTGTCTTTCCCCTTTTTAATTTCAAGAAAAGAGCATTCCGCCTTGTCAGCATGTCTGGATATCACTGCCTGGCAGTGTAAAATATGTTGCACCAGAGTTTGGTTTTCCTGCTGTTGTCTAACAGTAATTTTAAAGGTGCAGTCACCTTCCCTTTTTTAAACTGGCTATTGTACTGTGACTTCCTTCTCTTTGCTTTCTTTTGATAAGTTTTCCTCTTGACGTGCTGGTGTCGACGCATATGCCAAGGTATAAGAGTTAAAAGAGCAAGTTCTGTTGTACAATTAGTAGTCTGGAAACCTATTATTCAGCTTATTTAAAAAAAACAAAAAAAAAAAACAAATTAGAAACATGCTTCACATGGTATCCTGGGTAGTGGCAGTTTTATAGAGAGCTCTATATACGATTCTGATAAAGCAAGCAGTAGGTCAGGTCACTTGGAAAAAGTGTTTCTACTGTGTCTGAGCCATGCTTACCATGTAGTGTGACTTTTTTTCGGCCCCCTGACTACGGATGCAAATTTCAAGAAAGTTCCTTAACATTAACAGTAAATGACAGGTTATTATTAACAACTTGGAAAATGCATTTCCCATAATAAAACTGTTGTGACTACTGACGCTGCCTGCTTTATATTTGCCTTAAAATCTGAGTAAATTGAGTAAATTGGGGATTTAAAAAGCAGATTACTTAAACACCAAGTTACTTAAGTTACACGCTGAACAACACAATTGTAATGACTTCATTGCAGAGCTTCCACTACTGCCTGTCACTAATTGGCCAGACAAAATCCAGTCCTGGTTTTATGTAAGATAATAAACTTGTGTGTTGTTCACTGTAGGTAGTAGAGCTGCTGGAAACACCTGCTCAGCTGGAGGCCTAAATGTATACTTTATAATACATTATTTCAACAAGTGACTTTGTTTGTGTCTTGAAATGTGAACTGGATCACCCATGCTGTAAAGAAAGGATTTGAAAATCATTTGGAGAGTGGTCTACTATTGACATTGAGGGAGCGAGAGCCTCCTTTTCCAGGACCCTTTGGTAATGAGTCTCTGGGGAGATGAATCCTTATGAGACCTGACAGGGTGCCACATTCCTAGGCTGAGAGGCCTATCAGCCCCCCCTCCCCCGAGCTTAGCTCTCTAGGGCACTGCTTTACAGACTTCTGATGTTCTAATACAAAACCTTATGCCAATTACTGTTGACTCACCTGCCTTTTCACAGCAGCTCCATGCCTTTGAATGGAGCCTTGATTTCTTTTGGGTAAACATTGGCTGTTAGAGTAATTGCAGGAGTCCTTGCTGGCATCTCAATAACGATGTTTTTTCAGTGTAAAAATACAGAAAAGATGTTTTTGATAGGCATAAGATTAACAGTGCATTACTGCTGTTGTGGTGATGAATTGATCAAACTGTGTTCTGTGAAGGTCCAAGCCATGCTATCAAGGCTCTTATTAAAAAATTATTACACACTGATTTTATTCAACTCTCTTTTAGAGCTGGACTGTCAAACTACTAAGTCAGGCTACACAGAGATTTGATTAAATATTTATGTCATTCGAATTAAACTGTTGTTTGAAGTCAGCCTCCTGCTCTCTGGAAGCTGTCTGCATGCTCTGTGCTAGTATTTCCACAACCGATCCTAAAAAGGAGAGGGAGGGTGAGGGATAAGAGGATGAAATATTGGCTTGCATCCCTGAAGGCTGAGACCCAGTCTACTCAGTGCAGAAGACGAAAGCAAAAGAAGAGAGAGAAACAAAGCGCGCTAGAGTGAGAGAGTGGGGTGACTGAGTCCATTCGCAGTGTTGGCTGCAAGCCATCGCCTTGTCTGTGGGTGTCTGTAGTACTGCCAGTGCATGTGTTTAGCCTCTCGTCTGGAAGGCCCCATTCGCCTCAGAGTTTATGACAGAGCTCTCTCATTGTATTGGCTCTCTTGATCAGGTTTTTGTCATCTGTAGATCTTGTGACTGTCTTCAGACTTGGGGGATGCCTTGTCTCACCCTTTCCTTGCCTTGCTGGCCTGTTTTTCTGCCCCTTGTTGAGCATATTGGCATACTATGTCAGTATTGTGACTTTTTCCTCATTTAGTATTTCACTAGCACTTCCCTTTTTGTGGTATGTTTATTTATCCCTGTCTCACCAAACCATATGTGTATCAGTTTTTTGAAAACAATTTGAGACCTGAGTTTAGACTACTTGACACAAAGGCTAAGTCTCTAGTTGGTCTGAGACTTGGAGCAGTGTTTTCCTGTCTTGTGGCCTCTCTCAGCCTATTTTAACAGAGCTCCCCTGTTCCTTAAAACCAGAGCCATGTTCAGCCTTTCATAACAGAGCTCTTTGCATAATTGAAATCAAGTGACACTTTGTGTTTGTGACGGTCGAGCAGCAAGGAAAGGTAGATAGCGCCCCTCTTTGTGCTGCAAAAAAAGGAGTTGAAACTACAGTCAAACAATGGAGACCTGCACACATGCACTCTGTCATAAGTTATACTATACCTACAATGTATGTACCTTATGGTATTGTCTGTTATCTCAGGTTCATAGTGCAATAAAAAGTGCTTGTTTGTTACTGGTAGGTGTCTTTACTCAAAACCTTGTATGGCTTGGGAAACTTCTAAGGGACCCACTGTGAAGATTTATGGCCACCATTAGGGGTAGTTTACCTGGCATCTTACTAGTGAGCTAATATTTGACTGTTTAGACCACCACTGGCTGTGAGTGTAACTAGTGTTTTTTGCTTTTTTTTTTTTACTTTTCAATGAACAGTGTTATATTATTGAAAACCGATTTTTTAGTTTTCCCACCAGTAGCACTGTTCACTATGACTCCCAAAGCATTTTGACAGTGGTCTGTCTTCATTAAGCAAGATACACGCCATTATTCATGGTCAAGGTTTATGTGCTTGTTACAACACTGACATTTATGTAAACACAACCACAGTTTGTAGAGTTAATATATTTTACTAAACAAAGTAAAAAAAAAAAAGTTCTACCTAATGCCGTTGACCTCAAGTGTTGTAGAGCTACAAGTAAATATCTGCACCTCTGTTAACAAGCTAACAAATTATGATAATCTTGACTGAGACACATCTTGCATGTTATTGCTAAAATATAAAACAGATAAATTAAGTTAACCTAATTTGGATTGTAACAAAATCTAAGAAAAAAAGCTTTCAATGGATATGCTATTAATGATTTATTTATTAAAAAATCTCTGCTGTTAAAGATACAGCTTGAATATCTATCTCAGCACTTCATGATTATTATTCACTTATTTTCTTCTAGATACTCTTTTATTTTGAAAAACAGATTGAAGTAAACGATACTGTCGCTTCACATTGTCATTTAGAAATAAAATGCATGCACACTTTTTGTCAGGCTGGGCTCACTGATGGTGGATTTCACATTCAGTTAATTTCTTGGTAAAAGAGCTAGGGTTGGATATTTATACCAGTCTCTCAAATCATTTACTTCAGATGTTCCATAAAGTGTGCCTCAGAATATATGGAACTAACAAACATGGAAAAAACAAAAAAACATTTTGCATTCAACAAGTATGCAGCACTGTTTCCTTGAGTTTAAAATTTTGTAAAGTTCACATTACAGGTTAAACTATAAGCACATTTCCTGATTATATTGTGGAGCAAGGATATATTTTCCTTGACAAATGCAAAACAGCTAAAACGTAACACATCTATTTGTTAACATGCAAAGCATGTGAGCAGGAATAATAAAAACCCTGTACCACTAACAAGGGTGTCATCATTCTGCATAATTTTAAACAGAAATGCTATCTCGTACAGCTACATACAGCAGCAGTTTCTTCCAGTCCAGACATCTTCTTTAATGCTCAGTGTGAGCACAAACACAACAGAAACAGGAAGTCTGATCACTGATTCATCTGCACTGTTAGTGTTGACATCAGCCTGATGTCTGCAGACTGATGCAAGCTAGCGTTACCTCCTCAACAGGAACAGACTGAATAAATTAGAACCCACACAGTGTTTGCTCGACTTCCACGGCCTGACATCTTGTGACTACAGTAAACTCGAAGCTCAGATCAGTATGCAGTGTATTTCTTTTTCATTCTGTCTCTCTTGTCACCAGGATCTCGAGGTTTGCCATGAGATGGCCAGAGTCAGCTGACCATCCTGAGTCATGACAGACAGAAGTACACTGTGTTTGCACAGACTGTAACTATTCACATCAGTTTACAAAACAGTTCAGTCTAAACTGAACCACTTGCAATAAGTGACCACTGTGTAAACATTACATTTAGCTCACTTGTACACCTGAAATTGTGCAAATGTAAAAATCGATCTTGGGATTTCAAGAATTGATACCGAATTGTTTCAACAAGAATCACAGTTGATTAAAACAACTTTTTATCCAGCCCTTTCTAGAGCACTGTCTTGTGAAGGTTTTGATCAGTCCCATTTTGAGAGAGCCCATATTTCTGCCACTCTGCCTAACATGAGCTATGAGAGAGAAAGGCAGTATTAGTCAGAGGCTCATTGATATGGCAGGAGTCCTGTTATTTTTTTTTTTATTGTTTGTATGAGTACTTGTCTGCCTACTACTACTACTATTATTGGCTTTTCGGAGTTACAGAGAGTGGGACATTATCTGGCTGGACATGGTTGGTTGTTAACTTGAAATTTCCAGTACAAAAGTCAGAAATCTGGCTGTGTTGGTTTAAAACCACAGATCTGAACCAAATTATGTTAAAAATGGTCTAAAATATATTAAAAACTGATTGTTGGCACCCACTGAATGCACCCATTTAGTGTATGTGTGATGCACGATATCTCCTGCTTGCACACACATGCTGGCTTCTAGCAAACCAGCTCCTGGAAAAGTCAGCTTGAGGCAAGAGACAATGCTAAAGGCTACTTTGAGAGCACATCCCCTGATGACTCCACCTGGTTGAAATCAATAATTGAAGCTAAAGTCATTTATTTTGCAAGAACACATTTGTTTTTTTGTTGAAAGGGTGGAATTTAGTCAATGATCCTAAGTATACAATAACAATTCTGCAGTGTTTCACTAAAAAAGCATCCCAGCACTGTATAACAATATGAAGTAGCAGGGGGACATAGTACAAAGGTTTACTGTACACCAGTGCCAGTTTTTTACTAATGTTGAAAAGAGTAGACCTCATGTTTTATGAGTTTTGCCACTTGAATTATAAAGCTTCTTTGTGGAAATATTAACTTTTAATTGTCTAACCTAAACATACATTTTAATTTTTGTGGCTTGCTGAATAGAAGCTAAATTAAAACTGAACATCAGCTGAATCAAATTCACTCTTAAATCCTCTACATCATAATGTTATAAAATTAGATGCATGTTTTTGTATTGAATTGAAGACCTACAGATCAGATTGTGTGAGAGGCAGAGATACTCACCCCCTAGTGCAGAATAAATATCTCTTCCTTGGGTGTTCCTACAGAATGTGCTACAGTTTAGTATGTGACTGTTTTTACTTCCATCATCATTCATTGGCAATATACTGTATGACTAGCACCTTGTGTATGAATCCGCTCTGCAGCATCTGGTGCCTGACTCGAGACCTACCTCTGTTGTATTTATATTGCCTCCACAGCTCCATTAAACTCAGGGCATTTCTGGATTACTATCTAGCTGCTTGATTTGGCTGGTCCCTGTCTTTGTGTCCTCAGTGTGAGGACAGTGGGCCATTTAGCAAGCAGTGAAGGAGGGGTTCCATCTAGCAGGTGCATGGAGTTTAACTCCTTTACTGGGAGCAATGTCGGGGGATCAGCTGTGGTTGCAACAGTTCAGAGCAACAGTTAATCACATTGCACAATGTTTTTTGTTTGCATTGTTCTTTGCAGGTATGCAGGTATCCAAGTCAATTCCACTGAGGCTGCTCCACTACAAAAATGTCTCATAGCTCATGTTTTTCTCCACAGGTTTCTGGCTAAAAGAAACAGCCAGTAATGCACATCTGCTCTGCAACCACACCCACTTCCTGCCTCTAGAGGAAGCGGCTGTGCCAGCATGTCCTCCCATCCCCAGTCTGTGCCGCCGGGCCGGAGGACTGGGCTGGACACACGGCATCTGCCAAACCCTGCCACTCTACCACTACAGTTACAGCGGGCACACACGGTAAGGGGCCTGGCACACAGCCTGTTTAAAAGCACCACCTGTAGTGCCTCAGCATTTTTAGGTAAAAACCACTGAGAGAGTTTATTGTAGTTGAACCACTGGAGAGCATCTGACCCCAAGGGCCCCTGCTGATATTTTTCCAACTTAACATTCCCAGGTCACAATGTTGTGCACACAGAACTGTTTTTTCATTAGATGTTTGAGATGAAAGTTCATGTTGACATTGTAGGGTCAGAATTACGGCCTTTCTCATTATTTACACCCACATCTCCTAATTATTAAGATTATGCTCTTCAGTGCCTTAAAGACCAGGCCTCTAGCTGATTCATTCAGTGACCTTTGGTGTTTGCCAGGCTTTTTTTGTTCTTGTACGATGAGAAAATCCAAGGCCTACCCTCCAGGGTCCCCACAGCCGCACATGTAATCCTAACACTTGCTCTTGTCATCACATTCAAGAGGAGATGAGGGTTGTCAGGCTATGTCTCATAATCTCTGATTGACTGAGCGCGCATATTCACAGTACCTGTATGAGTTACCTCACTGCTCTGAGAAACAAATGGAAGGAGAGCAAGAATGAAAGCTGGAGAGAAAAAGACTGACTATTACAGGAGAAACAAGGCAGAAAAAGTTAAAATTATTTTCAAGGAGGAGGCCTTAATGCTGACAGTGTTTTGTTATATGTGTTCCAGGAAGTGGGACTAGTTGACTACCACTCTCATCATGCCAGAGACTACAGTTCCCACCTAGCCCAGCCACATCGCCGTCGGCCTTCCTTGCTCTCAGAGTTTCAACCTGGGAATGAGAGGTAAGTGCACCATGCTCATAGCATATAAGACCTGTTCCCTCATGAGCAGTGTATTTGCCATTGTTCTTGATGGCACCATGTTCTTTTGCATTTTGTTATTTTGTCATTTATACATTTACCGTACTGGGTTTATGAATTGTGGAGCAGGAAGACATCTAAAGTTGCTCAAACATAAATGCATGAAAATATGGCATGCTAATGTAATTGTAGTGGTTTTAACAGACAGTTTGCACCATTATATTATTATCATTAATCTTATTTAACATTCTCCTTTGCTGTAATTATGATAATTTAGTTTCATATGCTTTTTTTTCCAGGCAGTAGGTGCATATTGTGTCACTTGTTAGCTAATGTAAGAATGACATACTACGGTATTCACTTGAAAATGGTATGGCCTCTTTACTGTATTTGTCTTTTGATTCTTGAAGACTGTGGGATAAGCATGCTTACAGGCTGCATTTTTAAGTAGTGTTATTTAACCAAAGACTGTGCCTGTTAACTGTCCTCCAGTGTTATCCTTGTGTAATTGGCATCTGGAAGCTGCTCTTTGTGTTAAATGGCTCAGTCGGACAATGGAGCTTGCAGAGCTATGCAATCTTCCATAGGCCAACAGTAAGTCAGCCAAAGCATTGTAAGAATAGTACTTTACCTCTGGAGACTCACGTCTTGTACCTTCCAAAGTAGTTTATTATTTATATAATCATGCTTTTTTTGAGGATCAGTCTCAGTGGGCTCTTATGAGTAATTTATGTGCTTTCCATAAATTTTACATAATGCACAGTGTTGCAAGAATATTTATTTTCTCCCGGTTGATTTTCATGGCAGATTTTCTTGCATAATTATACAAGAAGTATAAAATTTTATTTTCAAGAGGCTGGTTTTACTAGAAATCAGCTGGCAGATATGTGTTACCTGAACAATATGTTGAGTGTGGAATATGTCAAATAATGTGTGTGCCTGGAATGCAGTAGATGTATGACGACAGACAGCAGATGGTAGAATGACTCTGTAGCAGTGTGTGTCTGCTGAGTGCTGTGACTGCATCTTTAATTGAGTATCAGTCAGATGGGATTATGGTCACCAATGTAAAGCACAGAGCTGTGTGTTGGCCTTGTTTACCAGTTAGCTTTGGTTAGCCCACAATGTGGAATCACTGCTACCCACCAGCTCGATTTCCTCACACTTTTAATTCAATCAATTTTGCTTTGGCAGTCACCCTCAGAAAACATGATGGTGTTTCCACAAGACATGTCTGTGCAACATCTGCAGAAGAGCAGTGACGTTGGTTTTCAGTAGATTAAAAAAAAAGCATTGTAGGGGACACTAGCAGCTAGCCCCCATTTTCTTTGTGGATGTTGTGAAATAAATCCCTGTTCTTGATGGCAGGTGTCTGTGGGTGGGGAGTTTTTCAGCTGAATATACTGTATCAGGCCATCACCACTGGTTTAGACACGTAGAGCTGTGATTGTTGTCATTCATCTGTGAACTTTGATTAACATAGTAAATGGTTTAAATGGGCCTTTTGATTAGATTTATAGTATGTGTGTGCAAAAAAGTTTTCCAAATGCTTTCTCCCTGTACTTAATTAATTGTTAGAGTGACTGGTGATTTACACTTGTTAAATGAATAAACTAATTTCTTTGTGTTTACATATCTACCCACATGTTTATAATATTCATTTTCTTAACATATTTACTGACATTGTTAGAGTATTTTGGTCTTTTTGTACAATCTTTCCACATATGCCGTTTTCTGTTTTTAATTATTACAAAAGGAAACCCTGTGGATATTAAAAAGGAGTTTGGTGCATCAGTGGAGAATTACTCAAAAGAGAGTGACGATCCAAAAGCTGATTACTTTACCTCCCTTTACCTGTAATCCACAGTGCTTTGTGGATTCTTAAGTTCTTCCATTCTTCATAACTTATCAAACAAATAGATTTTTAGAAAATAATGCAGTTATTCCAGTGGACCCGCCTCCTGATGTTTTGAACAATTTGGATGTGATTGAAAGCTATTTCAGGGCTTGAGCCCAGTTTTTAGATTCCACCCCTTGTCCCTCCTCTTTTGTGCATTTTGTCAGGTTCATTTATCCCTGCTGTGGTGCAGTTAGACTGGCTTTACTCTGTATAGGCCATCCCTGTGCCATGCACAGCTGCAGGGCTGCTCCTCTGGGGAGCCGCAGAGAGATTGGCAGCTGCACAAATGCCATAGTGCTTTCACAGTAACAGGCTGCTATCAGCACACATGATCTCTGTTCTTGTCGTAATGGGACCCAAGCCAGTGGGAATGTGATGGAGCTGTTTTGTTTGGTTGCCCCCTTTCCTCTCTTCTCCACCCACACCACCACCCAACTCGACACACATCTTTCCCTCATCCTCCAGAGAAATCCTCCCCAGGGATCGGATTATTCTGCATGCTCACAACA
>NW_018127892.1:3580082-3595941 GCF_001952655.1 Monopterus albus | reverse complement strand
AGAGCTTGATGATGTGATTATGTAAGTGCCATCCCTCTGTGGAGATGAGGAAGTGTGTGACTGAATGAGTGAGCGAAATGTGTTTAGGGGGAGTAGTTGCACACCATCTGGGTAATAATTTTGGTCTCCCATTTTCAAAGGTAGTGTTTAGGCATGCAATCAGAACATTCACAGTCAATTTTTTTCTCTGGCAGTGACATCCTTTGACAAGCAGATTTAGCCTGCATATTACTTAAGTGGCATGACACACAGTATAATGACCTGCCTTTGTAAATCTCTGCTCTAGTCAGAGGATGGTCTTGATTGTTACACTAGCCTACCAGCATACTACTAGCAGAGACAGACTCTTTGGCACATAAAGAAACCACACACTAGGCCATTGTCAGCCTGCACTAGCAATTATGGTTATGTTTTCCCTCTTCTTCCACTTTGCCACTTCCATTTTGACATTGGCAGCAAAGTCGCTGACATTCTGGCATCTGCCTCCAGGACAGACCAGAGAAAACCATTCCCTCAGAAAGAACAGAGCTAGTCACAAGCGGGCTAATAAAATTTCCTAGATTTAAGTGTGGCTAGTGCAGTTAATGTTCAGAAGCTCTCATTTGTCTACACACCGAGTGCCTGCTTTAAAGGTGTACTCTAGCTTGTAGCTGGATATTTCCTCCCAGTTTATTAATGATGTTCACATGCTGAAAGAGGTTTATACTAACGCCTCACATACTACAGATCATATTATAACATCCGTGTTGGTGCAGCCTGTGTATATATTAGCATTATTAGCTTATTAGGGAGTGATATACGTAGTTCCTACTGCAGGTCTAAGCAAAGTGCTTTTTTGGCTTTGTGTATGGCACTGACTGCCCCACATGAGAGTGCCTTCACTATAGGCTGCTATATTTAAAACCATTAGATGCTAGTGTTGTAGTGAGTCACCAGTTCCAATTTTCTTGCTGCCATTTCTTTTCACTTTCCACTAGTGAGAGACCCATTATCTGTTTCCAGTTTGCAGAAAAAGTGGTTTTCAGCGATAATTTTTTTGATGATGGTGTTTGAACCAAAAGCAGTCCAACTGATGTTTATGTGTGCCTTAAACACAATAGTAAAGATTTAGGTCAGCCTGATCTCATGCTGTAACTGTCATTTTGTGTTTTTGTACAAATGTGTCTTTGTGTGGTTAAATGCAACCTGTATGAATGGGATTTCATTCGGCCATCAGGCGCAAGCAAAACTAGCTCCAAGCCTCATCCATTGCTCAGAAGATCAATATTGTCTCAGTGTTACTTCACATTATAGATAATATAAAATGGGAAATCAATTTCACTTGCTCCATAGAACTGAAAGAAAAAATAATCTTTTGTCTGTTGATTTAATTGAGTATATCTCATTCTGTTTTGTTTGCTTCCTCTTGCTTTGAAGGTATGTTTTCTGCTCCTGAGGTCTGGTTTCCTCTTTCAGGCTAAAAATCTCAAAAATCAAATCGTCTAGCTTCACACATGGTCCTTATCATCCTTTAATTCTTTCCTGGGGCTAGTCTCTCCCTCCTACGTGATCAGATTTGGCTCAGTCTTTGTTGTAAGCTGTCATTCATTTGCCTCAGCTGTACTGAGCAGGGTTTTAACATGCTGATATTTACCATGCTAACAGTTTCCATCTTGTGATGTTTCAGGGTACAGCTGAGGCTAATAGCTAATTTGGTCAAAGGTCCTTGAAGTTTCCTGAATGAAATGTTACTGACCATAATGTCATCAGAGTTATTATGAGTCATCCTCTGGTGTGCATGACTGTGATTCAGTCTGGAATGGACCATTATGTTGGACTGAAGGACTTAGTAATGGCTAAAATCCTGACAGAAGACACCAGTACTGTTTATAAATTAAGCACTTCTACCGTCATCAGTTTTATTAGAAACTCATAATTGAGCAAGGCTTCCTGTCACAAGCCCTATATTAATAATTTGCTGCCTCTAGCTTATGGTGCATTTATGTCTTTCAGTAGCTTTCTCTACTTGTTTTTAATATGCTACTTTTTGTGTTTTTCTGTTACAGAGGACAAGAGCAGCATATCCGCTATGAGCACATCTATTTACCAGATCCCAGCAGCCAATCAGAGGCGGAGTATGCAGAGATCAAACGTCCTCGTTTAGACATGGGACCAGAGTCTCTGATGAGGCCCTCCTCCCACCGGACAGCAGTGCCTCTAGGAGGGGCTGAAGATATGACAAAGGTCAGTAGTCGGTATAAAATACAGTTTAGTGTAAATTCCAGCAAGATGGTCAAAAAGCAGACAACAAATACTCTGTACTTGATGTGGCTATGAATAACAACAGACAACAGAATGCTAAGGATAGGTTGAAATGATTCAGTTGTTCAGAATAGTGTGATATACCCTGCTGTCTACCTTCATGAAAATCTGAATAAATACTTTAATATTAGTAATATTATTTTAAGTCATGTCAAATGCAATCATTACATAGAGCAAGTGCACCAAAAGACAGTGGGACAGAGGGCGACGTGCAGCTAAAAATGAGGCAAAGGGCATGCAAGAGGTACAAAAAGGGGGGAGAGGGAGGAGTAAGTGACAAAGACCAACAGGAAAAGAGGGAGTAGGCCAGTAGTATCAGACTAAACTGGTGCTTATATTGTGACTCATATGGATAGTGAGTCAGAGGAGGACAAAAGCAACATTTGTTACTGTACACCATTGTGCGGTTATCCTGATATTAGTGGTTTAAAACAAGAGATAAAAAAAGATCACATTGCAGTGACAGACTTGGAGTGTTCGTCCTCACAAGGGTGGTCTCACAAAATTCCATGCATGTCACACTTTCCATGTATGGCTTAAAAAGTGAGCAGTGCAGAAGTACCATTATGGAAATTTATGTGTGACCTAATACCCAATTTAAATCAAAACAGTAAATGTGCGGTCTGTGGCCTAAGTGAATAAGTCTGTGTGAGTTAGCTGACCTTCCTATAACCTGATAAATGAGCCAGTTTGAATGGCAGCAAAATGGTCAAAATTAGGTTCTGACAAATATATTACTATCAGCATGTTTGCTGGCCAGTGAATAACACCAAATTGCAATTCAGAAATGTACAGTTACCTTTGAGCTAGTTTTGAAACTGACCACCAGAGAGACCTTGGATTATATGGGGGGTGGGGGTGGTACTTACCGGTAGTTCCTACTGATTACTTTGTCCTATTCTTACCTCAAATTGCATTTCATCACTCTGCTTCAATTTAAGGAATTCTCTGAACCATTGGTGTGATTTGTCATCTTCTCCTTTCTTGAGCTGTGTCAGTGTCCTTAGTCTTCCTGTTCTCCCTTTTCTCTCATCATCATGCTCTAACTTTCCCCTGTCCTCTGTCTCTGGTCTGGTGAGCAGAAATCTCAGTCTTTCATTAAATAAAGTGAGCTAGAGCAGTGTGTAAAGTCAGAGAGAAAAACACAGCGTGTGTGAGGAAAATGGATACAAGTGAAACTTGAGTGTGGAGATTCTTTATTTGAGCCATACATTATATGGCATTGTGAGAAACAGTTTAAACTCGGGGTTCACTTTTTATGTGCACACTTAATCACCCTAGGAACAACACATTAGTTGGTATTTAAGTAGTGGAATTCACAATGGTTCAGCGAGACTATATGAACTACATTGCAGACTGCATGTGACATGCATGGCTGAGCACCTTCCACCAGCCCTTGTCCTTTCTTTTGGTGTACAGATGACCTTACTGGCACAGGTTGTTCAGTGACCAGGCACCGACACACATCAGTAGTCAGCACACTTTGGCCTAAACTTTACTGTTAACGTCCAGAAAGTGGTGACAAGGATTCTGTAGTGCTTAGAGTTTTGAGTTTAATGTTCATCAGGGCATAAAACAGTAGTGAAATGTTTTATGTCACTGAAGCAACATAGATGCTGTGTAGTGCTGGAGCTTAAAGCTTAAGCCACATTCTTGTAGATGATGTTTGAATTCAGATATTTTTAATTACCTTTTTACATTTTCTTTTGCAAATTTAAATAAACTAATAAAACAATTTATTTTTTGTACTGCCCCACCCAATTTCTCTCATTTACTCCTACTTTTATTATTATTATTATTTATTTTTATAATATAGCCTTGCTGAGGCCACTTTTACTCTGCTGCTGTTTTATCTTCTGTTATTTTCCCTTTTTTTAATGAGATTCAGCCTTGAAACCTAAGAAAATCCTACTTCAGTCTCCTCTGTTTCAGTAGCTTTATGCACCTGCTAATTTGTACTCAACATAAAAGTTGGCTTGGTGTTCAAACCAGTGAGACTGTTGTCAACTTAAATGCACATTATAGCATGAAAACAGGATGTCTCCAGCTTTATTCAGCTGGTGTCTGGAATGCAAACACCCAGATGACCCAGGCACACAGGCTGGTGGTTACTAAACTTACCACATTTACACGAACAGGCAACAACACCCAGAGGTAATTTAAATAAAACCTGATACATGTACAACCTGAGACATGCTGTGGAATGTTCTAAATATGACCCAGGTTGTCGAGGGCATGTCCGCTGTAAGCTGTGCTGGGCCAGTAGCTTAGCTCTTGACCCGTGACCTTTTCATATTATGTCACAAGTCGGTGGATGTGCTGTTGTACTGATAATTAGAACAAAGGAAAGTGTCGTCTTAGTCTTAGAGTTTAGACTACTTTAGATCTGATAACTTTGTCACACCATTAAATCGCTCCTGGCAACACACACATTCTAAACATCTTGCACGCACTTCACTCTTTGAGCTTGCGTCAGAAGAAAATGACAGTTCAGAAATGTCATTACCAGCACACAGCTAAAGTAACAGAGGTACGTTTGGTGTGAAAAGCTCCTGTAATAATGAACAGGAGATGCCCTAGTCAAAATCGCAGCATATCCTTTAGTGGCAATTTCCCTCTGGCACTGACATTTTCACTCACAGCAGGTCTACAGAGTTATAATGCTACTTACCTAGGCCAGATTATCCCATTTACATAACTGTCATTTTGGATGTTTAAAAATAACAGAACAAAACCCACACAGTCGGTCATTTATGAGGATATAACTGTAGAAAGCCTCCAATGCAGTAAAGTACATACATAAAGCAGGAACACACATTTGCTCACTAATCAGAAAAAGATTAATCCTGCCCTTGCAGAGCTCTCAATATTCATGCATTCTTGTTGTTATATAAACGGGTGCATGTAGCAGCAACTCAATTTCCACACTTGCTTTACAAGGCATTTTTATGTGTGTTGGGCATTTTGAAGAGAACATATTCAGATGTACATGTGGACTGGAACACATGACACGGATGGGCAAATGTTAAGATCCTGTTCTTGTCTGGAGAAATAACGTTGAGAAGAAACATGCCTCATCATTTCCTCTATGTGATGGTAGAGCATTTTGTAGAGTACCTCTCCTGTCCCTGGTAAGCCACTGAAGGTATACAGCTGGACTCTTGTCAACTATTGATGACTGGATGAAGTTAGTCTGGTATGACGTTTCAAATGTAACTACAATAGTTTACTCTGTTCAGAAATGCATGAGGTGGTGGACCCAGCTTTCACAGTCATAACCATAATGTGTGGCGCATATAACACTTGTTAACAGTAGCATGGGCTAGATTCATCTCCAGGATATTTTCTTTGTTTTCTTTTATAAGTGCACCTGTTTTTATGTGCGTTTTCTATTTGCATAAGAAGAAACACAGTTGAAATGCAGAAAATAAGACGTGTAGTTGAAATGTTGCCAATTGTTGTATTATAAAACCTAGATTCCAGACTGAAACATGGCACTCATTCTTTCCCATCAATTTATTTCGGTTTTGCTTCTGTGTTGTGCAGCCCACTACACATGCACATTAATGTTTCCCCTGCTGCCCACACACTTGGCACATAAATGTTACATTAGGGTGATAGCACAAAAATAAAACTGTTTTGTAGGCTTTGGGAAAGTTTTACAAATATAAAACCTCAATGGATTAAAACTTCATAATACAAAGAGTGATAATTGACCTCGTTATAGTTCGAGGTGTCCTGTCAATGGTTTTACAGACGTCTCTTTTAGCATTGTGGTCTATGGAGAAGATGCTTTTTGGGCCACAGGGGGATTCTTTGCTGTCCTGCCAGTGGCCGCTGGGGAATGTTGGCTGAACGGCTGAGTGGTGGCACTGAATCCAGGTTTCAGTATACCCCTGGGAGACTTAAAACTGCAGGAGATGAAAACACCAGATCCGTGTGGACCAGTGAGGAGACTAATGTTTCTCAAATTAATACATTAAACAGTTATTCCTCTGCAGTGGCTTAATGGCACTCAATTGGAAAATAATGCACATAACAGTAGTTGATGGAAACATGCATTTCTGCTCATTGTGGTAGCTGTTATTTAAACCTGAGATGGCCCAGTACAGAACTGAAGAGGGCTTTATATTTTCTGGTGAAGCAGAAGAGCAGTGTGAAGCAGTGACTTGCTTGGAAATATCTGTGGTTTGACGAATCGCTTCTCCCCACTCTCATCAGTACGGCTGCTCAGTTGATAAGTTGCACTGCGTATCGTTTGATTGACAGATGCATATTTCCATTTTTTTGCCAGCAGACATGGCTAATAAGTATCTCCTGAGTTTGATCTGCACACGTTGTGCTACCCTTCAGAGTTGTTCACATTTCAAACAAGCAGAGCCAGCTGCCAGTTCTCTGGTGCATAATCATGGTGAGGGAGGCTGTGACCTCATATTCATTAGTGTGGTCTAGTGACACCGAGACACTGCACTGGCTTTCATTACCCAGAGGACTTAATTACTGGTGTATGTTACCCTCCCAAAGGATACACAGACTGTGTTCGGACGATTACTTGTAGAGTAACCTTGCATTCAATTCAAGGCAGGGATGTTTTCAACAGGAAAGAGAAGAAATGGACATGTGCAAGTTCATATCAAGATATTTTTCTTTATGTTTTGTGGTATGTCAGCTACCTCGGCTTGCACTGACCTGCCCTCAATAAAGTTTTACCCAAACACTGAATACCTCCCACATGAAATCCTTTTTTGTCCTTGTTCTTCTCTTCCCTTCCTTTATATTAAAGGATTTTATTGCTTGACTTTTACTACACTGTAAATTTGAAAATGGTGATAGCCATGATTGTATATATGCTTTATATCCACCTTGTTATTGTTGTAGGAGCGTGGGAGTACCATGGGCAAGATAGAGCCCATCTCCCCGGTGAGCCCGGACCATATGGACCCCGACTTGGATCTGGTGCCGGCTCGCTTCTCCAAGGAGGAGCTGATCCAGAACATGGACCGTGTGGACAGGGAGATCACCATGGTGGAGCAGCAGATCTGCAAGCTTCGCAAGAAACAGGTCTGTGTACTTATGAATCTGTTTTATTTTGAGATCATAGTGGCTTGCCTCATGTTTAGAGATTGCAGACTGATGCCTGCCTCAATTTTTTTCCCCTGATTATTTCCTTAATTTTAAGATGCAGTTGCATTTCTGTCTTGAGAATCTGGCAGTCCTGTGTTACCTGCCACTGGCATTGGAAATGATTTATAATTGTGCTTAAAAAGGAACCTGTTGGTTGTTACAGTACTATCACAGCACTAGGTGGGCGGTTTGATGGGAATGTATGCACCAGAAATGGTTTCGCAGACTGGAATACTGAATACAAATGAGTCTAGCTATGCAAAAGAGGACAATGAGCTGTTCAGTTGGTGATCCACAGCTATGTTTACATTCTTTCATTCACTTTGTGATAAGAAAGTGTTTTGCAGTGGATTTGGCATTCCTAGATGGCAAATTTACATGCCAGCCAAGCATTACTTGGCTTTCAGTTTAATAACAGTACATTTTTGACATGTTTGGTGTTGTGATTTGGCTACTTAGTTTCTTTTTTTTTCTTTAATGAGATGTCATCTGTGTGCATTCTGTGCATATTTTGACCAGGCTGGTGTAGCTAAAAGCTGTGAGGTACTTGCGTGTTTATTTGTCATGCTGAGTCTTTGCCAGTGCTGGCATCTTTGTTGGATTTTCTTAGTGGCTGTGTTTAGCTTGTTTCAAATGTTTTCCAATGTGACGTCGCCTGCCAGGCTATAGTTGGCATCAGTGCAACAAAGCCTTAAACAGACTTTGCTGTGTTGTAGTCACTGCATTCAAGATTATAGCTGTTTTCTTGCTCAATTCTGTACACGCACTGTCCAGACTGGTGAATTTTCTCTTCTCTTCTCTTCTGTGTAGCTGAGGAGACCTTACAGCACCTTTGACTCAGCTGTCCCAGGTTGATTCCTCTCTTTTCTTTTCTAAAGGAGTGGCTGAATGGTCTAGGACAGGTGTTTGATGACATGGTCTTTATGTTTGGTCCCAGATACAGTGCCACACAGCGTAGATGGATCTGTTTGCCAAATCTTTTAGTAGGTCTGGCAAAAATGAGCATTTGTCTCGCTAGGGGGATCAAAGTGAAAGGGACAGGGTGTTCAAATGCTGAGCTGTTGTTCAGGGCTCTAGTGTCTGCACGTCTCAAAGTCGGCATTTATATATTATATCATGATGTCAAATTTAGAGAAGTTTGTTTTTATCTGGGGATTTGGAAATGTATCATGTCCTGCAAGATTCCCTTGTTGAATTTCTGAATGAATGAAGTTGGTCATTCACCTTATTTTTTTGGACAGAATGTCAGTTATCGGGATTGAGGATGTGTAGGTGTGGTTTTATTTATGTGTTTATTTTCCTCTGTGGTTTTACTGTAAATGAATGTTTATTTATTAGAGGTATAGTTAAAGGTCAAAGGTCTCTCCTCTCCTCTCCTCTCCTCTCCTCTCCTCTCTTATCTCCTGCTTTTTATTTAGGAGAAAATTAGGTAAAAATCCATAAGGCCATAAATAACAGCTTTCCTGGGGAGGAGGAGGATTATGCTGGAGATTTTGCAACTGCTAAACCACTCGCATCCCTGCCACATGTCTCTCTTTTGGCTGCTTGCCATGTTTAAGTAGGGAACCGTTATAGTCCTGCTTGGACTTTTTCATCCGAATCCTTCTTCCACTCTGCATGCTGTCATTTTAACATACTGTTCATTACACTAAATAAAAACAAAAAGCATCATTCAAAAGTAACATTAGGTTAAATTAATTGGTATTATAATAAAATTACCAGTCTTATCTAAAAGTGTTAAAGCCAGTGATACGACTCTTGGCCATTCAGATGTACGATATGGACATCTCTCTATTGTAGCAGCTTGTGTTATCATTGGTTTCATAAACTGAGAAGGTAACTCACAGCTTAAAACCTTTTACGTTCCACAGTTCCACCTGTGCGAGACTAGCACTATACAGCATTTAGCAGACTGCCTTTTCTATGAAGTTACAATAATAACACACAACACCACAGGATCGATTGATTAGAACCTTTTTTCTTTTTTTCAAGAATGTAGAGGCTACTACAGAAACCTTAAAATACGCTGTCTGACTATCTTTAAAACAAACTAGTGTGCAACAATGCAATAAATCCAAATTTATTACAGATCAAAAATACTAAATTTGTTGTAATTTAGGCCAAACCCTGCAAAATGAGGTTGTGTTAGAGATACACTCCTGGGTTCCTATTCATAATTATTGATTTTTTTTTTTAAGCTGAACATTTTGATGAGTAAAAATGAAAAACCTTCAACCCAAATATTTTATACAAAATTATACATATTCTGTCTTTCATAGAATAGAAAATATCTTGTGTTCAATGCATCTGGGTATTTTAACAAGTTGTAACAGAAATCTAAATAAAAGTGTCAATGGAAATCCAACCTTTAGTTTGAAACTTGTGAATGATTGAAAGGCTAAACTCTGCTGCTTAAATCATAAATCAAGACCCCTCCCATCACTCTCACTCGGTATACATGTAGTGTTTTTATGGATATCTTTTTACAGTCTGTCTCTCTTCAAGCAATAAAACATCTGGACTAATTAAATGACACAGTAAAACTTCATTCAAAGAGTTCTGGCAGAGTTAGTAGACGGGTGGGAAATAGGGCTCGGGTTACCTCCAGCCTATGCTATGTCAGCCAAGCTCAGGGTGGCTGGTTTATTTTATTTTACTCTGGGTGGGTTTGGAAAGGGAAAGGGGTCTCTATGGGAATGTTTGTGTTTCCCTCACCAGATGCTTATCCAGACCTATCATAGCACATGATGATACATTTTGCTCTACTCTTATGCGGATCCTCTGGAGGCTGCTTTTCCCTCTTGTGCAGCCCCTGACAGGAGATGAGGAGTATGGGGGAGTGGTGGGCTGGCTTAATGCTAGATCAGCTATATGCATGCCACTCAGTGACACTTGGCTTGGGCCTCCAGACAGCTAGTTACAGCCATGTTTTGCAGGGTGTGTAAGCTGGTGACAGAAGCATATACACTATATCTAAAAATAGTAATGCAAATAGTAATGTCTGAAGTTTAAGCTTGTATTTTTATTTTTCCATTGTCACTAGCTGAATGATCATTTGAATAGATGATTATCTTTAATGATGGACTTGACATAGATGGTGACTGACATTTTTTTGATGAAGCTTTAAAACATCTCTATCATTGTTGACTGAGTATTACATTTAAATATTTGTGATCGTAACATGAATTGAATATGTAGATAGAATCAGAGCACTTGGTTTTTGTGCTAGGCAGATTTTGATGGCCATGAGCAGTTGGTACTTGCTAGAACTAAAATAAATAATATCAATAGAGGAATAAAACAACATATGAACACAAACACACGAATTACACAGAATCAACAGTTATAAAAAGGAAGCATCAGACAGTACTATGTATTAAAAGCGACAATGAAGCCTGGTTGTGACAAACTGTAGAAGATATGGCCTCCATTCCAAAGCTAGCTTTAGCCGACTGAAGGGGTTTTCAGTACAAGGCAGCTCTCACTGCATTAGCTGCTGGGTTCAGTGCATGGCCCAGGCACAATACCATTTGAAAAGGTGATGAGTTTTCTGTAATGTTGTGTTTGAAAACTATATCTGTTTTCCTCATTATCTAAATTAAAAAACTTTAATAGGTCTGTTGATCTACTAAGGGGGAACACGTAACAGCTGTGTTTACACACGTTGCCTACCTACAACAAACTCTCTGACTGTTAAAACACACCTAACATGCACTTGAATGGAAATCTGTTTCCATGACTTCCCTCCTGAGGTTTCTATACTAATGTAATTTGGGTCAGTGGATGTTGGATAGCAGAGAGACTCCACATCTTGTCCCATTTTCATTTGATTTGTCAAACAATGTGTAAAATGGAGTCTGCAAAAGACCTGAGACTGGGATGGAGATTTGTCTTCCAACAAGACAATGATCCAAAACATAAAGCAAATTCTACAATGGAATGGTTCACAAATAAACATATCCAGGTGTTAGAATGGTCAAGTCAAAGTCCAGACCTGAATCCAATCGTGAATCTGTGGAAAGAACTGAAAACTGCTGTTCACAAACGCTCTCCATCCAACCTCACTGAGCTCGAGCTGTTTTGCAAGGCGGAATGGGCAAAAATTTCAGTCTCTCGATGTGCAAAACTGATAGAGACATACCCCAAGCAACTTACAGCTGTAATCGCAGCAAAAGGTGGCGCTACAAAGTATTAACTTAAGGGGGCGGAATAATTTTGCACGCCCAATTTTTCAGTTTTTTATTTGTTAAAAAAGTTTGAAATATCCAATAATTTTCGTTCCACTTCATGATTGTGTCCCACTTGTTGTTGATTCTTCACAAAAAATTACAGTTTTATATCTTTATGTTTGAAGCCTGAAATGTGGCAAAAAGTCGCAAAGTTCAAGGGGGCCGAATACTTTCGCAAGGCACTGTAGATGGTGACTGAAATGCATTTTCGATTATCTTTAATGATGGACTTGACATAGATGGTGACTGACATTTTTCATTTTCTTGATGAAGCTTTAAAACATCTCTATCATTGTTGACTATGAGTATTACATTTAAATATTTGTGATCGTAACATGAATTGAATATGTAGATAGAATCAGAGCACTTGGTTTTTGTGCTAGGCAGATTTTGATGGCCATGAGCAGTTGGTACTTGCTAGAACTAAAATAAATAATATCAATAGAGGAATAAAACAACATATGAACACAAACACACGAATTACACAGAATCAACAGTTATAAAAAGGAAGCATCAGACAGTACTATGTATTAAAAGCGACAATGAAGCCTGGTTGTGACAAACTGTAGAAAATATGGCCTCCATTCCAAAGCTAGCTTTAGCCGACTGAAGGGGTTTTCAGTACAAGGCAGCTCTCACTGCATTAGCTGCTGGGTTCAGTGCATGGCCCAGGCACAATACCATTTGAAAAGGTGATGAGTTTTCTGTAATGTTGTGTTTGAAAACTATATCTGTTTTCCTCATTATCTAAATTAAAAAACTTTAATAGGTCTGTTGATCTACTAAGGGGGAACACGTAACAGCTGTGTTTACACACGTTGCCTACCTACAACAAACTCTCTGACTGTTAAAACACACCTAACATGCACTTGAATGGAAATCTGTTTCCATGACTTCCCTCCTGAGGTTTCTATACTAATGTAATTTGGGTCAGTGGATGTTGGATAGCAGAGAGACTCCACATCTTGTCCCATTTTCATTTGATTTGTCAAACAATGTGTAAAATTGATGCACCATTATTAGTAGTAGACAATGACTGTGGAATTATATTTTTGCAAAGCTTTTACTCAGAATTCTGACCTTTTGTTTTACTCTTTAGACATAATTAATGGTCTTTCTAATGCAACTAGAAAGATAAATTGCTTCAATTTCATATACCAAGGTCCCATTTTCTTTTGATACTTTTATAGACAGATTAAATCAGTGTTCTTGTTATTTATGTACTAGAAGGTGGGTAGGCCCTAATATGCTTTGTTTGGAAGATTTGAGTGTAACATGAGGAAAACCAAAGTTTAACTGAGTAAACCTGTGCTAAAACAGTTTAGCCAGCTAGCTAATCAGACCCACTGATGAGTTGCACTGCTAAATAATAGGCAAGACTGTGGTTTTGCTTATATGATAAATGCCACATAAGCTACAGAATTCCCTTATTTATGACTGTATATGTTAAATCTGCTGCTCTCTGTGCAATGTATAAATAAGTTAAATGTTTAAATAGGTTTTGTCTCATTATCTCTTGCAATAATCACCTGTGCAAGGAAGCTGCTGCTTCCACCTGCTGATTATTGATATAGTTACGTGTGGGTGGATTAATGATGACTAGTCCATTTACATCTTTTCCACATGTGCAGTCAGTTAACAGTCCCGCTCTAAAACTTCTTGGTTGCATTTACACTTGGATTTTTCAGTCTTTGATAACTGTCCAGTCTGTCAGTGATGCAAGAATGTGCTCTTCTCTTTAGTGTTCCACTCTGTTGGTGATTTAATAAGACACAGAATTTTTTGTCTTTATCACCTCCCCGCTCGTTGCTGTCACCACCAACCAAAGGGAAAAAAAAGAAAAAGCCAGAGGTATTTGGGGGGGTAGGAGGTGTCTCAGTGTTTTGTTCACAGTAGACTGTATTTCCTAAAATTTACTGTTTCTGGAGTACAGTCCCCAAATTATAGTTGGTTACAAGTCAGAGTGATAAGATAGAGGGACTGTGTTGTGCCTGGTGTGAATTTCCCACATTTTTCTCTCTTCATTTTTCTTTTGTCTGTCTCCCTCCCTCTCTTTCTTAATTCTGTCCCTCTCTCTCTCATTGAATGTTCCAGCCACACAGCAGGCAGTGGCTTTGTTTACAGGCTTTTGTGGTAGCTCTTTGATTAACTGAGCCCTGGGGAGTTAATAGCTACAGTTACAGCTAATAAGACAGTTAGCCTCATCCCTGCTTGATAGCTAGGAGGGTGACGGTTGGTCTAACGCACACTCTCTAACCTTGCAACAGGAACTGGTAAGCCTCAGGTCTTCCTGGAACATCAAGGCTCTTTTGGATTTGTTAAGTGTTAACCGTCATCTTTGTTTGTATGTGTGTTACAGCAACAGCTGGAGCAGGAGGCTGCAAAGCCGCATGAGCCAGAGCAACCCATCTCCCCACCACCCAGTGAAGCCAAGCACCGCAGCCTGGTGCAGATCATCTATGATGAGAACAGGGTCAGTAGAATAGAGACACACACCAAACACTCTGTCTGTGGCCTACCGCTTGAGCCCAGATGACCGTGCATTTGAATGTGATTTCACTTGATCTCATATGTGATGTCTATGAATGAAGAGTAAGAGCTGGGTGCATTCCACTCGTGGTTCAGTGCCACATTGATGTAAGTAACTGAGCCAGACTGTTGTATCCTCAAAATTTAATGTGGTGCCTGGTGTGGCTTTTTGTCTGTAATGTCAGGGATGGGGCAGCTAGTCAGTGGAGATGGAGACAGTGCCTGGTAAACTGGTTTAGCCAGCAGGTGCACTTTTTAACCAAGTACAGAGAGTTGCTTATCTTATAATGAGTAGAGCCTCATGGTACATACTTCTTAAATGACATTTTATAGACAACCTTTCATTACATTTTACAGACAAAGTGTGTTTTACATTTGAAATGTGTATAATACTAAGCAAAATACTGGAGCTCTGAAGAGACTTTTGTTTGTCTGCAGCAGGCAAACATAAGTTTTCTGTTGGATATGTCTTTTTCATGTACCTTGTTGATTTAATCCTCAAAAAAAATTGTCAACAAGAGAGAAGTGCCACAAAGTGTTCAGCTCCTACCTGACACCCCCACTGCCATCAGGAATGGCAGTGCTCTTGCTTGACAGTGTGTAGCACCATACCATTCTTTGAGGGAAAGAAAAACTCTGCATCTGAGAGGTCATGTAAAGACAATTGAAACGGTTGAGTTGGTCCAAATCACAGTAACAGTATATATAGCAGTACACTGTGTAGGGGATTGCCTTTATAATGGAGTGATTCTCAGTGCTCTTAGTCCCTCTAGTGGTGAATTGCACAAGTGTTCTTTTCACTGGACTTGGCATTTAAAGCAGGGAACATCCCTCACACCCCACAGTAAAACTCCTTAAACAAATCCCCTGTGGGAAACTGAGTAATGTTAAAACCTGACAGTTCAGAGGGAAAGATCAGTGTTTTCAACTGACACATTCAGTCATTTTTATAGAATCACAATGCAGAAAATTGCATTAGATATAGAGAACCTAGTCTAAAACCCTGCTTATGTTGTGAGCAGCAGACAAAATCCTCAACATATTTAGGAAAGGTGCTGTGACTCTTTGCACTAGCCTTCACAGATGTCCCAGGATAACCACCAAAATAGCCAGAGAAGCCTTTCTCACTTTCTGTCATCAGACACGGTGAAATCATAGCACTTCTGTGCAGCAGCAAGACATTGCAGAGTGTTCAAGGCTCATCTGAAAAGCTGGAAGTTTAAGAATGACTTTTGGCTTACTCTACAATGTAGCCTGACCTCTGTAACACTTTCTACTTCCTTTTTACAGGCAGGATGTACTCTGGCCTACTGCCTGTCCGCCTCTCTCGACTTAACCAGCTGCTTCAGCATTTTTCTAGTTTAGTGATGATAAACCCAGTGCTACAGTGCCACAGCATTTACTCATCTGCTCATGTTCATTGTTTTAGGCACTAACTCCTGAATAGTAAAACTCATGATCTGATTGATTGATTTATTCTTTCAAGCATGTAAAGACAGTTGATATGTCAACACACATAATTTTACACATATCCAACAAATGCTAATCCATTATCAATTTGCTTATACCTAGTACATGCTTGAATGGAGTAGGAAGAAGTCAGACTTATCCAGTCCTACCCCATGACATCATCTTACCATCATTGGTTTGCAAGCAGTAAATAATTCTCTTCTACA
>NW_018127892.1:3565534-3579691 GCF_001952655.1 Monopterus albus | reverse complement strand
ATACGTAGTGCTTTCCCATCCAAAATATATCTAACCCTTGCCAATATCGATATATTTTTTGCTATTTTGTGCTGAATATATCTGATATGAGATTTCCAGGCGAATTTGTCATCAACTAAGACACCTAGAAATTTAATTTCATATACTCGTTCTATATTAGCTCCCCCATTTTTCACTTGCAGTTTATCTAGTCTACGATTCCCAAATACCATAAATTTAGTTTTATCCAGATTCAGAGATAGAATATTACTATCACACCATTTCTTTATCTTCTCAAGTTCCTGTGAAACCCGTCCCGAGAGTTGCTGTAGGTTTTCACTGGATGCCCATATGGTAGTGTCATCAGCAAATAAGACCACTTTCACTAAGTCTGTTGTGCTATTGCTAATTATAAAAGTAATGTTCTGTCATCTGATGTTATTGCTTATTGAAAAAAAAACAGGTTTGTGAACTAAATGCATCTACAGTCCACTGAGAGTTAGGGGACAAAAAAACCAAACAAACAGCTGAGACAAATTATGAAAATGCAGACATTTTACATGAAATGCAGAGGGTGTACTGTAGATGTAATGTTAAAGTAACATTCACTCGATTATCTTGTGTTGCTGTCAAAGGCAATGAGTAAGAATTGTTGTCAGTCATCCAAATCTTCTTCCCGATGTTCACTACATACAGTAAATATCACTGTATTAGTGATTTAGTTTCTTCCCTCCAAATAAACCCATTAGTCCAAAAGTGAATGAATCCATCTTCTTCATCCGAGCAGAGGGACATGGACACTGTGCGAACAAATAAACAGCATTTTTCGCTAACCTTGTGATAGACATGTACATCACCTTTAACCAAAGTAACTGTACACAACAAAGATGGCAGCAGCTGTTGCCTCAACATGCTTAGAAGATAGAAAAATGGCTTCAGCTTTTGATTACTGAAACTAGACTAAAACTAACAAAAATCCAAGCACAAAAAAATTACTGATATTTACTAAAATAAAAACATGTTTGTCAAAAATCAAAAGGTGGTAAAGTTACCACTGGGATGTATGGAGAGAGCAGTTCACTGTGCAATTAACCAGACATTTAGAATAAAAAAATGCTGCACTTCCTTTGCCATTACATTTATTCTATTCTTTTCATAGCTAAATTTGTCATTTCTAGTATTTGCTGTGAAGCCATGTTGCAAGAGTTTTGATGGTCAGAATCAGGAACTAAAAAGAAATCAGTAAGGCTCCCTACTCCCTGAGGATTGAAGGCTGTTTTTAATAATTTAGGCTTATTAACTGCAAATGTAATGACAGAGCTCTGCCAGACAATACTCTGTAGCCCATTACATGTGCTCTCTGGTGCGGAAGCAACAGGAATGAGGTAAAACATGGATCAATGCAAAACTGAAGGAAGAACAGTAGCATCACGATACTGTGTTTTCATTTCAATCATATACATAGGATGTGCAAATGTAAATCATCAGTGCTTCCTCTTGACTTGGAAATGCACAGGGGTCTTTTCAAACTAGAGCCATGCCATTTGGCTTCCCTCCCAGGTGACCTTGTTGGATGCCTGTATCACATCAAGTTGAGCTGTTTGTGAGAACTCCTCTGGGGTGTTACATCCAAGTCTGTTAGTGTGAGGCTTGTATCAGCTTGTAGATCCCAAACATCTCCTGTGTTACTTACTCAGTGAAGACTAAATAAAAGTGAAAGGAAGCAGCACGAACATGGTGGGTGGTGAAGAATAAAGGTCGGCACGCTCCTACACACTGGCAGGTTCTGTCGCCGTTATCACCTCTACACCCCACCCCACAAATCCGTCCTTTTCTCCCTATACATCCATCCTGTCTGAGAGTGTGTTAGTCATGCCAGCCTCACTGCATGGTCACTGAAGGAAATGATGTGAGATGGAAAGCAGCAGAGCGTGCGGTGTGCCACCAAGGTGGGTCTGTTTGATCGATGAAGTAGAGAAGCCATAGAGAGCGGAATAGGAAAAAGGGGGGAGCAAACATTGAGAGGCCTAGTCTGGGGCACTGCTCACATATTTGCCTGCCAGAGCTAAATATAAACGTATGGAGGAAGCAGAACTGTAGCGAGGTCACCCAGAGACACAAATGGGAGTTTTAACTGCCCATCTTCATGGCCGACACCTCTCCTTTCTTGCTTTATGGCTCTTGCCAGGATTTTTTTTCTTTAAGAGGCTGATTGTTGTAGATCGCAAGCTGGAGGTGAGATCTTTCTCTGTCTTTCATCAGATGTCTCTTGTGAGATAAACACCAAAGCCCTTTAGTCCCCTCCCAATTTTTTTTTGCTCTTTCTCTCCTACTCAATTCCACTCCCACTTGCTTTCCTGCCTGCTCTGCTTTTTCTCTGTACCTCTCTCTGTTCAGGGGAGGTGAGTAATATTTTTTTGTTGTTGATGTTTGGAAGAGGAGAGAGCATGCTGATGCGAGGAGCTGTGGCCCAGCTTGAGTTAAAAGCTCTAATAATAGTTGGTGCATCTATCTCTCCATCCATCCATGCATCCAGCGTTCCGTTTACCCAGTGAGCAGTGGCGTAGTCTCACTGATCAAGTGAGCGTGCTCACTCCGTTGCCGTGGTGATGGCAGAGGTGCAGGTGGCCGGCTAATGTATTACTTCTGTTTGTGTTCCTTTACCAGAAAAAGGCAGAAGAGGCTCACAGGATATTGGAGGGGCTTGGACCCAGGGTAGAACTGGTGAGTGGAGACATTGACTTTATGTCGCCTTTCTGTTCCTGTGTTTTGTACTTCTCGTTCTTTTGTTTTTTTCACTACGAACATGTGGGATCATGTTTTTTGAAGGTCAGGTTAGAGGGATAAAGGACTCTAGGGAGACACAAAGGACAACTCTGAATTACACATATACCACAGCAGTGGTTTAAAGAAATGAAGTAAAAATATCTGAGTTCTGTACTGTAGATTTTGAAGACTGAATACAATGAATACAGAATATTAAATGGTACTCAAACCCACTGAGATCGCTTTTTTTTCTTCACCACATGTTCAAAACCTTATTTGCAACATTTTCTTTTATTTTAATTCTTAGCTCACACATAGCATGTGTATCTATCAGTCTAACCATCCTTCTTACTCTCACACACAAGCACCCAGTGAGTTTGATCACTTTGTTTTGAACAAATTACCTATTGAGCCCATGCAAGACGCTACATGATACAGGTTCTGCTCTGTCCTTGGGGGCATTCATTTTGAGGGAGTCATTTGGATGGAATTAGACTGGGTTTTTGGGCTTTTGCTAACCAGAGCTTTGAGTTGCTTTTATTTGATGACTAATTATTTGATCCCACATTCAGATCGGGCAAGGTCAGAATCCTATTGAAGAGACATTGGAGTGTATTCTGTCATTTGACTTCCATGTATCATCCTGTAGAAATTCAGCTGTTTACAGCTGAACTGAAGTTTTAACAGATTCATTGATCTGCTTGTTTCTTCTCCGGCTCTAGCCTCTGTACAATCAACCTTCTGATACCAAGCAGTACCATGAGAACATCAAAATGTGAGTCTACAAATATTAATAATATAATTTTTCCCCATATACAACGACTATAGTATAACTGAACAGACTGCTGAAGAGTTTAACTGTCATGTGGGATTGGTGAATATACACATAATCTCAACACAGATCTCTAGGATATTTTAAATATGTAATTGAGTTTTGTAAAATATGTCATTGAGAGAAAATAATGTATTTGAAACCATAGCAGTGCTCTTGAAAATTGAATATCAGCATATACCAAACTCAACTCTGGGATTTAATTAATGAGGGTCTTAATTATTATTATTATTATTATTTTTTTAAATATATCAAAGCCTAACTGACACAAAAAAGGCTGAGAAACTCAGCCTTCATAGGAGATACTGTATTTGTTTGTGTACAAATGTAATAACTTAGAGCCAGTCTGACACTGGCATTCATGTGGACGGCAAAATAAGAATTTCATTCAGGGAAACACATTTCCTAACTGTGCATATGACAATCACTTTGACCTTGACCTGAAGGTTTGTTAAATAATATTAATGCTGCATATGGGGACAGGAAGACCTCCTGTTGTATTAGAGCCTGGTATTTTTTAAATTTAATGTAATTACTATTACTAGAAAGTGAAACTTGGCTGGCCTCAACAGCTAACTTCCTTAGTGCCTGTATATTGCATCAGCAAGAAAGATTTGCCACTTTTTTCCACCCTCACACCTCAACTCCATCTTCCTCATTGGCAGACTGCAGAAATGGCATTTCAGAGGGGGATGTGAAATTGGCATTATGTAAAGTTAGTAACAAAGCTTACTGGAATAAATGTGTGTAACAAAGGATGCTACATACCGTAAAAAAAAGCTTTATAGAAAGGACGTGCTGGTCAGTGGCACTGCAGTTACAGTGGTAAGATTTGTTTTGTTTAAATACATTCCTGTAACTCCTAGTATCATGTAAATGTAGTGTTAATTGTGTGCCAAATTCATCCTGAATATGAAACCTAATTGAGATGGAGTACACCAACATTCTCCTATTGTAATATTAGGTATTAAAAATTATTATTTGAAACTTCCAAATCATACAAAGACTAGCTGTTATCTGGCAGTGAAGACTTGGGTATGTGATTAAAGGCTACAGTAACATCGGATCACAGAGGTTATTTTGTATGTTTCAGAATAACTACCCTCTGCTCTCTGTTAGCTTCAACCACTACTAAGCTGATAAGATGAATATTTTTTTTAAACTCATATTTAAATGTTTGTCACATGGGAAATTGGATTGAGGTGCAAAAAAAAATCAGCCAACTTATCTGTGAAGTAGGTATATTCACTCATATAAAAGTGCAATGAGTCATATTTGAATTGTAGTCACCACTAACAGAGCTTCAGGTCATCTGTGTTCAAACTAAAGGCACATTAGTCAGAAACACAAATAATAAAACAAACAAATAAACCTAACGCCTCTGACAATGGACTAAAATGGCTATTTGATTTTTCTTACTCGTAATGTTATAACATGAAATAGTAACAGTAGGATGCTTTTCTCAGCATTCAGGTTTGTGTTGGGTCAATGATTAATACATTGTCAATATTATATGTTAGTCTATCAGCACAAGCAAAGCACCGTACACAACTATGTATAGCCTTGCTGTGTCTATCATTAAGGCGTATATGCATCTAATCTATAAAGGACCATAATTCACTGAAGCACATCAAAGAGGTGTCTCCAGCACTGGCACAGTGGCATACCGTAAGATGTGTCTGTAGCCTTAGCTACACACTGCTCTGTCTTCACTCCTTTTGATCCCTGCACTGTTTGATCAGTATTATTGCCTCAGAGCAATTAACTGAACACTCTCCTGTCCCTGTGTGTGTGTGTGTGTGTGCGCGTTATAAATTATCACTGTGTCAGTTTCAGCCAGCAACACTGACCACTTTGTTTTGTCAACTGGTTTGATAACCTTGGCACTTATCTGACATAGACGATTACCAGTATCTCTGTGGAGCACTCGGCATCAGAGACCCATCCCAGTTCCTGCACACACACTGATTCTGCCACTCAGCTGGTGATTAACTGGTCAATATCTTTTGCACATGCAGACTGCTATGAAGGCAAACTCTGAAATGTTTGCTCAGTATGGTTGTACCACTATGGAACTTATGTCACAAATGAGCATATAATGAATCTCTCAGCCATCATGTTTTGGAGGCATTATGCCAAATTACAGTGTTCTTTGATATCTCAGAAATGACACAGGCTTAGAGCAGGATATAGTAAAGCTTTTGTAGGGGTGCAGGCCTGTTAATCTTTCCCCTTGCCATATTGTGTCCAGAGGACAATGCCAACTCTGTTTTTGCCATACCAAGTTTGTTCTCACCTATTATGTGTGGATATGCACAATATCAAGCTGGATTTGGCAGCATTTCTTTTTCCTGCTGCAGTGGCTTGACTCGGTGTGTCTGTTTTGGATGCGTGGGAGTGTGTATGTAGGTTGGGGGTTAACACTGCTCAGATGTAACTTGGCTTTGTTATTACAGATAACATGTTTGGGAAATGAAGAGTAGGTCACCTTGTGTGCTTGTCCCTCTATAAACCAAACATTATCATACTGTCTTCCAGTGTTCACCAAACTTATACACCACAAGTAGCCCACGTCCTCGTCTTCTGTCCTGACCCTGGGGCTCAGCTGAAGTGACTGTGTAGAATAAGATTACATTAATCGGTGGGGAATGCAACCTTACAATTGACAGATTGAGCATCATAAATAAAACTCTCTCTTGCAGCAAAGAAAGAGACAAACTGAGTGAGTGCCTAAGGAGACTGCTGGCCCTGACCTTTATTTGATGAAGGATTCTCAGCCTATATAGGTTTTATAAGTTTGGCTCCCCTCGCTGTCCTTCCCACCCAGAAGCAAGTTTGAGTTTATCAAGTGGTAGCATACAAGGACAGGCATTGTTTGTGTTTGTATGAGTGAGCCCCCCCTGTTTGTTTAAAGAAGTTGGGCAGAAGGAGTGCAGAGGGTAGAAATGTGTGCCTGAGGACCTGGAGAACATGTTAGACTTAGATGTATTATGCAACAAATGAAAGCCAAAGCACAGTTTGGGTAGTGTTTTTTTTTTTTTTTTTTTTTTTACTATCCCCACCTTACAGTTGTTCTCTGCCTTTTTGTTTTCTACATGCCTCTTTCTTCTTCCTTCTTAGAAACCAGGCAATGAGGAAGAAGCTCATTTTGTACTTCAAGAGGAGAAATCATGCTCGGAAGCAGTGGGTAAGTAGAGAACAAGATTTTGGACTGGGACTCGGCCCGTAATTGATAACTACAGTCAAACTAGATGACCTGCTCCTTGAAGCTAGTGGCCATTTTAAGCAGATCAAAGAAAAATAGAGCTTTGACCATTCATGTCAATTGAATGCACTTTCAGTGAGGTGCTGTAATGAACGTTGTACAAGGTTGGTCTGTGCTCTTGGCTGCCACTGATTGCGTGAGACTTGGCCAAAGAGCGTGGCTATAAATAAAGTAGAGATCATTCGGGTGAGCTCTGATGCTAGAGTCAAGTAGACATCTCAAAATCAGCTGGTTTGATGGAAAAATCATTATTCCAAATCAAGTCCACAGTTGTGGGTTGTTCAAAATAGCATCTGACCACAAGTAGTAAATATGATGTTTTGTACTGCTTCCAGCCTCAGTGATACTGCCAGCATTTATTATATATTTGCTAGTTTATATGAGACCAGAAAGAACAGTTGTATCAAAGCATGCGAGTTGTGGGTGAGTGTCTAGTCTTTTCTCATGCTGTGTCTGAGTGGGGGAGGTAGCTCTTAGTGGGCAGAGTGTGGGAAGACGTCATGTTGTGGTTTATGAGCCTACTGAGGGTCGTGTCACCATTAGGGTTAATGGTCTGCTTTACAGCCTGACTATGAGGAAGCTGGGAAAACAGTAGGCTGTCATCTGCCAAAGGCATGGCTCAAGGCCAGACTCCCACTAGAACATAACATATCACTTTGCCCCCTCTGGACATACAGAGGTACAAGACAGGAGATGCCAGAGAAAGTGAGAGCTAGGGAAGATTGCTGAATATATTTAGTGAATGTTAAGGCACAGTGAAATGTCATTCTGCTTTTTGTGAGATGTCTTGTTTTAGTGATACCCGTTAAATGTTGTGCAAATGTTCTTTGTCAAACTTAATGGACCATTAGTTTTGTGTTTTGAGCCCAAAGAGAAGTCAGAGTAGAGAAAGATTGTTGAGAGTGACTTTGCAATCGATTGAGAGCTTTCCTGTTTTTGTGGTGCTTCAGGAGCAGAAATTTTGCCAGCGCTATGACCAGCTGATGGAAGCCTGGGAGAAGAAGGTTGAGCGCATTGAAAATAACCCGCGGCGCAGGGCCAAGGAGAGCAAGGTGCGGGAGTACTACGAGAAACAGTTCCCAGAGATCCGCAAACAAAGAGAGCTGCAGGAGCGCATGCAGAGGTGAGATCACAGCAATTTTATTTATTTATTTATTTTACCTTTTCACAACAGGAGATCTGTGATTGTTCAAAAGAGTAAAATGGATGCTGTTAATTTCTGGAACTGATGTAATTGCTTTTATCTCTTCCCTAGTTACTGCTGTCACAATGAAGAATTTTGATTTTTTTTTTTTCATTGTATAATGTAGGGGGCTCAGTTACAGTAATATATGGGTAATTTTGAGTGATGAGTCTTGTGTATTTTTCCTTATGTAGCCGTGTCGGGCAGCGAGGAGGAGGGCTGACTTCGTCTGCAGCTCGCAGTGAACACGAGATCTCTGAAATTATTGATGGATTATCAGAGCATGAGGTAAGCTCTCCTGGTAAAGGTGATCTGACTCGCCACTTGTTATTTAGCAACCTATCATGCTAATGAAGAAATGATGGTGACCAGACATCTGCATGTCTGATTGTATTAAATGGAACGCAGATCAAGGCTGGTACTTGTACCAGGAGTGAAACCAGGGTCTTTGAGGTGGTGGATGAGAATTTTACATTCAAATGCTGTTAATTTATTTGTATTTGCATGTCATGTACCACAGATTTTTAATTTTTTTACTAACTAGTCCTGCAACTATTATTTTCATTACTGAGTCTTCTGTTGACTATTTCCATGATTAGGAAAACCTGCTGGAGTACCTACAGGTATATTTAAGAGCAGCATTAATTAAGTTGGCCAGGTCTTTTTAAAATGATTAAAGAAATACATTCAAAATAGAAAAGCATCCAATAATCACAAAACATTCTATTCGATTAGTATTTTTGAATAATATTTCCTTTCATTTGCAGTAAATGGTGGTGAATATTCTAAAACCGCATCAGACAATCTGCATGAATACAAACCTTCTTGAATCACTCCCACATAGTTTCAGTGACATATGCCAGTAAATATTGCCCAGTACCACAGCTGTTCTACTGGGTCAAACTGATGCCATCATATTTCACTGATAGATACCACATTTACACTGAAGATCTTAACTGGTACGCCACTAGAATCCTAGCCCTTTAAAGTGTCCATGGCATGCTCATTTCCAGCCATTTAATGTTTAATCCTGGGTACCTCTAGATTAGCTTTGGGTTTTTAAGCTTACTGTTAAGTTCCACTGAGTAGTGGAAACATCGTTTCCTTCCTTGCCTTGTTTAATCTCAATAAACCATTACTACCTTCCTCCCCCTGAAGCTAGTATCAGTGGCTTTCTTTCAGTCTCATCCTGTTTCCTTACCTCAGACTTATCTGACAAGAAAATACATGGAACATAGTCTGACGAGCTAATGAGAAAAAAGGTTCCTCTCCTGTCTTCTGTACTCATTAAGTTTCATACTGTTTAGTGCAAGTGCAATATATGTACCATGCTGACATACAGTTCCACTCTAGAGACCAACACACTCACTCCATGGTTTTGGTTTCTGCATGTGGCATTTGTGTACTTCAGAACACAGAGAAACAAATGCGGCAGCTGGCAGTCATCCCTCCTATGCTGTTTGACGCTGAGCAGCAACGCATAAAGTTCATCAATATGAATGGACTGATGGATGACCCTATGAAGGTGTACAGGGATCGGCAGGTTATGAACATGTGGAGCGAGCAGGAGAAGGACACGTTCAGAGAAAAGTAAGCAAAACATTTCAGTATATTCATGTTCGCTTAACATAATTTCTTCTTTAAATAGTTAAAGATCTCCTTTTGTTCTTATTTTACTGACTGGACTGAGTTTTGTTGGCCATAAATAAATACACATGAAAATAGCTTGTGACAGTAATGCTTTGGCATTTGGTATTGGAATTTTATTGCTAGAACACAATGTATGAACACGCTTAAGATTTTTCAATTTTATTTTTTTTCACACTTTTCACATTCAGCTCTTTTTTCTTTTTTTTTTTATCAAACACAATATTAGCTTTCAGCTCCATTCTCATGTTTGTTAGACAGTGCCTTTGAGAGCTTCTTTTCAAGCAACAAGATCTAACGTGTCCTTTGCTCCCTGTGAAATATGTTGCCGGTAAAGGGTCAGTAAGTTGTCAGTAAGGAAGTGAATCTTCCCCTTTCGTGAGAAACGAGAGGAGGTGTTTTCAAGCTACCAATTCTAATCAACCTCGGACAGTTAGATCAGTGACTTTAAAGTCTACCCACATATAGTGCCTTGCAAAAGTATTCATACCTCTTGAACATTTCCACATTTTGTCATGTTACAGCCACAAAAATAAATGTATTTTATTGGGATTTTGTGTGATAGATCAACACAAAGTATCGCATAATTGTGAAGTGGAAGGAAAATGTGTTGGTCTATCACATAAAATCCCAATAAAATACATTTAAGTTTGTAGTTGTAATGTGGCAAAATGTAGAAAAGTTCAAGGGGTATGAATACTTTTGCAAGACACTGTACAAAAGATCTTCACTTCCTTATCCTAATACATTTGATCTAAAATGTACTGTTTATGTTTTATTATGACCAAGTCTTGCAAGTATTATTTAATAATTCATTGCTTCTCTACTTTGGCTCTCTTTCTCTCTCCAATTTAAGAGAAGCTTTTATTTAGAACTTTCCATTGTGCGTCAGCACTGACGTCACATTCTCAGTCATTTTTTGTGTGTTATTCTCTGATCTTCTTTTGGAGACCTTCAGCAAATGCCAATGATTTTAAGTCATTCCATCAGCAATAGTTTTTGTTGTGCTCCCACAGGTTCATCCAGCACCCCAAAAACTTTGGTCTGATTGCATCTTTTCTGGACAGAAAGGTATTGATTTTATTTATATATATATATATATATATATGTGTGTGTGTGTGTGTGTTTGGGGTTCTCCCTCTGAGTGACCCAGTCTTCTTAGTAAATGGTGTTTGGAAACTGACATTTCATGTATCTTTCAGACTGTGGCTGAGTGTGTGCTCTTTTACTACCTGACCAAAAAGAATGAAAACTACAAGAACATAGTGCGGAGGAACTACAGACGCCGTGGAAGAAGCCAGGTATTCTCACCTTATAGGCTCACAGTTCAAAAAGATGCTCAACTTTGTGACCAACCCCCAGTCATACAGCATGTTTGAGAAAAGGTTGCATTTACATTTTTATTTATGTGGCACTGAACATGTTTTAACTGCGGGTGCACAGGGAGCTTCACAAGGTATATAGGGCAGATAGGTGTGAAGTATCTGGTGAGCAAATGCTGCACTCAACATGAAAATGTTTAAAAATTGCTGCAAATGGGTCATTGTGTTACTTAAAATGTGTGCCTTGTAAAGAGGTCATATTCTGACTTATGAGTACTCAAGCTAGAGTAGTGTCTTTGCAGAACAGTGAGGCAGCTCCAGCCATACAACTATCATGACTAAAAAAAAGGTCACACTTACAGATCCGGTGCAACAGTTTGCTCAGTGCCATCACGTTGGCACTGTTTCCACACTGTCACATTGTTTAAGCACAGATCATTTTTATTGTTAGTGAGCTCCCAGTTATTACTTGGCCTTTGATTAGGTGCTAGCTGTTGTAGCATGGTAACAGGCACTAATGAAAAGACGCATTCACTTAATGCTGACCTTTTCCTGTGCATACAAGGGTGGTGACTCCTCATCTTTCCTAAAGAAAACTCTGCTCATTACCTGGTAGTGTCTCATGAGTAACAAATAGCATTAATAGCTCACAGGCATGAGTGGAGGTAGCTGCATCAGTGATATTGTGCAAATGGAGAAAACAGTTCTCTGACTGCAAAGGTGCATTTTGATGTTGCTCTTCTCCCTGCCATCCTGCTTTGCTCATTTTTATGTTTCCTTGCCAGGAGGCGCATGTAATGTCTGCTTTTTCCTTTGTTTTTTCCGAACAGATGTACAGAAAGAGCTCAGCAAAGGTTCACGTTTTTTTTTTTTAGATTAGCATTAGCCTAAAGGCAACAACCGCAGATACAGTGCAACAAAAGAGCAGTGGCTCTCATCAGTACAAATACATCTGTTTGGCCCATATTAAGTACTGTTTAAGGATTTTGGTAAGGCTGCAAGTCTGTACTAATCTGAACTCTAACCATAAAAGCCTAGACAGGCAGGAAACTGGTAAGGAAGTGGTTCTGGGTGCTTAAAGAGCAAGCATTATACAGCAAAAATGTGTTGCGGAACTTTCATATCCTGTTTTGTCTTGCCTACGCTAAAAAATTAGTAGCGTTTTTTTTTTTTGTTAGTAATTGTTGTATATGTTCAAATGAAAACCAGTTTTTTTTAGAAATGATAAAGAGAGGAATGATTTTATGCTTCATGTTTCTAGGTTTTGCAAACACCATGGTACAGTTTTGGTGGTGTTTTCTCATCAGATCTCCAGCCACACATCATGCTTTCTGCAACGGTGTGCCAAAAATATACTTGCATCTGAATAATATGTTAGACATCACACCATCCACAGGAAGTGTGACCTCACTTATTGTTTGCAAACAAGAATAAAATGTGGTGAAAGGACATCAGTTGTATCTTGTAATTAGGGGTTCACCAAATCCTTGGTTCGGTTCAGACTGTGGACATTTGGTTTGCAGTTTGTGGTTTTGGTTCAGAACCATTATAGTGAAATACTGGAGGAAGTGGAGCAGCAGAACACTCTTGACTGGACATTAGAAAAACAAGATTTAAATACTACACATAATTATTTTCCTTACATACATGCACAGACAGACACAAATGTGATAACTGACTCCTTTTTTATGTTTGCATATACACATTGAAGTGCATGTATCAAAGGTATACAGATTACAGGAGAGGCTGGAGTGTTAATAATGTAAATCTGTGGCTCAAGTTACTTGGAATACCTTTGTAATAGAGTGCCTTGTTGTTACTGTCTCTCTCTGACATCGCAGCATAGCCAGCAGCAGCAACAGCAGCAGCAACAGCAAGTGAGCCGCAGCAGCCAGGAAGACAAGGAGAAGGAGGAGAAAGAGAAGGAGGGAGAGAGGGATGAAGAAAAAAATGAAGCTGAAGACAAGGAAGATGGAATGAAGTGAGCCATGTTTTTTTAAATACTGACTAAACTTTCCACGCCAGAGTCGTGTTGTCTGTGTCAAACACTTAATGAATTTGTAAGGCTAAATACTATGTGTTGCAAAGATGACTCCATGAGCCATGATGAGAGGTACTTGGAATATATTAAATAAATGGATTAGAAACAGTTCCAATAAGAGTAACTACCCCCAATACTTTATGGATAATGATACACCGGTCATCAGAATGGAGGATGCAGTTGATAAGTTAAACAGATTTTTTGTGAATGTTGGCCCTAGTTTAGGAAGAAGTATTTGTACAGATGCTTCAGCCGTCACTAGAAATAATAATACAATTGAAAAGAACATGAGTTTTATGTTCTTGAAGCCAATAGTTGAAAAGGAAATTATAGAGATAGTAAATAAATGTGATAACAAAACATCAAGTGATAGTGATATTAATTATTTCCGTTTTATTTATTATCTGAGTCTGAACGATCTTTTATTTTGAAAAATGACCGTATTCTCTCGGTTACTTGAGCGCCAAAACTGGCTTACTTGTGGACATATTCAGCCTGCTTAATGAACTCAATCTGTCACTTCAGGGGAAAATGACAACTGTCTTCAAGTTGGCAGATAAAGTAGTTGCATTTAAAGCCAAACTGGATTTGTGGGGACGGCGCGTCCACAGAGGCATTTTGGACATGTTTCAAACATTAGCGGGGATTTTGGGTGAGACTGAGCCTGAGCCTTCATTCTCCCAGCTGGTGCACGATCACCTGTCTTTGCTTTTAAAAGAGTTCGAGCGCTACTTCCCAACCACAAAGGACCCACGAACTGCCAAGGAATGGATCCGCAACCCATTTGTCAACAAACCAGGTGAATCCAGCAGGTCTGTGCAAGAAGAAGATCAACTGCAAATCGCAAATGACGGCGGCCTTAAAAGTATGTTCGAGACAACAACTGTCGGTGTTCTGGATTAAAGTCATGACAGAATACCCTGAGATCGCCATCACAGCACTGAAACGAGTGCTGGGGCTCAGGGCTCCCTTTGATTTAGCGTTATGGGGAGTTAAAAATGTCAACACAGTGGATTCACGTTTATTGTTATAGTAACAATATACGTACCCTACGTACACCGGTAAAATTGTCAAGCGTTGAACGGTCCACAGTGATAAAAAGGTTGGGGACCACTGCTCTAA
>NW_018127892.1:3559055-3564209 GCF_001952655.1 Monopterus albus | reverse complement strand
AAAACTATGGAATAATTTAGGTATGGACATAAAAAGCAGTAAGAATATTGATGAGTTTAAACACAGATATAAAGGTATGTGTCAATCAAGATATATGCAAGAACAGGCTTAATGATTAATCAGATGGGAGTGTGGATGTAGAATATGTATCCATGTAGTAATACTGCTTGCAAACCAATGATGATAAGATGATGTTAGGGGGTAGGACTAGATAAGTCTAACTTCTTCCTACTCCGTTCAAGCATGTACTAGGTATAAGCAATTTGAAAATATTTTTGTGGATATGTCTGGAATTATGTGTGAATACATACTGACTGTTGTTACATGTTTGAAAGAATAAATCAAATCAAATCAAATCAAATTTACTGATTAGAAAAGCACACTGACAGAGGAGAGAATGGAGCTGAGTGAAAACTTTTTCACCTCATTGTATGAGTCTGTACCTGTACAGCTGCAAGTCTCCCCATTTCACCAAGTTTTTAGAAGTAATCCTAGTTAGGCTGCAGCAAATGGAGCAGGAATAAGCTTTGGCTAGTGCGAACAGATCTGGAAATCAAATCATTTTGTAACCCTTGAGCTCCCTCACCTTCAGCCAGGCTTTCCACCTACAGCAAATTCAAGCATCCATTCAATATGCCTATTAAAACAGCTGTTTTCCTGTTTATGCTTCTCTCCTTCCCAATAGGCCAAGTCTCATTTTTAAAATTCTGTGCTTATTTGGTTAGTCTGAGGGGGTTTTTTGTTCTGGAAAATAAGCAGTATGATTAACCTGGCTGTCAGTTTGAAATGTCTGTGTGTAATGAGGAGTGTGGGTATAAGTGTGTTGGTGGAGGGGGTGTTTTCAGGCAGAGTGCCACCAAAGGATGCAGAACAGCAGATAGAATAGCACTGTTTTCTGTTGCCTGAAAATTACTAGATTCATACGACAGTCTGTCTCTGTATTCATGCAGTATGTTATGATATCAGCTGAGGTAGTAGTACACTGTACAGCCCTTTCAGGTAATGGCAGGTCATATTTATTAGCAATTGTGTTGGACTAGGAGGTGATGAAGATGAATTGCCAACTGCCTCCCTGCTCTAAGGTGAGGCCAGGGAAGGCCGTTCCTCCCAGCACACCTTGCTGCTAGCCTGTCACCCCTGGCCCAGCTGGCTCACCTATATTTAGTGTGCCACCAGCTCCCCTCAACAAGACTAATGAAACTGGGGGGGAAGATGAATGGAGGAGCAGTGAGTTTAAAATCAGTGGCTACCATTGTGCTGACACTTGATATTTTATTGTGGGGGAACAAAAAAGAAAGGAAAAAGCAGTGCAGTGGAACGTTGGATTGCGAGTATAATTCGTTCTGGTAACATGCTCGTAATCCAAAGCATTCGTATATCAAAGCAAATTTCCCCATAAGAAATAATGGAAACTCAGATGATTCGTTCCACAACCACTTATCCATATAAAAATGATTACAGTAATACAAAATACAGTATAAAGTAAAAATAAAACAAAGCACGAGAATCATCGGCTCAGTTGTGACGTACGTCAAGTGACTCTCGGCAGACAAAGCGTACGTACTACTCGTATTGCGAGACCTCGCTCGTATATCGAATCAAACTTTTTTGCTCGTCTTGCAAAACACCCGCAAAGCGGGTTACTCGCAGTCCAGGTTTCCACTCTATCTCCATGCACATTCACATTTGGTCTTCTAAGACTGTGTTTCAGTCTCCAGCATTCTTTGGTTGGTTGTCTGGTTTCGTACAGACAAACATGTCTGTGCCCAGGTTTATGTAGTATTCTTGACTGTGTTGACATTTCCCAAATGCAGGGACGACACCTCTGGAGAAGATGCAGAGGACAAAGAGCCCACTGTGGCTTTCAAGGGCCGACGCACAGCCAACAGCCAGGGGCGTCGCAAGGGCCGCATCACCCGCTCTATGACCACTGAAGTGGAGGAGACCACCACACCGCCCCTCAACAATGAACTCGGTCAGTCTCAGCTGCACTGCACCAAATCAGTCCCAGTTTGCTCTTCTGTGCAGTTTTATTTTGACAGAGTAGAGTAGAGTTAGTACAGCATTGAGCTACAGGCACATTACATGCTGTTATTTGAGAAGATGATGTGGGTAAGCACACTGTTGGTCAAATCACAGTTAAACCATTGTGTATATATACTGTATGTGCATGTGTGTACCTGATAAACACACGGACATGACAAGAAACATGATTTTTATATGTATTATAAGGGGACATGTATGTTATTTCTGCTGTTGCAAAATATTAAGATACTAAAATAGGGCAGCACGGTGGCACAGCGCCGTTGCCTCACAACGAGAAGGTTCCGGGTTCGGGCCCCACCCGGGACCTTTCTGTGTGGAGTTTGCATGTTCTCCCCGCGCTTGCGTGGGTTCTCTCCGGGTACTTCGGCTTCCTCCCACTGTCCAAAGACATGCAGCTTAGGTTGATTGGCGACCTGTCCAGGGTGTACCCCGCCTTTGCCCGATTGCGGGCCAGGATTGGCTCCGCCCCCCCCATGCGTGACCCTGTTCAGGCACTAAGCGGTTGAAAATGAATGAATAAAATAGCTTAAAGCAATAATGTAGGTCAAAAAGAATTTGCACCTGTCAGGAGCAATTCACAGTAGAAGGTTTATAACCATCAGGAAAGACTGACTTTGTCACCTCTGATCTAGTTGTTGTCTGCTGTCCCACACCACAAGAGTGCACTGTTGTTCCTTTTGTCTTCATTCATGTAACACTCGCTACGTTTTGCCTAAGTGACACTTGTAAATGGCTTAATAAGCAATCAGAACAGTGAAAAATTGTGACTGCATGAGAAATGCAGTTTAAATCTCATCTGTTGACAAAAGTATTATTTAAAGGCAAAGTACTGAGTATGTCAGCAGTGTACCCCGCTTAGCTTTTTGCTTCCTTGCAGATGGTAACTCAGCCATGGACACACTAACACTCTTGTTGCAGACTACGAGGGATTTTTGATGTATCAGCAGTTGTGCATACATGCTGCAGGTGCTCCTGAAGCACAGGTTTAGTCACAGGGAATCCCCAATTGACTCGGGCTGTAGGGGCTCTCATCAGCAGCCCCCCTTTGCCTCTGTTTGTTCCCCTGCTGGCAGTAGTGGCAGCTGGCACCCTGTGCCCTTCACAGGTCCATATAGAGGACACACATGCACAGGCTCCTACTCTGCTGTCTGTCATGCAGGGCCAGGGTCGGCCTGGCTTATGGCCTGCACAGGGAACGAAGCCAGTTGTTATGTCTATAATCATTAACTGACTTCTCTCCTTAAATTTCCTGCTTCCTCCATCTAAAACCAACAGTCCCCAGCGCCACTGCAGTGCCTCACAGGCAAGCACCACAGGCTACCCAGCCCCCCACCCTCTTATTCAGTTTTCTTCTCTAATTTCTTTCTCTCCTTCCTTTCCTCTTGTCAGTCACTCCCTAACTGACTTTGTGACAACTGCCCATTCCCCCCTCCTCCTGCTTTCTCTAACTTGGTGGTTCTCTATTTTTTAACAGCCAATCTGGAGATGAATGAGAGCTCTCGCTGGACTGAAGAAGAAATGGAAACTGCCAAGAAAGGTAATACAGTGTAACGCTTTCTTCTCGTGAAGTGTAATTTCATAGCAGTTACGTTGCATTTTAATAGTGATGCCAAAGGAAAGAACATTAGCAGCTCAAGCTGCGTTTTTTTTTTCTTTATTGAAGCATAGGCAAGTGATGTGGCTGTTACTTCCTGTTAGTGAGGCGGCACGCCACGTGCTGCTAGGTTGTGTCTAAGTGTGTTTGTGTCAGTCTGCCTGGACTGGGTCTGTTGCTCTTTGGAGCTGTTTTGCTGTCTCTGTGGGTGAAGGCAGTTTGTCTTTTTATCAAGCAGGCTGTAAAGTCTGCCTCTTATCAGCCAGCCCTCGCAAATGCAGCAGTCATTAACTCTCTGACTGTAGAATTAACCCAGAAGCCTACGGCTGGTTTACAGAGGTCACTGACATTCTGTCCATTTTCCTCGCACCAGTATTCTTTGTGTGTGTGCTGTGCATTAGTCTCAGTTACTGATTGAATGAGCTTCTCAACCTCAGTGGTTTCTAATGTGCACTACTCTTGTGATAGGGATTCCCCACTGATCTGTTACACCTGGCTGACAATCTGATTTGGTTTAACGGTTTAAGATATAAATAAGACAAATTTATAGTTTGAAGAAAAGTGGATGGGTCTGCAGGCAGTAATATTTATACATATCTTTACCTTTTACCCCATACATTGCCACAAGTCTGAGCTGCATTTTTAATTGCATTTTTTTTTTAAATATGATTTTGGATATAGGCGACCATCTTAAGACTTTGTATTGTATTGTTTTCTGTACATGACTCAGTGCAATTTAACTGTAAAGTGGCTGCTTTGTGGCCATTTGTAAATGATGTGTCATCATGCTTTGGTTGACTCACTTCTGCTTCTGACTAATTTAACCTGTCCTTCCTTGTAATCAGCAGTAGAAGTGCTGCTTGCAAGCTGCTATCAGCAGCTTCAGTGTGATGTTGAAACCACATTTGGTCTGGAGGAGTTATTTCTTCTGTCCCATGCTGTGTGTTTGTGTGTGGTGTCTTTTGCAATTTTGGGGTTTGTGCGTGTTGAGGTTATTTTGTGATAAGTGCCACTGGCCTGGTTTGTACATGGTCCTGTGTAGTAATCCTGGTTAGTGTCTTCAGTTCTATTCTCCTGCAGTGGGATTTGTGGGGCTCTCCATCCCAGGGGATTAGCCTGGCATCTTGGTGGGAGCCAGGCTTCTATGAAGAGCTTATGTAACCACAACCACAGAACCCCAGCTTTAGTACTAAGGGCCAAAGACGAGGAGCTGTTATTGCTGTTTTTCATAAACTCTAACAACCACCCCCCAAACCTGACAAAAGGGATTCCCCCTCCAAGAACTCAGACACTCAGTATTGAATATGCTTGTGAAGGTGTGCTCCCTTGCAGGTGCTTGTCATGTACAGTGAAGAACAGAAGTATTTGAACACCCTGCGATTTTGCAAGTTCTCCCACTTAGAAATCATGGAGGGGTCTGACATTCACATTGTAGGTGCATTCCCACTCTGAGAGACAGAATTAAAAAAAAAATTCAGGAAATCACATTGTATGATTTTTAAAGAATTTATTTG
>NW_018127892.1:3539777-3558690 GCF_001952655.1 Monopterus albus | reverse complement strand
TGTTGGGATGCAACTCATCCTTCTTTTTCCTCCAAACACGATGAGTGAAGTTTAGACCAAAAAGTTCTACTTTGGTCTCATCTGACCACATGACTTTCTCCCATGCCTCCTCTGGATCATCCAGATGGTCTTTGGCAAACTTCAGACGGGCCTGGACATGTGATGACTTGAGCAGGGGAACCTTCCGTGCAATGCATGATTTGAAACCATGACAGCGTAGTGTTCTACCGACAGAACTGTGGTCCCAGCTCTCTTCATGTCATTGACCAGCTCCTCCCTATCGTTCTGGGCTGATTCCTCACCTTTCTTATAATCAGTGATACCTCACGAGGTGAGCTCTTGCATGGCGTCCCAGTCCGAGGGAGACTGACAGTCGTCTTTAGCCTCTTCCATTTTCCAACAATTGCTCCAACAGTTGATCTGTTTTCACCAAGCTGCTTGGCAATTGCCCCGTAGCCCTTTCCAGCCTTGTGGAGGTCCACAATTTTGTCTCTGGTGTCTTTTGACAGCTCTTTGGTCTTGCCCATGGTAGTAGTTGGCGTCTGACTGACTGTGGGGTGGACAGGTGTCTTTAAAGAGCTCAGACAGGTGCTACTAATTTAGATTAATGAGTGGAGTAGAGGTGGACTTTTTCAAGGCACAGTAACAGGTCTTTGAGAGCCAGAATTCTTGCTGTTTCTCAGGTGTTCAAATACTTATGTTCAGCAGTGCAAGACAAATAAATTCTTTAAAAATCATACAATGTGATTTCCTGAATTTTTTTTTTTATTCTGTCTCTCAGAGTGGGAATGCACCTACAATGTGAATTTCAGACCCCTCCATGATTTCTAAGTGGGAGAACTTGCAAAATCGCAGGGTGTTCAAATACTTCTGTTCCTCACTGTATAAAGAGGCTTAGGTGTCCTTATGCTAATGTGTTTATCCCCTTGAGCTAAACAGATCTGAATAATGGCATTTATAGTGCCTGGCAGGACATCGACATTCCAGCTGGTGCTGCCTTCGAGGATGGCATGGCCACACTCGGAGACAGATCACTCTTGTCTTCACTGCTCATAAAGACTGTTACCTCAAACATGGGACTGCCAATCATTATAAAGCCTCTCTTAAATCTATCAGCTTTTTCTCTCTCTGTGTGTGTAAAAGATGTGTGTAGCAATGGCCGTCTGTGCACTTGCTCCCAGCTGTGTGTGTGTGTCTGTGTGTTTGCATGTGCACCCTTCTTGGCTGGTTTATGTAAGTGCACTAATCTGGTAGGCTTTGCTTGGGTGCAGGCAGGCAGGCAGTCATCTGGATAATGGCCCCTGCTCTGTTTGCTGGATGAACCCATTTTAAGGAGCAGCAGGTAGAGAATGCCATATTATTTTTTCTCTCCTCTCCACTGTTGCTCCATCTTTCTCTCATTTTGTCCATCTCTCTTGAATGGGAGATGGCAGCGACCCAGATTGGCAAGAGCTGTGGAAGATTTGGCAAGCGCCTCTTTCCCCCACTCACTTTCCCTGTCCCCTCACTCTGTGTTGTTATAGACTAGAGAGAGGTCACATTCAAGATGAAAAGCAGGTCAGTCAGGAAAAATTTGAAAGCCTTTATGCTTTCTTGTGGTATCAACATCAACTCCCTTCTCCCCCCTCTTTCCTCTTTGCTTTCTCTCCACTTCTGTATCCTTTCCCTTTCTCCATTGTTTCTTAGGTGCAGTGGTTCTGCTCTCTCTCTAGGCTGCTCTCTCTGTTTACTCTTGGACTGCCTGAGTTGCGTCTGTGTGCTAGAGTATTAACGAGAGAGAGAGGGAGAGAAAGAGGGTTCAAGTGTGTGTACTTACTCATGCGTTTGTGTGTGTGTGTGTGTGTGTGTGTGTGTGTGTGTGTGTGTGTGTGTGTGTGTATCACAGTGCCTGCTGGCAGAGCGAAGTAGGGGGAGCGACAGACAGAGAGAGAGAGAGAGAGAGAGAGAGGAAAAAAGAGATAGAGGAGAGATCAGATGAGGGGAGAGAGAGGCTGAGTGCATAGCACCGCCCCACAGTCCCACTTTCCTGTGGAGGTCTGCCCAGACAACCGCCATTGGGGAGAGACAGCAGAGAAGGACAGACCAGCACTCACCGAAGCACAGGGAGGACAGAGTGAGCGCAAAAGGAGAGGAGAGGCCAGGAACATGTGCCATGTCAACCTGACACCGGTTCAAGTATCAAGCCAGCTGGCAGGAAGTGCGCCGAGACTGAGTTGTTTTCATCTCCTCTGCTCTGGATCGGAAGGCCCAGCCCTGAAAAGCTTCCCAGCCGGCCCTCCAGAGATCGGACTGTCTGATAGTGTTATCTACAGCAGGGCCTTGAGACAACGGCTGGAGTGATAGACATGTGACACAGAGGAACAACTACTTTCTGGCTGCACCTAGTGTTGATTGGACTTTTCCTGGGAGGAGCAAATGGGAATACCGTGTCCTGATTGGGTGTGAGGCTACCACCTGCTTCAGTACTACTGCTACTGATTGGATGTTTGTTCCATATGTGTCGCTCCAGCAGCCAAGGCCCTAGTCAACCAGAGCTGCTTGGAACTGTGGTTTGTGTGTGTGTATGCTTATAATGGAATAAACTGGATATAGTTAGAGGTCATAACAAAATGGCACAGTAAAAAAAAATTGCATTGTTATTGTCTTCACCTGCCACATCAAAAGTGCTATATGCCACAGTTTTTATCTTTTATTTCTGAGCACGTGCATGTTTGTGTGCTTTCTGGTGAGTTGGAGGATGTCTGTTTTGTAAGGCAATCTGCCCACTTCCTCCCCTCGTGTGAGAAGGCTGTAAAAGGTTATTTGCTGCTGGTCACATGTCTCAGTCCTCTCAGGGGCAAGTCAGGCCAACTAGTCTTCTTTTTTTATTTTAGAAGCAGTGCCTTTAGTGGCAGCGATGAATGTTTCAGCTGTAAAACCTCTTCCACTTTAACATTTGTCGGGTTGTCTGTGTGCAGCAGCTTTTAGATACCAGTAACTCAGATTTGAAGATCACCTTTGCTTGTTAGTTGTTTTTATACTGACATCATTAAATTCTCAGAATGACTGTGAATATTATGAGTGTTCTCACGTTTGCTGGATGATGCACAGCTTTTCTAGCCCTTTTGGCAAAAGTGTGATTTTTTTATCAGTAGGTATATATGACAGGGAGAGTTTATGACTTATGCAAGTGATAAGCATCATAGATATGGATTTGCAAGAAATGGATTGAGCTGAAGAAGTGATACCAAAAGGTAAGCTTGCAAACAACTAATAGACCAGCCTTTGTTGCAGCTATCGCTTATTAATAGCATTAACCAGTAAAACATTGGTATCAGAGTTAGTCTTTCTGATTAAGACAACCCGTTGAAATGACAGGGTTGTAAACAGCCGTCCTTTCCTCTCCTTTGGCTCAACGTTCTGCTTTTTGTCCTACTGCTTCCATTAAGTGATGAGATGCAGAGACCTCTGAACCTATGTCCAAGGTTATCCCCGTACGCTCTACCCCACCTTCTCCTCAACAACCCTTTCAGAGGTTGTCCTATTTCTAGGACTTGTCAGGCTGGCACAGAAAACAAGCGGGTGGTGTAAGCTAACCTTCTTACAACACACACTGTTAATGAGCGGTCTTTAGCTAACAAGAGAGTCTGTGGGGGAAACACGAGCAAATTCCACACTATCTGTCTCTCTCACTCACTTGCACTTATACACTCACTGCTTGCTACATTCCTTCTTACACCAAGCAATTGCCTGTGTATGTGTGTTTCATGACAGGTTGATCTATCACAGCTCTGGCCCAGCGGGTACTTGTAGAGTCTTGTGTAAAGCACAGTCATGTGGCTGACTGGGTAAAGGACCAGGGTTTCTTGGAACTGGGTCACATCAAAGTCAGTTAGAAAATGACACAGAGTGACCCCAGTGGGGAGAGTTAGTGATGTCATTGGTATGACTGGTGGTTCAACACTACACCACCTCTCCCCTCTCTCTTACTGTTTCTCTCTGTATCTTTCTCTCTTTCTCTGCCTCTGCTTAGAAAGCGTATGGCATTAAGCCATGCTGCTACTGGGAGAGGGGGATGTGTCTGTGTTGCACTGTGCACTTAACTCCCAGGCTATGCTACAGTTTTGACAGCTGTATAGAGACAGATGTTAACTGATATCGAGCTACCATAGAGGGATTTCCATACTGTGCCTTCAAGATACTGTCTGGAGATTGTTTGTTTATATACTGTATAAACCAAAACAACCATTACATTTACAGTCCTTATAACATGTGCATTTTGCACAGCTTACATCATTCTTTTTACAACTGCAAGGATAGAATTTGATATGGACCGGAGACGTAGTTGTGCAAGGCCATGCCATTCGTGCCTTACTCTTAGTTCCTGTCCTAATTCCTCTGTCTGTCCATCTCTTTATTTCAGGCCTTCTCCAGTATGGTAGGAATTGGTCCGCGATCGCCAAGATGGTGGGATCAAAAACCGTGTCACAGTGCAAAAACTTTTACTTCAACTACAAGAAGAGGCAGAAACTGGATGAGATACTGCAGCAGCATAAAATGAAATCAGTAAGTGCAAAGAAGCTTTTTGAGCAATATTTGCTCCTTTTTTGTGCATCACCAAGCTGATTTTATTCTGGATCCGAAGATATTTGTTGCTTGGGTAGTTTTTTTTAGTGTGTTTGTTTTGACCCAGGAGAAGGAGCGAAAGGCTCGTCGTAGGGGCAAATCCCTACAGAATGAAGAGGCGAGTACCCCATATCCACCAGAGGAGGAGGAGATGGAGGGTTCAGGAGCAAGTGGCAATGAAGACGAGGCCCCCGAGGATGGAGAAGGTACACCACCAGCATTTGATCATGTTTTTAAACTTGGTGCATAAAGCAAAATGAAAGTATTTACTTGGATTTGAAAACATGTACACACACTAGATACTAGGTATACCTGTACAATTTACTCCAACCGAATTCAACAGATCTAGCACAAGTTCTACCTTTACAAATCTTATAATTGTTTTTTAAAAGGAGAATTAATGGCTGAGTTGTTTCATTGAATTATATTAGAATGTACAAGTATACCTAATAGGTGAATATAATATATCAGTGAAACTTTAAAAGTAGCTCCCTGTTAGCTTGAAGAATCTTGTTCTGCCATGGTAAACCTAAAAGTATCCTGAAAATCCTGCTGTAGTTTGTTCATATAGTGTGTTCTGTAGTTCCACAGTAAAGTGCTGAAGCCCTGGGAGATTTCATCCATCATCCCAATTGGTTTTGTGTTCCCTCTTATTGTACAGTGAAACCCGATTAGGCAGAAGACTAGCACTGTGAAGAATATGGTTTAGCAGACAGAGATGGGAGAGAAAAGATAGAAGGAAAAAAGCACAAGGAGATACATGATCTACAGTGCAAGACCAGTCTTGTCTTCTGATCTGTGTTTTTGTCTGTCCTCTGTCCCTGCCAGGTGGAGCCAACAACAGCTCTGACACAGAGAGCTTGCCCTCACCGCACTCATCTGAAGACAACAAGGCTAAGGAGGAAGGCTCAAACAGGTCAAAAGCCAACTCCAGCACTAACTCCAGCACTAACTCCAGCACTAACTCCAGCACTAACTCCAGCACTGGGGACAAGGATGCAGCTGGGTCGGACACGGGCCAGGCGAGGGATGAGAAACCTCCAGTCAAAGAAGATGCTGACTCTACCATCAAGCAAGAGATAAAGACTGAGACAGGGGAACTCAACAAAGAGCAGCTGCAGCCAACACCACCCAGTGATGCCACTGATAAAAAACCTCCCACAACAGAGATGGATGAAGTCAAAAGCTCCACCAAGAGTTCCAAGAAGGACCATGGGACCAAAACAGGCTCCCATGGAGACAGTGACTCTAGTGCCACTTGCAGCGCTGATGAAGTGGAGGAGACAGACAACACAGATAAGAACAGGTGAGTATTTCTTAGAAATTAGATTTAAAATTAGATGATTATTGTCCATTCTTGTACATGAAATTTCATGCTGTCTCTTTCCTGTTTAGTTTTATTGATGACATAATTGGGCCTGGTTGAGATTATTTGCATGAAAGGGCTTCTTTTTTTTGATCAGTGGTTTACTAGGTATTCTACTTCTCTAGTCGATCACAGCAAACACCAGAAATAAAGCAGCTAGGTGTATGTATATATATGTATGTGTATATATATATATATATATATATATATATATACACACTACCATTCAAAAAGCTTGGGGTCTATTTTGCCAGTTGTTTTTGGCATAACTTAACAGCGGAACACACTTATGGCATTCTTTTTGCATCTGAAATCAAATTGTGTTTAGAATAGATAGCTCAGTTGTAGAAGTTCTCAAAGTGTACAACTGGATAAAAGAAGACAAATTAAAGGCACTCCTTTAGAAATTATTAAAAAGCTTTTATTGAGATTGCTCTCATGATGTGGATAAAAGCAGTACATGTTCAAAAGTGGGTTGCAGCCCATGCATAGCAGCATAAAACCCCCTTCAGGGTGTAACCTGAAATACACAAGTTTCCCTTAAGTAGATGTGAGGTAATTGAAAATACCTGATGACGACAGGAAACCAACAATTAATGGCAAAGAACAAACACACTCCAGCAGATGGCTAGAGGGAACCCACACACACACACACACACACACACACACACACATAAATCCTTTTGTTTGTGAATGAGGCCACAAGAAATGGGTGTCAGTGTGTGGGAGGACTGATTAGTCTTGTTTGCACAGTATTTGTTAAACTTTTTCCATGACAGCAGACTGCATGTACTGGCAGAGCTGAGGGAAAGCTGCCCTCTCTGCCAAAGCAAACAAATGGAGAGAGTGTGCATACGTGTGTGTACACATTTTATGGTGTTGTGCATCAAAGTGTGTGTGTCTGTGATTCAGAGTTGTGTGCTTTTTGACAGATGTGTGAGACATGAATATGGATTTTTACTTGTAATTGTGTTTTTGTCCACTGTCAACACACATCCAGCATACATTACATCACACACATCCCATATATGTCTGCTGTCCCCCATCATTTAAATACATTGTTTGGTGAGTAAAGATTTGTGAAGGTGCCTGTTTGTCCTGGGGGATAGTGTAGGCAGGCATATGAATGGAAATGTAGTCACAGCCTCTGCTATTTATTTTGTTGTTGCTGCTGTTTTTTTTGTTTTTTTTTTCCTGTGCCCCCTGCCATCAGCCTCTTCATCTCTCCCACTAACTTATTTCTGTCTGTGTGTGTAGAATGGCGTCTCCACGGCCAAGCCTACTGAACTACTCTCATGATGGGGTCATGTCCTCCCCACTGCAGAAACCCATGGACCTGAAACAGCTCAAACAGAGGGCTGCTGCTATACCACCTATTGTAAGTCGCTAGTTAAGCCTTGAATGTTTCATTAGGTGTATTTTTCAAAGTTTTTCCCCTCACAGGTCACTCATCAGTTGAGTGAAGAGCATGTCAGTCTTTCTAGCCTTGGAAAGCATCTTTAACTCAAGTAGTGTTTTGTAACACAAAACTGATTTGCCCAGCTCACACAAACGCACACCATCTCTTCCACTACAATGGTATTAACGCTGTCCTCGTCTCTCTGCTCACAGAGATAACAGTGTAGCAGGCAACATTGTTAAGTCATATTTGTATAAAATAAGACAGTCAGAGGATGATTGGATAGATGGCTTTGTGGAGTAGAAATGAGATGCCAGACACTAGGGAAACCTTAGCTTACCAAGAAATAAGAGATGTTTCTTAGCTATCATGTTTATCAGATACTGTATGTTGCTAACCATATGTCAAATGCCTCTTAGGTCACACCTTGTGTGATGTGTGTGTATATATAACCTCTTTCTCCCCTCTCATCCAATGTGTAGATGCCAGAGGCCTCCATACAGGGCAGTCAGTGGAGTGGGGGAGGCAAGGCAGTGCTCCCCCCCCATGCCCTGGCACTGTACCAGCAACAGATTACCATGGCTCATGGGGAGTCCTCTCAGGAGGTCAAACAGCAGCAACAGCTTTCCAGCCACCCGGGCCAACAGCAGCCATACACCCCACAGGCCGACAGAGACAGGGAGAATCTCCACAGCAGCAGCCCTCGTGTTTGCTCACACAGCCCCTCCACTAGTGACAAGGATGGTATGCAGACCATCATCACTGCAAAAAAAAAACAACAATTTTATCGCATATAAACTCATTTAGCTGTGGGAGCCTCCCTGACAATTTCCAGCATTTGTTTCATATTGCTCTGTCTTACTGTCAAGCTACTGCATGGTGGTTGACAGTACAGTATTGTACTTTGCTGAAGTTGTTTGTTTAAAAAATTGCAGGATAAATTGATTTATGGAAACAGGATTAACAATATAAATAATTAAATAATAGAAAATGGAAATTAATGAAAGTGCTGGACATTATGCAGTTTTAGTAGCTTTTGATATAGTTTTTCTTACAGTAGTTGGTCCTTGCTACATATTCTAACCTTAAGTCTTGTGTTCTCTAGTGTTTAGGGTATTCATGTGTTTATGGGGCACTCGTGGAGAGGGAATGGATAAATGATCTGGTATTGCTAAGGACCCAGAAGGGAATATAGACAGTTCAGTGCATTCGATGTCAGCTTGTGTAATGTGAATCTCTGGGAGAACAGTATAAGGCTTTTATCAACAGTCCAGATAAAGTCAGGTGGGCACAGCAGCTTTAAGCATAACAACCACATTGTTCATGACTTTTTAGAAAGCTCTTTATAGCTGCTACAGAGGAAGGTGTACATCAAGCTACGGACTATACTAAATTCACACCATGTTATTATAATAGTAATGTGAGATAACTTTTGCGTGGATGCATTGATCTGTGGTGCGTTTGTGTCCCTTCAGAGCTGGAAGGCAACGAGAGGTGGTTACTGACCCTCCTGCAGGGATTAAGTAGGTTCAGGCCTTGCCTTCACCCATATTTCTTTCAAATTACACCTTCGGAAATCAACTTTTCTGCAGGATTTTACTGTGTGTACTCAATATTGGCAGTGGGTGGTTGTGTATGTTACTGTATTAATTCAGTAGTGTGTCACCCTGCCTGGGAAGTGGTGAAGAGGTTTCTTCTGTATGTGCTCATGATGATGACAGTGATGATGTTGGTGGCAACAGTGAGCTAGCAGTGGCAAAAGGACTGCTTCTTGGATTAGTTGAGGCCTAACTGAGTGCTGTGTTTTGATCTTGATTCCTGTTTGTGTGTCGTTTTTGCAGAAAAGTCCCGGGCTTTCTCTCCACATGGTGAAGCCAAGAAGCAGACACTGGGCCCAGATGACCTGAGGACCTCGAACTTGGGTTGCCCAGTTCTCTCCCCCATGTCTCCACGCGACATGGCCAAGATCAGTCACGACCAGCACTTGGTCCACTTCAGCTGTGAGTCCTGTCCTATTTTTAACAAGCCTAAGTTGCAATTTGTGTAGTATGTTGCATTATAGGTACTTTGAACAGAACCTCTACATTTTGAGTCTGAAATACTTATAGAAATTCAGATAGTCATATCTCACTTTCATAATCTCTCCCAGCCTACCAGCAAGGAAGCCACTCCTCACTTCCCTGTCTGCCACAGGACAGTAGGCTAGCAGCAGTGAGGCCCCTCACAATGCCAGAGCCACCACCTCTCATTTCCTCCTCTAAGCCAGGGGGCTCCATCACACAGGTATTGTGCCACATTATGGAAAACTGGGGTTGTCTTTCATAGCATTTGTTTCGATGTTTCACTATGGGATACACCCCCTCACGTATTCACAGAAGAGCTCTGAATGTCACCATGTTGATGGCATGCCAGCAGAGCTTTTTGATGACATGATCAATGGGGCTAACAACTCTACATGGAAGGAAATCATCATGGTAATGGACCTCTGTCTGCTTGTTCAGCATTGTGCCATGGGAAAATGTATGTCCATGTTGGTGCTGCAGGAGAGCACGAGATGGCTCAACCTGACCAACTTAACAGAAAAGGAGAAGGAGGACATCTTGGTCATTCCGGTTGTCCCAGATGATATCTTTGGTTCTGCCTTAGTGTCCATGCAATGGAGGTGCGAAGCAAAGAAGAAGAAGTTCTGTAGCTCTTTCACTAGCACAAAGCTCTGGCTGTTGCCCAGGTGGTCTCCAGAAATTCGGTGTATTTCTACCCTCCTCTGCAGTATGTGGGCCCAGAGCCATGTTCCTGCATCCCGGTCAAGAAGAGACTCAAACAACACCCTAGAGTCTCACAAGCACTCACACACACTTCAAATAAAGATTCAGACACTGATGCATCCAGGTACTGAGGTGAGGGCACAGTGTTACGGTTAAAAAAAAAAAAGAGATAAGCACAGGCTTCAGTTTGCCATGTTTGCAGGGCATCCGCCTGTCCACTTATCTGGATGAATGGCTGTTGCTGGCGCCCTCAGAGCCGGAGGCTGTGATGCACACAGACATCATGTTGGCACACCTGGCCGATCTAGGGTTAATTGTGAACAGGAAAAAGAGTGTGTTAATACCAAGACAGGACATAGCCTTTCTATTTCTGACACTCTTTGGTCACTTATTCGCCCCACCTCTCAGCCAAGGGAGCGAATACTTTTGTGTCCACTCTCACGCATTTCCACATAGGAAAACGAGTACAGACTGTTGGGCTGGATGGTGTCAGCATTGTTACTTGTGAAGCTGGACGGGCTTTATATGAGATATTTCCAGCATTGGGTAGCTGTTCTCAGACTGGACCCTATGCACCACAAATTCCACAGGGTAACAGTGACTGCATCATGCAGTCTTGCATGTCGCTGTTGGAAAAGGGGTCTCTTTCCAGACAGAGGGTGTTCTTCCGGGCACAGTTTTGAACAGGAAAATTGTGACAACAGATGCCTGCCATTTAGGCTAGGGCCGTGTATTCAAGGGCAGAACCGTGAACATGATATGGAGCAGGAATCTCCACTATGTCCATATCATATCATGTTTTACAAGAATATATAGAGAGGCCTGGTGCTTTCAGACAAGGGGACCGGTAATTTATTTGCTGGGCTAAACCACATAGGGGCATGCCATTACTTGTCTGGCAATACAGGAGTCTCCATATCCCATAGTGAAACATTGAAACACATTCTATGAAAGAGAACTTTGTTACGTGTGTAGCCCCGGTTCTCTCAGTAGCATGAGTGTGATGTCTCACCAGACCACTTTTCTTACTGCTGGGGTGAAGCAAGAAGAGGCGTGTTTGTTTTGAATGACAAGTTGGACCTATTTAAGGCTGAGGGCCCTGACGCCGACGTCACAGCTGCCAGCCACTCTGGTGTAATGGTATAAGTGCTTCTGTGAATACACAAGCAGGCGTATCCCATAGTGAAACATCTCACTCATGCTACTCAGGGAACCAGGGTTAAGCAAATGACCTAAAACTTTGACACGTTCGTAATTGGTCCACAGAAATCCTGAAATTTGAAAATAGCATTTTAATATATAAATTTCTGATTACATAGAATCAGAAATATAAAGTGTCCACTCTAATATTTGTTTCTTCAGGGCACTCCGGTGCAGTTGCACAGCCCAGCTCATGGTTTGGACCATGGGAAGATGGCCCCCACACAGATGGGACTGTCTTGGATGGATCAGCGGAAAGTTGGTGTGTATTGTCTGGAGGGACGAGTGCACTTCTAGTTCTTTCTTGAAAGTTGCCACATCTATGAAAACTGATACTGTGGTCTGATCTGTTGCATCATCATAGATGTGTCTTTTTCATTGCGGTCTCTCTGGTCATTCTTTGTTCGTGCACTGTACAGCAGGTCCTTTCCCCATGGTGAAGCAGGAACAGTTGTCCCCCCACAGCTCATCCTCCCAAGCTGACAGCCTGTCGACGCAGGGGACACCTCTTGATGGCACTACTGGACGTGGCAAGTGGCTCATCTTTTATTCTCCTTTATTTATTTAACATGAATTGGTCAACTGGTCCTGTGTTTTTATATTTTCCTTATTTTGTGTAATTCAATGAGCAAAGAACAATACCAAGACTTTTTGGACATTAGTCAGACTTACTTTTTCCTTATTTACTTAAAACGAATTACATCTTTCCCAACAATCAAGATGCCATAAACCACTGAATAATAAAATCAGATACTGTGTTTTTCTGCATTTTTGCTGTCATGCTGAAAAGATGTACGTCCTCGGCATGACAGGAACCTGAAGCATGTAACAAGGACAACAGTAGTGACTTTGGGACAAGCCACTGAATGTACTTGAGTCGGTCGGGAGTTGAGTTCACTGAAGCTCATCTATCTTACAGAGCTTGAAAAATGGAAGAAACTGCCCAAATCTGTGTGTGCAAAGCAGGAACATACATGCTGAAAAAGCTTCAGACTGTAATTGCTGCCAGTGATGCATCAATATTCAGTTTTCTTTTTCAAAATAAACCTTTACTAAACCTTTCAGTCTGACATCACTAGGCAAAGTGTGTAGATAAAAAATGTACTTAATAGATAATACAAAAAGATTTTACACAATGAAAAGGGAAACTGGTAGCATTTGCTTTGGTTGCAGCTGTGCTCACTGTACAGGCTTGTTGGGGAACCTTGCAGAACCTTTTCACAAACCTTATTTTCCTTGTGTTTGTTTACATTGTGTTCCATTTTAACTACTCTTACTACAGTTTTACACTTTGGCTTATAGTGACTGAAATTTCTTTTGCACTATCTTTATAGCTTCGATTCCAGCTGTTCAGGGTGGTAGTATCACTAAGGGCATCCCTGGGACCAGAATGCATCCAGATTCCTCAGTCTCTTACCGAGGGGGCTCCATTACTCAGGTGAACTCAAACACACAAACTACTGTGCTATCAGGCTGCTGTCAGGAGTTGGGAAGGTCCGCGTTGAGTTTTTCTCTCTCTCTCTGCTGAACTCACTAAAATTTTGAAGTGGACACTTTATATTTTTATAAATTGTATTATATTTTTCTTCATAACAAAGTTGATGATGGAAAACAATCTACAGATAATCCCCTACCAGCTCTGTTTTTACTCTCACTGTAACTGAATGTTCTGTATGTGCCGTTTATTGTCACCATGTAGGGTGCGGTGATCATGATCTCAGTGTGTTATGAATATTCTGCTGACAATGTTCAGCTTTGAGTAGCGCTGTTACAACAGACAACAGTTCTGTTCCCCTTTATTTGGAGAACTTCTGACAAAACTCTGAAGTCAGTTTAAAAATGAACCACTGTGAATGAGCCATTGAGTAGATTTAGGAGAGGCTTGTTATTATATATAGGATGATGTTTGGCCCAGAATTTCACCTCAGATTACTGTGCTGAAGTGGTGCACTCAGGCTAATGTGAGTTGGTTTGTCTAGACACTGATGGATGTAAATGGTTTTTTAAACTGTGTTAATGTTCATCAAATCACCGTTTTTATGCTTGGTACACACACAGCCCATGTTCAGTGTTTGTAATTGCCTTGACCATTTCTGTTGGTTAACACTTCTTTTGCCTATATCACTGCTGTCATTTATGCCTACCCATTCCATTTAAAGCACTGCCAACAAACTTAGCAGCCCTTGTGTTCCTGGGTGTTGATTTGTGTGCTCTTGATGAAAGAGACAACAGAGCTGTTGAGAGGTCATGTGGCAGGCCAAGTGCTGTGGCCGCTGGATTTCCCTGCTACCGTGACATAACCCCAGCCCGGAGTGGCCCGTCACCCTAGCAACAAGTACACAGTGTACCGTGTCTGTTCCTCCTTTTATCTATTTATTTACTCTAGATGCTCGCTAAGCTCAGTCATTGATATGCCCACTGTAATATCACATCCAGCTAGTATACAAAAAAATTTTGTTGAAGAAGCTGTTATCCACCACAATGCATTAGTAAGGTAAAGGGGAAAGGGTGAAGTATAATCAGTGCCACTGGTGAGGGGACAACTCATTTGTTTAGCTTGCAGCTAGATGGAACAGTAGATATGTGATAGTGTGTGTGTGGGTGTGCACGTGCACATGTCTGATATTACTTGCACTGTGAAGACCAAAACCTGTTTACACACTCAAATTTTGGAGACTCATCTTCCTTGTAGGGACCAGATGCTGGTCCCTGCCATGTAAATTGTTGAATTTTAGAGTGACAACATGGTTCAAGGCTAGGTTAGGGCAATTGTCCAGGAAAAGAGTACAAGTCACTATGAAGTCCCCATGGGGGATGAAAACAGTTGTGTGTGTGTGTGTGTGTGTGTGTGTGTGTGTGTGTGTGTGTGTGTAAGCAACTAGGTATGGCAGTAATCCCAGGGTGTAGATGAGAGGTGCTTTAGTCAGTGCCATCTGATCCTGTAAACAGATCCCCCCCACCACAGCAAATCCTTCCAATCTAGCCCCTGACATTCAGCAGCATCTTCTTGGAAAAGCTGGAATCAACAGATAAGAAATGTGATCTCTAGCTAACTAACATTTCATACTGGTGGCACTGGTGCCACCAAGTCTCTGAGAGGGTGCCGCCAGTGCCAGATTTGGTGGCACCACTTCAGTTTTAAAATGTAATGCACAAGAACCTGTATTTTTTTGCAAATTATTTTAAATACCCCTACCATCCAAAGTGCATAGTCTGTATTTATAATGAAATTCACAGGGATGGAAATGTGTGGAACACAGTAAATGGGAAGCTGACTTCTGGAACAAGTTTCTACATCTTTTTATGTAGGCTTGTCACTTTACTGGTCCAAAGTCCACCTCTCAACATTATGACACTGATGATGATGATGAAGATTAGGGTATTATATTTCATTTGAAGTATAAACCGATGCTTTGCCATTTGTGATTTAGCTTGTAGTCCGTTTATCTTCTGAAGAAGAATTTCTGCTTTTTGGCGATGTCTGAGTTGGACTTCAGGCACAGCTCTCTCACTCACCTGGTTAGTGCCAACTCATTTTTGTGCTAATAGTAGTATCCGACTATTTAAAGAAGGGTTGATGGTGAGTTTCAGCCACTACTAACTTCAAATTGAGACTTCACTAGACGTGAATGGCACATATGCATGAATTAAATGTTGGATCTGTTCAATCTACACTGACTCTGACCTCTGTGCGGTGTCTCTAGTCAGAACAGCTGTCTCTCAGCAGGAGGACAGCATGGTCTTCACCAGGCTCACTGGCAGTAGAAATGTACCAGGTGAAAATAGTTTTCATGTAGGCTTATCAGTAAGAAATCAGCAGCATTTATATGTATGGATTTATTAAGTTTCCGACACATAAACAGACTAACAGGTGATCTACCTGATTTAACCAGCTGTCTGTGGTGATTATGCTTCAAAAGTGTAAACAAGGGATCCAGGGATGACACGTGTACCTTGGAGTCAGTGTAGCTCGACACATTTAATAGATTGGAAGTCTCTGCCTCGTGACACAGGCGAGTGACAGACCTGCAGATAAATGTTTCGATGACAGTATCACAGAGATTGTTACTAATGTCCACCATTTCTACAGTCAGAGCAGACACGCGTGCTTAACCTGTTTATTTTACACCCAGTGCGACCTTTGAAAAAAGCCAGTCGCACCTTAAGTATATTTAGTCGCAAAATGCAACTATCATTTGCAGTCTGGAGCCCTGCAGGCACTACTGTGTCTCCTACTCAACCACCCTCTCCCACTCTCGTCTATTCACCAAGCAGTGTAGAAATATGTGTACGAGCGGTGTGACTCAAGGTTTTAACTAAGCAGCCCGTTGTCATCTACTGTTGCGAAGTGGTTACATATCCGCTCCTTCAGGGAGTACTACTTTGTATTTCACACCTGTTTGTGTTATGTGGGTTTTGTTTATTTTATTTTTTTTATGTGTGTTTTTATTTAGATCCCTGTTACCTGTCATTGAAATAACACACTTTCTGGGGCAAAAACAATTCAAGGGACAAAATGCTCATCCTCTATGTAACACAGTTTACAATTTGCATTATAGATGAATTGCATCCAAGTCAACAGTACAGTTGGGCAGTTCCTGTACAATTAGGGTTGCACCAAGGCCACATTTTTCAGACTACTTGCTGATGCCCAGTACTGATACCTACGTGATAACAATGTGGTGTTTCTGCTATAAAAAAAATACAATTACCTTAAAAGTGCAATGGCTTTAGAGTTTTTATTTTTATTAGGTTTACTTTCATATTGTGATTAGATAAAATTATCAGGAAGCTGTGCAAATTAATTTAAAACTTTGTTATAACAAACACTGCCACCTCTACAATTAATAGCTACACTGCTTTACAGAAGCTGTTTGGCCTCAGCCTGAAAGTCTACAAAAACCCAATAGATTTACATTCCCAGAGCTCACTAGACTAAACTGTGAACTACTTTTTTTGTGGGGGCTTGTTCAACAGGTGTTTGATAAACTGCTCGTACTTTTTAATTCTTGCAGATTTTGGTTGCACATATAAAGTGTCGTCATCTCACTCGCATACAATCTCGTCATCTTCGCTGTGTGTGTGTGAGATCACAAACACAACGTGTGTCTTTGAGAGCCCCCTCTCCCCATCTCAGAGACGGGGCAGGGAAGCAGAGCTTGCAGTTGGCTTCATAGCATCAGTTGTAGGCTTTGGAATGTCTTGTCAACTGTCAGGTTTATTGATGGTGCTTATTCCTAATAAAGACGGTTTAGATTATATAACAGAACTGACAATGTAGTGTAACCACACTGATATTTTAGAACTGTGAATTTTGCAGTATGCATTCAGTGGTGCAATAACCTGAGACTAGTTTGTGGGCATTGCAGCTGCAGCTGTCTGTGCAGTTGGGAGCACTACCTAGCCTCATGCTGCCCGAGAATGCAAATTTAGGTTTCACTGAGGATAGGTTCAATTTAAATTTTTTTAATGTAAAGGTGGTTGTGAAAGCTGTCCAGTTTGACAGAAATGCGGCTTGTAAATCATGCTTGCTGTTAGCCAAGTCAAAGTCCTTGCTACACTTTGTCATGTCAAAATCATGATCAGACTTTGCCTTTTTTTTTTTTTTTACTGCTGCACAGTGAGATGGTAAAGTGCACATTCCATGTCTCCTTTCCTCACCACAGGGTACACCGGCTGATGTGCTGTATAAGGGAACCATAACCCGTCTGATCACAGAGGATGGTGCTAGCCGAGCTGACAGAGAGCGTGATGAGGTGCTGTCTAAAGGGCACCTAGTCTTTGAAGGCAGCAGTGGGCACATTCTCACATTTGATCGTGAGTACCTCAGCTAGGCTACAGCAAACTTTGAGTCAGTGATTACTTTCATTTTGAGCAAGATCTGGCATCAGCCCAACAAATGGAACAGCTTCCACTGAATTAGCCTTGCAAGTAGATTTCAGTGGGCATTATCCCTACACTAAGAGGTATTATTTACCTAATTAAGAAACATCTTTACATTTGTAGGCACTGCTTCTCAGACCCCTAAAGATGAGGGCAGAGGCCCTGGGCAGCCTAGTGAGATTCTGGGCCTGAAACGTCCTTATGATGCTATGGAGGGAGGCATCTCTAGAGGACTGCCTATGAGGGAATCACTGTCTACTGCCAACTGTGAAGGTAGTACACAATCTCACTTAATGTCGCTAGAGGCTTCTGGATGTAATCATGTTTGACCCTTGTTGAATCACACTCAGCTCTCATTATTGATGAAATCATTTATCATTGTGCCACTGATGCCTCTCTACCTCAGGTCTGATTGGTCGAGCCATGCCTCATGATAGGGACAGTCCACACCACACACCTTACAAGGATGCTCACCACATCCGAGGTTCCATCTCACAAGGTAGGAGTGCGCCTCAATATAAAAAACAAGTAATTAATTTCACGTTGTCTTTCTTATTTTCCTTCCATCTTTTCCCACTATGCTGTGTCTGGTTTAAAAAAAAAATCCTACTGAATTTACATTAAAGAAGAATCTAAATGAAATGTGTGTTGTGATAACAACAGAAACAGGTTGACATTTTATTACAGTTGACATGGTAAAGTATGCATGGTTAAGCAGCTGCTCTGATTATAAGCATAGCAGATCAAAGTGGCACAGCAGGACTGGAAGAAAGTCTTAAAGATCCACACTGTGCTGTCACTTCATCAGACTGTATTCTGTGCTCATTTAGCTAGCTTACATTATGAAAAACAAAGTGAAATGTGCTGCCTACTCCTGTGAAAAATGAAACTGACATATTCTTATGATTTCAGGTATACCTCGTCATCTGGACCCTCAGGATGGATACCTGAGGAGGGAAGCTAAGCAGATGAAGAGAGACATCTCCCCGCCGCGTGGGTCTAGTTCGCTGTCTGACCCAGTGAAGGGCAGAGAGACCATGGTCCCCACGGTGAAGGAGGCTGGACGGTCCATCCACCTCATTCCCAGAGAGGAGCTAAGACAGCCTGCCAAGGAGGGCATCATAACACAGGTATTCACTCACCAACAGCACATTCAGAGGTTATCCATCCCTTATTGCTTGGCCCTCCTCTCTACACTTACTGGTTAATTCCTATTCTGCTTCTCTTCAGGGAGCACCCATGAAGCAGGATGCAGCTGGTTCAGGGAAACGTCATGATGTCCGCTCCATCATAGCCAGTTCACCACGTTCCTACCACAACCCACCCTCCCAACTGGAGATGCGTGCTGAGAGGGGCCGCTATGAAGAGGCACCAAAAGGGCGCCCCAGTGCAGTGCTCAGTTCGGCAAGCCCCATAGCCCGCTCTTCTCCCCTTACCCCGGGGTCAGAGCAGGTAGGCAAGGCTCATCATAGCCCAGTGGGCTACGAGGACAAAGGCACGTTAAGAACCCCTTACCCTGGACCCCACCATCGTGGCTCCCCTCTCTCCAGGGAGGGAAACCAAAGGCAGCATGATGGTGGGTATATCTAGTTATAGCCAAAGGAGTTGATTTGTATTTCTCAGAAAACAGTCATTGCTTTTTGCTATAGCCACATCATCTAAAATTCATTCATTCATTCATTTTCTACCGTTTGT
>NW_018127892.1:3525958-3539687 GCF_001952655.1 Monopterus albus | reverse complement strand
CAAGCCGGGTGGCACAGTGGTTAGCGCCTTTGCCTCACAGCTAGAAGGTTCCAGGTTCGGGCCCCACCTGGGACCTTTCTGTGTGGAGTTTGCATCATCTAAAATATTTTTGTTATTATTGTTTTTCTTTACTCCAGGCTCCAGTAAGAATCCGTCTCAGGAGCGCAGAGCCACACCAACCCCCAGGGAGACGAGTGCCACCAAATCACCACTCCCTGGTGTCCCTGATCCACAGACCTATGAGCGTCTACTGCAGGGTCCTGGACCTGCAGAAGTATACCATCAAATTCCCTTAGCCTTTGATCCTACAGCACTGCCCCGTGGCATCCCTATTGACCCAGGTACAGCCACAGTCAACAATTAAGTGCCAAAAAGCCACACAGAACATGTTAACATTGTTCTCTGAGACTCTTATTTTACATGTGAATTTCTTGAAGACTCTGCACATCCTCTGAGGTGCTTTCAGTGCTTCTGACCTGATTAGCTTTCAGGGAGCTTTGCTGAGAAATACTTGAGGTCATTGAAGTTTGTTCTAAAATAATCGTAAAGGCACCAGTTGATCTGCTGTGAACTTGCACTGAAAAATCCAGCCTTCTTCTTTATTGCAGTGAGACTATTGTCATGGAACAAAAATTAGCTCAGCTTTGGCTGCAGCATAGTGTGTTCTCAACTGGCAAAGCACTGCACTGACTAAACACATATGACAGGTAGAATACCATTGTCTCTGTGTCTGGTAATCCTTCAAACTGGACTCCTCGGTTTGTATTTCATCTTTTTGCCAGTAGCCGTAGTACCATGACCACACCAATGTATTCCTTTCAAGCGTTTTTCCAGAGCTCTGAACACAGTCAGAAAGGTGAAACAAAACAGTGAAAGGAGGTAGATGTCAGTCAGGGACATTCTGTATGCACCCACACAGCACTGAGATGAAATCTAATCAGGGATAATAGGTGAAAATATCTGTGTGTCCCGTAATCATTTTAATTTGTGATTTTGCTCAGCATGAATGACAGATGTTTCCTACTCTTCATACGCAGCAGCCTACTACTTGCCTCGCCACCTAGTCCCCAACCCAGCGTACCCCCATGCCTACCCCTACATCCTCCGTGGCTTTCCTGACACTGCAGCGCTGGAGAACCGCCAGACGTTGCTCAACGACTACATCACCTCCCAGCAGATGCACCAGTGGCCTGCAGCTGCTGCCATGGCCCAGCGTTCAGATCTGTTGAGGGGCCTGACTCCGCGAGATCAGCCCCTTCCTCTGCCTTACTCTGCAGCCTCACGTGGTAAGACTATCTGACTTCGCAACACTCACTTTCCCTCATGTTGTCTTAGGTTGTGTGCACACTGGCTTTTTAAGATTTTTGGCAAACTTAAAATTTATTTTCAACAGAACATTTGTAAACTACCAACACAGACAGAGTGTGCTGTACCTCCAGATGGACTTTAAGATCTTTTACCGTTAATGGACAACAGAAGGGTGCACTGCTGTTCATGGCCCACTGTGGCTCGCATTGCAATTGGATAATGCATTCACTATGTCTATGTTACATTATCATATTTTAGAAAAAGGTTGTCGATCTTAGCAAATTCAGGTTTAGATATACTGCATCAATTTTTCGTGTTGCAATTTCTTTTATCTCTTAGCTTTTTTTTCTTTTTTTTTTTTTTGTTGAATCTGATTTTTATCTCTGCTGCACGTTGCATACCCAGCTTGGATAGTACTTGTCTGGCTCTTGTAGCAGTCGGCTCCTGCCTCAAGCAGCAGATAAGGTAATGGTGATTAGTAACCACTAGATAAGGAAACATAAATAATCTGACTTAGTTGTTGTTTCTATTTCAAATATTTTTATGCCTCTGCACCGGCGAGAACTGCGTCCGAGGACATTATATTTTCGGGTTGTCCGTACATCCTTCTGTCTTTACGGCCCATTCTTGCAAACACAAAATGTCAGGGACGCCTTACGGGAGTGTCTTCAACTTTGGCACAAGTGTCCACTTGGACTCAAGGATGAACTGATTAGGTTTTGGTGGTCAAAGGTCACTGACCTCACATCTGTTCATTTTTGTCAATTTAACTGGTTGGCGGAGGCATAGAACCCTGAAGCAGCAATTCTAGTTATTTTTAATTATATTGGTAGTCTGGGAGTTAACCTACCAAAGCATCAAATGTATCGTACTACAGCATTTGTCCATAAAAAAATCAAGGTAATTCAATAAAGTTAAAATACATTTAAGATGCTGAAAAGTTGCTATCACTGGGAGTCGATAAGGGAGCAGTGACTGAGTTTTGGTTTTCAGTGCAACGTAATGAACTGGAGAATGCCAGCAAAACAGAAATGTTGATAAATGCGTGTCTTGTATCATCCATTGGTGACTTGCTCTTGAAATGCTCACTAAGGCAGAATCTAATCTGTCTTTTTTTTTTGTATTTTGATTTATCATTTTCCTATGATAGACGGACCTATTAGTCCGTCTATCATTTTAAATGGTAATTCTACTTGTCTCTCAAAGACACCATGCTAAAGTTTTCTCACATTATTTTGCTACGTATCAAAGCTTCCCACTGTTAAATCACTAAATGATATCCTGCAATATGGACCTATCTGAGACAGCAGTATTATGCTTTATTTACTCATTGTCCTATACACCAAAACACATCTGGGCCAGGGTTTTCATGACTCTTTTCTTCTTTTTGTTCCCTAGGGATCATCGATCTTTCTCAAGTGCCGCACTTACCAGTCCTGGTCCCTTCGTCTGCAGGGACAGGCGGCTCCCCCATGGATCGCATCACCTATATCCCCGGGGGCGCTACTTTCTCCGGCAGGCCTTACACCACCTCGCCCATCTCACCTGGTACAATTCAGTTCAAACAAGCAAACTCATTTAGAGATGAATTTTCTTGCAGTCTTATTTCTATATTTGTTTTTTTCTTTGCCTATTTTCTATGCAGTTGGCTCGTCACACATAAATAAGATGCAAAGCGCATCATCATTTTCAGAGCGAGAACGGGAGAGGGACCGAGAGAGAGACAGAGAACGAGAGAGAGAAAGGGAGCGTGAACGGGACCGTGAACGGGACCGTGAACGGGACCGTGAACGGGACCGTGAACGGGACCGTGAACGGGACCGGGACAGAGAGAGAGACCGAGAGCGTGATAGAGAAAAGGGTGGGTCTCTTGGAAATGTAGAGCACGCCCCCATCTGGCGACCAGGTATGGAGCAAATGGAATTGTTTTCATTTTTGTCTGCAGGTTAAATGTTAAGTCACATATTAGCAGCACAGATGTAGTTAGAGAAAAGAGTAATACACTTGTGATACTAAATGAATCTGCTTGCTCTCCTCAGGTACAGAGCACAGTTTGGCAAGCAGCAGTAGTAGTGTGAGACCTGCTTCCCAACCATATAGCCACCAACACTCCCCAGTGTCACCTCGCAACCAGGAGAATGTGCAGCAGAGGCCGAGTGTCCTGCACAACACTGGGGGCAAGAGTCTTTCTGTCAACGAACATTCTAGCTCATCTGTGTTACGGTAAATTACAGTTTAGTTCTGTTATTGTGACACTGGGACATTTCCTGAGATAATTATCCATAACATTCACAGCAAAGATAATGTTTTGATTCCCATGTTTATTGTGTATGTTTGGCCTGCCAGGTCCATGCCCACAGGGCCAGCCCGCTACCAGGGTTACCCCGGCCACCTCCAAAAGACAGGGGTGCCTGCTGAGGCCTACCCACCTGCCATGGACTCAAGTATAGCCAAAGAGCAGAGTCGTGATGGAGGCAAAAACAGGGGCAGTCTACTCAAGGACCAGCATGGATCCTCCAGCAAATCTGACCCTAAGCTGTCCAGCCCCAGTATAGGAGGACTGTACCCAGGCTCCTATCCCTCAGCTTCAAGCTGGCCCCAACACCTGCTGCCTCCCCAGTCGGATAATGCTCAGGGCTGTGGAGAAAGCAGTACACCTAGTAGGGAAAAGACTCAAAACAAACCGATGTCCATTCAGGAACAAGAACTCCGAGCACTCGGTAAGACCACCATGACTGCGGCCAACTTCATAAACGCGATTATTATGCGTCAAATTTCTTGTGAAACGGGGATGCCAGAGATGGGCTCACTTGTTTCCAGCAGCACCAGTGATGGTAAGACACTCTGGATCCCAGGGTCCCCCTCATCACCCAGACCTTCCCTTGTCAGTCTGTGGCCTATTGCACGCTGTGGTGGTTAGCTTTATCAAATCAGCCTAATTCATTTACATTTTTTTCTTTCAATGCTGTAAATCTTTGCTTTTTTCCAGTTTTATTATTAGATTTTTCTAGACTTAAAGACCACCAAGGGTGCTCTCTGGCAAATCAAGGGTGCTCTCTTCTAGCCTGTTCAAATTGGACCTGACTGGCTGCCTTTAAATATAAAGAAGCATTTTTATAAGCTTGATAAAATATTAATGGCTAACAGCTCAACACATTTAATTTTCCATGTAGAAGATCCTAGGTGTCCTTTAAGGTGTCATTTTAAAGTAGCGAAAGCTGTGAGATATTAAGGCAGAACATCCTTGGCTGATTATTTTCATTTTGTTTTTGTAAAGGATGTGACTTGAATTTTACATGTGGCACCCCTCCTTCCTTCCATTCAGCTGCTTACTTTAAACAGAATATTTTACCACATGAAAGTGGGCACTACAAGAATATTTGACACTTGAAAAGTGCACCACAGGAGGCCTTTATATCCCACGTTAAATGAGACTGCCTGTAATTCAAACAGGCTGACTTCATTCTTGGAGTGGCTCCACTTCACTACTGCATCTATGAAGCACACTTTTCTATAGATACTCAGGCTTATTTGAAACATAGTGCTGGGACACTACATTGGACAGTGACCACATGCAACCCAGATGACTAAGGGGGAACAGAGAATTGGCATTGACAGCCCTTTCATAAAATGTTACCTACCAAAAGCCTTACCAACCACCAAACTGACTCCCTGGGGTCCCAGAGAGCACCGGTGTTGCATAGGAGGAGGGTGGAAAAGGGGAGGGACATGGAAAAACTAGGGAGACTTTCAGCCATCCAGGGGGAGGGGGCGGGTACTACAGCTTCTCGGCTTCTAAATCTCTGCATGTTCCTGTTTATGGCTCACAGTAATTTATGCAGATTTTCCCCCCCGCCCCACACCAAACGCTCAACACATGTCTCTCAGTCAAGCCGCTGGGAGTTTGTCCATCATTTGGAATGTGATTTTGTTTTGCTGTTTTCTGCTTGTAGAGCAATGTGTCATATCTGTATTAATGCAAGACAGTAGGGCAAGTGACAATTGCATGCTGAGTTCAAATACATGTTGTGGCTTAAAATATCCTTGTAACTGTACATATATTAGTCAGTAGGAAGCATACTTCTCTAAACTGATAAGAGTACTGGATAGGCATAGTAACAAGACATTATCACCTTGCTGTTGGCGTGCAATCACAGCTAGTAGACAGGACCACAGAGAGACATGCAGGCTATTATAAGAACTGAAATGAAGCCAGAGTCTCTTCTGCTGTAGCAAGCTAACAACAAAAACCACAGTATCCTGTCCCTCTGGGGGACTTGTCCTCTCTGGGAGTTTTTACAGTCAATTCTAAACTTACATCATCCTCTCCTGAGATAACTAGTGTAGTGCAAGTGTTGTGTAAGAAAACACAGAGAGACATGACGCACAAGGGAAAAGGTTTTGGAAGAGGCTCACAGTGCTTTCCAGAGTGTGCAGGTGGGATGCTTTAGTCCCACACTGGTTCAGCAATAATTTCTTAATTGTAAAGGCCTTGTATTGGTAGCATACTGCAAATGCATTTGTGCCGTCCTTGTCTCTGCCTTCTGATCTGTCTGCGACAGAAGTTCAGTTTATCAGTTAAAGTGACTTTGTGTGCCTACTTCTTCATTTATGAGTCACTGATGCAAGACCAGTCATTTTAGCATCATTTCTGGTAGATGCCAGGCTCGCTAGGTCTGTATGCAAAGAGGACACTATAAATAATTTAGAGTTTTGAAGTAGCTCATCACACACACACACTCAAATAGTATTTTTATAGGAAAACGTTCCCTTTTAGCATTCATGCACTGATGCTAGATGAAATGTTTAAATTGCACTTCTAAGTCGTGATAGATGGACACACTTCTCTGATGCATGTTTTTCCTTAGTATAGATCTTGAGTTATGTCATCATGGACTGAAAAAAACAAAACTAACTTTTACCATTGTGTGGATGTGACTTTTTTTATTATTTGATTGATTGTGTATGTGTGGGTGTGCTTGCGTGTCTGTTCTTTTGATTTCAGTCTCAGCTCAACAGAAGATGGAGCCACTCAGTCTGTACCGTCCTCCGTCTGAGGAGAGACTGTCTCCAGGCCAACAGCCGCCTTCCCCCTGTGTTAAAGGCAGCCAGAGGGTGGTCACTCTGGCACAACACATCAGTGTATGTCTGATCAACCACTGAATTACTAAAGGAAAAAAAACTGGAGATAACAGATTGCTCTTTTCTTGGCTGAGTCAGATTTTTTTTGGGTACACATGCATTCCTAGTGTAGCCAGTAATTCCCATAATGTGTACTATTTGGCAGGTTTGGTTTAGACAGAAATGTTACTCATTTGGTGTAGAAATGGTGCATGCAATCACTTGTTGTTCCAAATGTTTTGTGGTTGAGCCTCCACAGATTCTTTTGGCCATATATGTATTACAGATTGCAAGCTTTGTGTCCTCTTCACCCACAGTAAAGAACTTCCACGTCAATAATATTGCATATGGCTGTGATGTTGTTGACTGTGCCACTGTATGTACGATATGAACCATCGTGCACAGAATCCAATATCTTAGACTGATCGGCTGAAAAGTCTGATGTCGAGCCAATCAATTGGTGCATCTTTAGAAAAAAGAAAAAAAAAGGCACAATAACATTAAACAATAATCATATTTTTATTTATGTAGCTCGCTTCCTAAGTGGTTTTAAAGGTATAGGTATTCTCAAGGAATTCTGACGCTTACTGTATGCCAGACAGTGTTGTCCCGTTTCTAATGTGGCTTTGACTTTACATAAACAGGAGGTGATAACTAAAGACTACACCAGGCAGAACCAGCAGCAGCAGCAACAAAGCTACCGTGGCTCTCCTGTCCTGGACTTGACCCGTCCACCCAGTGCCTCCCAGCCCCCACCCACATCACAGGAGTCTGCCCAAGGGCCCCGATATCCAGAGGGCCTTGGTGGAGAATGCAGCAGAGACCGGTAGGAATTGCTGTCAAGTGTTAGGACCCTCATCCTTGTTGCTGATGTTTCTAAATTCAGTAGTTCACCCAGGCGGCAAATACAGTAATACATTAGAAAACAGACTGAGTGAAATATGCATGTCAGTGATCACAGTAATAGGGGGGCATCGTAGTCAGTCATGTCCAGAAAACATCATCTGTACTGTATATTTGAATTGGCGATGCACAGTATTTGTCTCTGTATTCTCTCCAGGTCTCCTCAGCCCAAAACATCACCTGTCAGTGTCTCAAATGATGGCATTGAACCAGTGTCTCCTGCTGGAGCCAACTCGGAGCCTGAAGACCTGGGAGGGGACTTCTACCCCAACGAGCAGGGAGAGCAAGGGTAACCGCTCACATTGCCACGGTTTCACTACAGAAGCAGATTGCTGCAAATATGTTGTATTACTTGTTGAAACTCAAGTCAAGCGTGGCACTTATAATTCAGTTGTATGTATTCAGTTTATTTTGAACACAGCTTATCCAGTTTAGATCAGCATGACTGTAGTTATTTTTTTCCAGAGTTAAATATTTAATTCACCCCAGTGAATAGCACATGTGAATTAATGTAACCAAAAAAAGACGGATTCGTAAGATGAAAAATCACTTCTAGTTGGCCTCTGACGTGCCTACCCATGCCCCTCTTAGGATGTTGCTAAAGTAGCTTAAAAGCTCAAAAGTGAAAATATTCTGGGGACAGTGTGCATAGGATATTAGAGGTGGTTGCCACATTGTGAGGGGGGTATTCCAGCAGTCAAGGAGAAGTGTTAGAACAGGCTCACAGTGCTCTCTAGAGCATGTAGGTGGAATCCCACATACTGCTAATCTCCTTGGAAAACGGATGCCAAAATCCTGAAAAGGTATTCTTCCGTAAGAAAGGGGGGGTACTGCAGCTGATGAGGAAAGTGTATGGGCTTCTCTGTTAGGCCTGATACCACTGCAACCCTCAGCAGTAAATGGTTGCATGAGTGGATTATTTAGTTTTAGTTTAAATTAATGTTGGAATTACTTGCAAACACTGCTTAGGCCAATTACTGCATTTAAAAGCAGTGCAGAAACCATCTCTAAAAAAAGAAATTGCTTACAAATGTATACGCATCTAAGCATCTGAACTTTAAAAAGTATATTATTGGACTATCACAGGAGTTTGATTAATATGTGTTTTAACCTGACTCCATTTTTTTCTCCTGTAGAATGGGCTCCCATTCTCCCCTGAATCCCTCCCAGCCTCCAGCTTTCTTCAGCAAGCTGACAGAGAGCACCTCAGCTATAGTGAAGTCAAAGAAACAGGAGATGATCAAGAAGATGACTGTGGTGGGAACCGATGCTGATTTCAGTAAGTCTGAACTCAGCACCAGCATGAGTGCATGACTAAAAATAGTTTTCAAAAGTAAACTTGTGTGGAATTTAATAAAGAGCACAAACCTTTTTAAAAGAAATCCCATTCACCTTTTCAGATGCTGGGCAGCCAGGGACAGAGATCTTCAATATGCCAGTGTCTACAACTGCAGGTAATCCTATAAATCTTCCTCAGTCATCAACATTTAAAGTGGCAATACTGATGCACTTTTTGTTTGTTGGAGCAAATGTTTTAGTAAAACACTAGAGTGGATGTTTGTTGAAGCTAAGACATCTGTACCCCCATCATAATGGAGCAGCATGGTGACAGTAGCTTTATAGCAGAAGTGTTAAACTTGCATCAGAACAATTTACTATGACATGGTTTGTGAATTTGGTCATATACAGCAGCAGTATGCATAATTCAGCTTGAGGTCTGTTGGTACTGACCAGGCAAGATGAAATAGCTTAATACAGTGTTAGGAAAAATAAATCGGGAAATAAATAAGTCACAACGTTGTGGAATAGCTGCAGGCAACAGTGTTCTGAAGTGGCGGAGAACTTGGCGGGAAGGAAGATACATTTTAGCTTAGTCTGTGTGCAAATCTGTTTTTGTATCTGTGTGACTCAGCAACATTTGATTTAGATTCAAGCATACTGATGTCCAAGGCCATGGTCTGTTTCAGAGTGTATGTACAGTATCAGCCACTCACCGACATGAACAGTGTTTGCTGCAGGTCGTCAGACTAAAGCTCAGGGGAAATCTACTGTATACAGAACAGGTGGTGTTTACACAGACAGTTAACTTGATGTGGGTTCCTGTGTGACACAAGCAAAATTGCTTTGACATTTACGACACTGGATGTTTGCAAGACCTGAGAGAGACCTTAAAGGGGTTTTTTCATTACTATTGAAACGCGTCATGCTGAGTAACGCTCGTCATGGGTTCTGCGTTTGTTTCCACCACGGTGTGCCTGATTTAGAGTGGCATTCTGGGAGCTAAATTTCGGCACCCCTCAGGAGGTAGTACTAAAATCAAGTACCAGGAACACGGGGGGGGATACATACATGCAGAGCGGTCGCCAGTGATTGGTTAAATGTCTGTCTTCACACCTCAAGCGTGAGCATTACAAGCACCATGTGCAAACACAAAGCTAGCTGCATGTGTGAGGGGGGAGCAGCCCCTCCCTCCTCCAAACAGAGAGGAAAATACAGTGGAAAAAGAAAGCAGGATGGTCCGCATCAGCGCCGGAGGCTGCTCGGTGATGGTTTAGGGAAGCACGGGGTATGCTACCCGCTAGTTTCCGATAGTGGTAATGTAGTATGAAAGAAATTCAGCCCATTCTCAGACCTGTCCTTTGGACAGTCTCTAGACAAAACTAAACTGCAGTGTATAATGCAATAAATGTTCCCTGACTAAAGACTTGTCTGTTCTACTCTCCTTGCCTTTTTACAATTCTCATTCTGTTCTGTTTTCTGTGACTTAGCTGCTTTGTACTTTCTACAGGTTACCATGTAATGATGTGTTTCTGTGACTATCATTACTCTGTCTTTTGTTTCCTGCCCTTTCTTCCTGCTTCTGATTGCACTCCCTATACTTGCCATCCCTTTCTCCCTTTAATTTGTTTAACATGCCTTCCTGTCACAGGACCTGTGAACGTCCGCACCCACCCAGCTCCAGAGACTCCAGGTAACTCGATAGGCCTGGAGGCCATTATAAGAAAGGCCTTAATGGGCAAATATCACGATCAGTCTGAGGAACGCTCTCCATCCAATGCTGCTACCCCGATGGGTTCCAGTGTGTCCACTGGTATGCCTGTAGCTGACGGACGTGCCGAAGACTGTTTCTTACAAGGTGCGATTTTGTATTTGATCTTCTTTAGCTCTTTTCTGGTGTCAGGCTGCTGCTTTCCCTTAGCTTCCAGTCTTAATGCTAAGCTAAGCTAACCATCTCCTGGCTATAGCTTCATTCACACAAATATGAGTGGTATTGATCTTATGTGTATGAATGTGTAACATTTGATTATTTAGCTTGTTTGTATATTGACTCTTCTCTTTAATCTTCCTCTTAATTCTGTAAGTCTTATATAAAGCTTTTTGTTGCAACAGTGTTTGTAAGCAATACGTAATAATAGTGTATTTTATTATTTCATGAAAGATAAAGATTGAATTGTGTGCTTCTCTGCTATTTTTGATACCCAAATAATGTGAAACAAATAGCAGTTGAGTTATTGGCAAAACCTAATGTAGTTGAATTTGTTCTGCAGTGAAACCTACTGGCACCACAGGCAAAGTGGGACCAGCTGTGCCAGAGGTTAAAACCAGAGTTCTACCCCTGTGTTTGCAGGTGGGGGAAAGTCCTCAAAGGGCATTGGCCGCTCTAATGGACGCAAGGCCAAGTCTCCAGGACCAGGCCTGTCAGGGGGAGAGAGACCGTCCTCTGTGTCTTCAGTCCACTCAGAGGGAGACTGCAACAGACGGACTCCTCTGACCAACCGTGTGTGGGAGGAACGACCTTCATCTACAGGTTTAAAACCCCTTTTTGAGTCTCTGTTTGATTATTATTAATTGATTTGACTCAATTGTCTGTTGTAGTAGTTGTCTGTAAAAAGAGAACATGTTTGTTTGCGACATGTAATAGTTCTGTCACTCTTTGCAGGTTCAACACCAACTCCCTTTCCATATAACCCGTTGATAATGCGCTACCCCAGTGGACCGGTGTCTACTCACTCTCCCTCCCCCGGCCAGCCGGGGGGCCAGGCCCTGGGGTCAGCACCTGGTCAGGGCCGCTCTTGGGAGGATGAGCCAAAGCCTCTGCTCATGTCTCAGTATGAGACCCTGTCTGACAGCGAGTGACCCGAAATGCCACCGTGTAACAGGACCCTCTTAACAGTCAACACCTTCAGTGCTGCTGCAGCCAAACACACACATACACACACCTGCTGAGGCATCTGCAAAGCTACCCACACCATTCCACTCTGCATTTCCTCCATCAGTACTCAAGCAAGGGTCGTGTTGACACCAAGCATCGATGAGCTTGAATACTGCTGCTCCGTGTGTGCCTGTGTGTATGTTTGCGCTTATGTGTTATGCATTCACTCCAGGAGTACTCTAAAGGACAAATCACTTAAAAAAAAAATAAATAAATAAAAAAATAACTTTACTACTTTTCCTCACTGGCCTTATCAATACAGACACATTGACCTGCACCTTTTGGGTGAATCACTCTAATGTGCTGACACTCGTATGGAAGGGACTCTGAGGTTGTATCGTTGCTCTGGTCAGGAGCCTGACGACGGCTGCTCTAGTGACAGATATTGACTGCAGATCTGACCTGAGTTCGGCAACTTACAGCGAGGACCGTCTCACATTTGTTCACGGTGAACTCCAGGTGCCGGCGGCCTGTGCACTGCTACCACTACAAGAATACGTATGATGAGAATGGAGGAGAATCAGCATCCTGTTTTTCTTGTTTTGGTTCTTTCTTTTTCTCCTTTGACTTCAGTCAGTCCAGTCCTGTGTTTGGAACGTGAGCTGAGACCTTTAGTACATTTTGATGGTGAACTTTTGATGGTGTCATTTATTGTCTCTTATCTGAATGATGTATCTTTTTTCGGGGGACGGGTGTGGGAGACAGAGATTGTTATGTGAGAGGGTCATATCATTGGTTTACAGGGTAAGCATGCTGTTCATTGCTGATATCATATTTTAGGGAGGGTCCTGGAGAACGGCGAAGGCCTACTGACTTCAGGCATCTGCGTGCAAAGAGATGACTTGCCAGATGGATGGCACTGAGACAAGTGACACTTTCTCACTGTGTTGATATTAACCATGTCTGTGTTTGTTGAAACAGTTTTTGGGTATTAAGCACTTAGTTGTCAGTCTGTTCACAATGGCATCTTTTAGAATCTCTGTTTCCTGGGGCAGGTGAAAATTGGACTCAAGAGCATCATACTGTGGAGGTATCCTTTAACACCTGTTTATTTCCACACTCAAAGTGACAATCAAATGACGACTAAGCCGCTTCGAGCAGGTGCAGACTGACCGCAAAGCTGCTTAAAGGCAAATTCCTCTGCATCACTCAGAGTTTGCTTCCGTTGTGACAAAAAAAACACAAAAAGCCATCTTTCTATGAGCCTTGGTCCATGGCAGTGTCCGCTTCAGCTGGCCTGCAAGAATCCCTTCTAAGAGCTGTTGTGATGGTCTGACCTCTGACCTTTTATTACCCAGAGGAGGAGCTGAGACTCAACTCCTCATCCAGGCCGATTTTGTACAGTTATGAGATATTCCTAGTGTTAAGTGCCATTTATTTTACATATTGTATACTGTACTGAAGTTACCAAGTGACCCACAATTTTTCTTTTAGTCCCCCCATGCCAGGCTTTATACTGTCCACACAGGGACATCTGAAAACAAAAGCAAGTTAAACATCTTTTTTTCCACCAAATCCATCACAGCCTTAGCTTTTAACAGTTTCACTCATGTATCTTGTAAACAAGACAATGCTGTATCACAGGACAGCTTACCTGGGCTTACATCAAGAGCTGTATGTCGTAGTAGGAGACGTATTGTGTACTTCCATCACCTCCTGCATTTGTACAGGCTAGAAGAAGTCAAAGGGAAGGCATTTGAAAGCATTGTGGTAGTTTTATGTGACATTAGTTGACTTTTTTTTTTTTTAAGTATTTTAAAGGTCAGCCTTCTTTAAATGATGTGAAATGTTTCCAGCATGTGACCTTCTGAGTGACCAGGGACATTTTCTGTTCTTGGACTGAACGCTGAAATGATGGCAGTGACCTGTTTAGTTGTCTAGACGAGCTCAACGCTATCTGTAGTTTATTTTTGTCACAACACAAACAAGACTGTTACAGGACTACCTCCTCTCCCTCCTTCATGCTACCTGTTGATGGTGAGGCGTCCTGCATGCCACACCTGCAGAAAGCTCATCTCAGCAGTGTTTTAGCTCTTATTCTGTCCAGACTGATGAAGGGTTTGTAATTTCATCAGGCAAGGCAAAACTATAACCAGGCTATGTACATTGGTCTCATTGTATGTCTATCATGTATTCACTGATGAAATAGAAGAATGTGACGGTCAACAGCCATATCCAGCCTTT
>NW_018127892.1:3513092-3525878 GCF_001952655.1 Monopterus albus | reverse complement strand
ATGACAGATTAATACATTGTTTTTAAAAGTGTACCGAGATGTTTTAACATGCATTAATTTAGTTTATCTTTTTTCAGATTGTCTTTGTTGAATACACCTTCATTGTAAATCAAATTAAATCTTTCAGTCCTAATAAGACAAAGTTGGTTGCTGATATGTTCCCTGTACTGTCCCGGGGTGGGGGGATTGACAAACAGTTCGTTGTTCAACCATTTTAATGATTTTTTTTATTATTATAACCCACTGTATAATAGCAAGGATTGTATATAAAACTGAAGAGATGTAAATATTTATGTGGCTTGCTTCAGGGTTGGTATTACAAAAAAAAAAATCCACATAGTTTAATTCTACATGCCCACCAGCAAGCTTTGTGGATAGCAGTGTAAAAATGAAAAAAGAGACACTGCCTTAATGTTTAAATAAAAAGCTTATTGCCATTCATGGCCTCAGAGTGCTGGTATTTATTGATTTGTGTTGAATGTTCTCTTTTTTTTATTAATTTTTCCCTGGAGCAAAACATGGCAGGTCCAAAGTAATGAATGTACTGAAAGTACTGTATTTAAAGAAAGTGAAATTTTTACCAGATGATGGTGCATGCGAAAAACCACAAACGTGAACCTCATTGTGGCCAAAGTCATTAAGATTCATCATCTGGGAACTATATTTAGTGCTGGTGCATCCGGTACATTTTATATTTCACAGGATAAGTGAAAACTGACCTGCTGGTGAAACTACAGGGGGAAGGCACACACGACAGTACAAGTCCACATACTCTGTCACATGGATGAAGTACTTACCCTTCCCTCCTGTTGTAGCTTGGCGGGTAGCCAGTGTTTGCCCGACTGCTTTGATTTGCATCTCATTGTGCAGCTTCTATGCTACTTTAATGACATGTTAGACTGCAATACTGTTCATAATGGACTTGGTTAGTGTGGGTCCCTGCTGTTTTACTGCTTCCCTTCTGATTTTCCAAAACAAAGCTGCAATACACGCTTTAAAACCACAGTCTATTAAAGTCGGTGTTCATATTGGGCATTGTTTTTATTTGTATTTTATGTTATTTGTGGGGAATAACAGACTTTTTAATGTGATGTGTGATGAAGGAATACTGGCCCCGAGCTTTAAGTCTTGTCATATGTTGCCCTCAGGTGCTCCACTCATTTGTCACTTTGAACTGCTACCGTAACTCATATTTTATTATGGAAGGTTTTATATCTTCAGGAGTTGAACCTTTCATTCTGACACTGAACATAGTACCTTTTAGTTATTCCATTGAGTCACTGTGGCCACTAATGGATTGTTAATATACTTTAACCTTGCTATAAAAATAAAATAACTGAGCATGATTCATTGGACTTTATAGTTACTGCCATGTGTGCCCAATTAAGCTAGTTTGATTCTGAAAACTGCTTTTGCATCTTTGTTTATTACCAGACTCTACTTTCATACAATTTAGTGTTATTGTGAAAATTCCTGCCCCCGCTGCCATAACCACTGCCCTCTGACACATTCCCACTACAAGCATCTGCTTGGACCCTTCTATTCCCTGTTATTCACCACCTGGCCACTAGATGCCCTCGGTCTCTCCTACTGGCCCCGTAAACTTGACCTACAGTACACATCCACAGCTGCTGCTCATTTCTGGGGCAATGAAGAAGAAATGTAAACAGTAAAAACTTTTTTTTTTTTTTTTACACGTTTATGTGTATTTGTGTTACACATAGGAGAGTATTAAAGAGATAAATGTAATGAATGTAAAATAAAATTGATTAGATAAAAGAATACCACAACAAATAAAATGGGATGAAAATCAATAAATAGGCACAGATGTCAAAATAATTTAGATGTCGGTTTTAGGTTTGGATTTAGAAACACTGACACTTTCAGTTGTTCCCACATCCTCATGCAGACTCTTCGAATGGCTCAGACCATAAAAACTCAAATCTAAAAGCAGCTTCACCAAAGGTTCGTCCTGAGCTTCTGAACATGTAAATATTCTTAGCAGAGGAGCTGAGGAGCTACACGGGAGGCATGTCAGACAAGTAGGTGTATTAAAGCTCAGTTCTGAGTCAGAGATAATGGAGATGTTTCTGGGCTGTTTTCATGTCATGCAATCCAGTAAATTTAGAGTCATTTGTTTTGTATCTTTCTTATTTACATTTATATCAAAAGCACCAACTAAAATAAAGTGTGATATTTAGTGTCAATGCAAAAGATAAATTCATAAAATTCAGTTAAAGTGGAAAGAAGTTTGGCATTTACTGATCAAATTACAATCTATAACTTGAAAAATGGTGCTTGTCATGGCAAACCCACAGAATTGTCACCTGACTCATTCTCCTCAGCTTTAAGAACATTCTAGCTCACTGTTTAGGTTTAAGGGACAACAAACCTCACTCAGATGGGTTTTTTTTACATTTCTTTTCCATCAGTACAAGAAAATAAATAAAGAAAAAACTTAGTGACCATGAAAAATAAATATTTATTAAATCAAAATTCTGAGACACTTTGACTTAAATCGGAGTATTTCTTCCACCAGTGGTTGACACTCATAAAAATGTAGCAACTGTTAAATGTGAAATGTGCCAAGTGCAGTTTGAGATGTGTCCTCATCTTTGCAGAAGCTGGAATACGCTATTACAAATGTTAGCTTTGTCTATAAATCCTTATTTAAGAGCAGTAGGACTTGTCTACTACTGAGAAATAAAACACACCCTTTCCACTGCGCCAAATGACAAAGTCAGCAGCTAGATGGTAGACATTAGGAAGATGTTTAGGAAGGTGGATTTGGTGGAAACTGAACTGGAGCAGAAAAGTGAATATTCATCAGATAAACAGAAACACACCTCAAAATGAATGCTGCAGTAATTTGTCTGCAGGACGTGGAAACCAGCAACTGTTTGTTACTGTACCACCAGGGGGAGGTCTAATCCCATCTTTAGGTAGTTTATTGTAAGTGTTTAACAGAGAATTCTGAAGGTAATTGTTATATTGTAGTAATGCTAGTATTAATGTTCCAGAATCCATGGCCATGTTAATGCTGCAGCTACTCTGGCTGTGATGAAGTGCCGAGTTCTCAGTGGCGGTTGTACAAAGTGCTGTTCAGCTGCCATTTGAGCTGCTATTGATCAGGTCTCCTGTGATCTGTGCACACAAAGATCACACTGTATGTCTGTACTGAGCCCCTCTTTACATACTGTACCTCCCTGGGCTCTCCAGGGTTGCCATGTTGTGATATTAAGTACTCAGATGAGTCAAGAGTGCAGTATGACTAATTCATCTTGTTTCCTCCATATACCGCATGTAGTAGCTGGAGTCCTTTTGATAAATATGCTACTTCCAATTTGTTACAACTGTGGAATTTTTAAAGTGTCTGTTGTGCTAGTTCTGCATGGAAATACTTTATACTTTTGGCCCACTACAGTGCAGATAAATATTGTACTTTATACTGTGCTACATTTATGTGGGCACTTTAGTTTTAATGCTGATTAAAACTAACATGCAATAGAATCAGCCTAATAAATTTTATAGATTACTTAACAGTATATAAAATCAGCACCACCTCAGCCAGTTAAAACAGTCAGATGCTACTTTAACATTACTGCATTAATATACGGTGTATCTGGTCATCTTGTGCTTTCACATTTAAGTAAATAATACTTGAGTAATATTTTCAGCGAATGACTTTTCCACAGTCTGGTATTGCTACTTTTATTTCCGTGAGGAGTCTGAGTGTTCCTCCCACACCCAGAGGAGCAATGTTTTTCATCGCTGCTGGTAGCCTTTGTTGGCTCATTACTACTTGCACCAGCTGTCAATCAACTAAAAAGTGTGAAACCACAGGGTGGAATGTGTGTTGCCTTCCCACACGCTTGTGCGAGTGCATGAGAACAAACAAAATGACAGCATTGTTGATTAAAAAAGCAAAACTGTGCTTTGTAACATTAGCAGCCAAAAATTCCACCAGGTACCTTTAGGTTTCTAATCAGATATTGCACTTATGCTGCTATACTTGGAATATGTAGACTACTGATAGATTGAGAGTAAATCTGGGCAAGAAACCCATTTCTGAGGACATCAGATAAAACATTATTTGTATCTCTGTACCAGAGGGAAGTAGTACATCACTGAGCAAAGATTTATGTCCCTTAATAAGAAAGTTCTTGCAATTCTAGTACCTATTTAGTATTTGGAGGAAACACAATGCCTTTGACAAATAAGGTCTTAGTAATTGTAAAACTGTGGTCAGGCATGTTTGCTACTTCACCACTGGGAGACGCCTCAGACTTATCCAACACCAGAGAGAGATGGATGAGGCGCTGAAGGATGTGAGCTGTTGTGGAGCCCCTGAGGCCCCGATCCAAAAACCCTCTGCCAAACACTAGCGGCTGTTATTTTAGCAGCAGTCTGATATTTAAAGCCTATAAATAAGTACACATACAGGAAGACTGGCACGTTAATTGAAACAGTTTTCTCTTGTACACAGAGTCAATTCTCAATTTATAGCTGATTATGCTTTATACCAGATTTATATCACAATTGCTTTTTTGTCTTGTTTGGGTTTTGGGAAGGTTGCACTACTAATGAACACTGATCCGTTTTCTTAACTCTGCATCATCTTAAATTAAGCTTCATGAAAATCATTTTGCAGCCCATTCGAGATAAACGTGTTTTCAACAGGACACTGCGCTATATTAATGTATAACCCTCTCTGTGTCTGGTGAACCTCCTCTTTTATTCAGAGAGACAGCATTAAACCTGTGGTAAACAGGAAAACACAAGGTCCTGTGATCAGCATTCCGCAACAAATGTACAGTACTCAAAACAACAGAATTAGGGTTTGGGAATTTTTTTTTTCTTTATTCATTCGGGATATACATCTTTTTAAATTACTTTCCTTTGATCAGAACAGAAACGATGATTGACGTACAAAAATATAAAGAGAATTATGAAGTGCCTCGATGCCACATATACAACAGGAAAATACTTACAGTAACAAAATCAAGTGTAAGGAAACACAAAGTATCTCACATACAACAACCGATTTGACACCCACCGACTTTCTCTCATCACTCTCTGACATTTCACAGACCATCAAAAACATAGCACAACTCTCCAACATGTTTCCAGGCACTGCTGGTTTGTAAAAAAGCCATCTCAAGAACAATTTCCTCATCTCATATATATATCTTCTGCGCCTTTTCCCTCTCTTGCTCTTTGTATTCCTACTTGCTGTTCCCTTATTAAAACCCATCTTACAGTACTGATGCACTGCCTCCGCTTCGTGCCCTCCACGTCCTTTCTACTCTACACTTATCAGGAGGGTTTTTCAGACTATACAATAAAACAAGCTCAGAAGCTCAAGACCTCAACCGAAAATTGGGAATACAAATTTGCAATAAAATAAAAGTGATACCTAAAAAATTCTGAGGTAAAACCTTAAGTTTCATATTTGCCATGTTCAGTAATCTTAAACGTATATATATGACAGACATTAAAAAAAGTCATGAAAATGCTCAATAAAAATCTATCATACATCTTGAACAGGAAAATCTAATGTGGTTTCACTGCTCCACTTTTTACATGTTGGTAATAACAGAATCCTCTTGTACTACTTTGGATCACAAACTGCCCAATGTGACAATTTGGTGATATCTGAAAACAACTGGAAACACTCAGTTGCACCAGTTGTTTGTAAGTTCAAATCCAGTTACAACTTAGGTTTTTTGTTAGTGAGTTACACATTTACACAATTATTAAATAACCAGTGTACACCCAGCATCAACCAGGCGCAGACGTTACATAGCTAACTGAGCCAACTGCTTGCTAAAGAATGACATCTGACCTGACACCAAATTAAGTTTCACTAAGGTAACAACATGCTTCAAATTACTTAATGTTACATTAATAATCTCAGATTAAAATGCAAACAGCAATAGCTAGGTTAGCATAATCAGATATTGCGTGAATACTGACACTGAAGAACCGACATTTTCCATGTATGCACTAAAACAAAACAAAAATCCCAAAGGATTAGTTAGTAGTAGAGTTGAATATGCGGCTTGCTCCCCTTAAACTGTAAATTTAAGTTGCGATGCTACAGAGACTTTACTAGTTAAGATATTCCTTAAGTTTTAAAGGTGCAACATGATTTAGTAACTCACTAGTTTGGAGCTAACTACTGGTTAATTCACACACAAACCCATTGTTGGATTTACAAATAGCGGGTGCAACCCAACAGAGAAGACTGGGCTTTATTTCAAAAGGCTAACACTGCAGTGCTTCACTGACTGCTTGTACTAAAACATCCAGACAAACTACCTTTGGAAATAGCTCTGGTTTTTGACTTGTGGAAAAGTAGCCTACAGGTGTTGGCTGCTGCATCAGGCTGTTCTGTACCAAGAGCTGTGACAGAGATGTGTTACAAACTGTCAAACACTTCCCTCTGACTGACTGGTTTTCTCTCTCTTCTTCTTTTTTTGGTGACAAGCTCCAACATCTGGCACCAAAGCAGATTAAAAGCAAACTGTTATACTCACTGAAGGGAGCAAACCATACAATGATTGCCGGCATTTTTAAAAGGTCCAGAAAACATGCAAGCATGCTCTCAGTCAACTTATAACTATAGATGATGTGGCCCTATGCCCATAGTCCTAATGGAGCAGCTTAATTAAGATTCTAAGCATTAAACTCTTAATTAATAATAACTGAGGTTGTTTTTTCCTGAACTCTAACCCTTCTTGGAGGCTGAACAAGAAAGTTAAGTTTAACGGTTGTTAGAACCAAAACTGCATTCAGGTGTTACAACCAAATGTTGCAGAGAAAAACTTTCAAAACCTAGAAATCTCCAGACTAGATGAGCTGCTGTTGTGTGTGTTTTAACTATTTTAATTAAAACTAAAACAAAAACAAGTGTTATGTCTTTGTGTGTGGAGTTAGCACAAAGACAGAAACTGTTCAAACTATCTTTGGTCCAGTTTTTCAAATGCAGGACTGAAATCCCCCCCCTGCAATGTCAAGTCCATTGAGATGACAGTGATATATGAAAAACAAGTGCAATAAAGCCATATTAGAAAGCTTTGCATTGGTGTAAATCAGTTTGCGCTGAAATCCATGACACACGTCACTTTGACTCTTCTCTGCATACACAGACATCGACCATCTGATCATGACCTTCACTGAGGTTACAGTCCAACCTAAAGCAGCACAAAGACCGCCAGTTTGTCAGCCCTTGTATTAAATAAGACATTGATTAACCAATGAAGTGCAGCTTTAAACTGCAAGAAGACCACCTCCCTTTTTAAAGACTACATCAGTAGAAAGTCTGAATATGCTCAGATGAGAGGTCACTAAAGGGTTCCCAGAGTTTCCTCCGTGGTGAGTAAAGATGAACAGAGCAGAGCTTTTAGGGGTCCGGGTATTACTTGAAGTATTTTCCTTTCATTATGAGCCTTGCCAAGTTTCCTGTCCTCCCCCCTGCACCCCCCACAAAAACAAGATAATCACCAGGCAGCCCTCTCCCCTGTGCAGGCTGGCCTGGTCTGGGCTCTACAAGTCCTCTGTGTAGATGATACAGGGACTAGTATCTTCACTTGATTCCAGCTGCACCGTGGAGACAAACCAGCGGCGGGAGCCTGTAGCATTGTAGTTGAGCGTGGTGCGATAAATGTTCTTGGCATGTTTCGGGTAGATGATGGTGGTGCTCTGGTAGCTGATGGGCCTCTGCCGCGGCTCCAGGTACACCTGGGACTTGTAGCTCCTCCAAGTGCAATTCTGCACTGCCACCACTGTCTCGCTGAAGGAGGTGGCCGTGGGAATGGGGGCACAGTAAACCCGGTCCCGGTAATGCTTGTCGGAGTTGTACTTGACCTCGGAGCTACATCTGAAAGGATGAAGGTGACAACTCTTTAGAAACACATGTAAAAATGATCACTAGGTGGCAATGTTGACAAGAGAATATTGATCAAAATAAGTGAAAACAACTCCACATTGCAATCAGTGCCGTGCCTTGTGTGTCTGAGCGCCCTTACTTGATTTCCTGCTCTGGTTTGGGGTTGACTTCAATGCTTTCTCCAAAGAACACGGGGTACCTGCGAGTTTTTAGGTCTGTTCCTGTGGAGTTCAGCAGCAAGTAGGGCAGCTGTGCAGGGGAAACACAAGAGTCATAGTCTCACAAAGTCACCTAAGAACTGCTGCACTGTTTGTAACCAGCCTGCCAACATGGCCGCGGGTTTCAGCAGAACTAGCAACTCAAATGAAAACAATGCAGTCCCCACCCTCTCCAGGAAAACACACTGCTCGATCCTCCCTCGTGAGAGCTCGCCCATTTGATGGCACGGCTATTACTACAACAACAATCAGACAACAGCAGTCAGGGTAACACAATTTGAATTCAGATAATCACACTGTGGGAGTCCAGTCAAATGAGCAGTTGGTGTTAAATCTTTCTCACAAGCTTTCAGTGCAGCTCAGGCTGCCTCGAGACATAACTCAGTAACAGCCTGGGTGTGTATGTGTATGTATGTGTGTGGCTTACAGATGTTGAGGCCCATAGAAACTAAAAAAACGAGACCTTCACTTCAAAGAAACAAGTCTCTAGAGCAGCTGGTAGTCAGGCTGCATGGGGATGATGCTGTTTGAAAATGATAACAAGGTGATAGTCCAGGATTCTTCCTGCCACAAGGACCCAAGATGTCTTGTAGGAGCTTTAAAAATTAAGTGAAAGTCCGTCTTTAATCAAAGACACATGCTTTGTCTTTGTCATATTTCTTGGTTCTGAATCATGATTTTTATGGGTGAAAATGATCAAGCATGGATGTGTGAGGGTGTCAGGTTTAATTTTCATTACACTGACTAATTCATTCATTGGCTAACTGTTTCAGCTCTTACATGTTCTTGTATGAATAATCTACTGAACAATACTGTCCTACTAGGTCTAAGTAAATCAATAGTGAGTACGACAAACACAAATTTAAATTCTTATATCAATCACAGGAATTTTACTTAATAGATTAATTCATAGCACCTTTTTAAAGTTGTGTACAACACCACATGGTTGAGCTTCACTTCGTTATAAGTTGCTGATGACACAAGATAGATAGATTGCACTCAACCAAGTGCATGAACCATGCACGTCTGTTGGTGTACTGACCCTAGACCACTGTCTGACATGGCCCCCTCTGGAGCAATAAAGGAAAAACAAGGCTGCACCAATCAGAAACAATAATAGTGTCATAACCTGTGAGCTGAGGTTGTAATTGACCCATTTTCTTACACGTGTCTTTAAACACTGACCGGTCTGAAATGAATGCCACCCCGACCACAGCTAAAGCACCCCTCACGTTACAGAGGGGAGCCTGTCACATGCTGTGGTTTGGCCACAGTTAAGCACAGATGCCACTGTAGGGGACGAGCAAGAACAGGCCAAGGGCAGATTGTTGTGTGCAGCTCGTCTTACCCGCAGCCTACAATCATCACTACAAACTGTCTGAATGGTGGAATAGAACTTGCACAGCTGCTAGTTCTGCTGTGCAGGACTGAAAATAAAAGAAACGAAATGTTAATCTGCAGACCCTTCATTTGCTGTGCTTTCATGACAAGCAAAGAAACACGTCAAGAGTATGTGACTGCCTTTCTGCAGCTGCTTCGCCACAGAGAGCATCCCAGGTATTTCTCCACAGTGTGTTCTGGAAACTTCTGCAAAGCAAACACTCATGAATAGAGGGTAGGTTACCTCCAGGCAGTGGATCAGCCAGTATGTACACAAAGCATAGCACCCCTGGAAGCACATTACCGCCCAGGAAAAATGGTCTGCAGCTGAGCAGCCCACACAGCCTACAATGCACAATGCAGAGCTGCTGAGAGAAACGCCAACTCAAACACACATTTCCATACGGTTGGCTGTTTGGGGAAGTGAAACTTCTCAATTTTTACTTCCTGTGTTTGCGGGGACATTAACCTGAGGGCACCTGTACCAGCAGAAGTAGATTTTTTAAAAAGCCATGAGATCTTTCTGCTGTCTCTTCCACTTAATCCACAGACAGTTGAGCCACCTCTTTGAACGAGCTGAATACACAGCCTTGTCCACCTCTGAAACACTCTAAACTACATTACCACACTTGTGTTTTTCATGCATCTAATCTCTCTATAAATCTATTCATTTGTTAGGCGATGGAAGTAGAAGATGTAATTATTCTGCATCTGCAAAAATTTGAACCAGGTCTGAAAACAGACAGGCTGTCTGAGCATGTATCCACGTTTAATTTCGATCTGTGAGGTCATCAAACGCTTATGCAATGGCCTGCAGCTGCTCTAATAAGTCCCTGCACCTCAAAATACACGTTGAGCATTGTTCTTAGATGGTATACAAAAACAACACAAGCATAAATTTGGAAAGAGAAAAACTGTGCATGTGTATGCCCCCTCTGGTCTTGGTACCCGGCGCGTACTCAAACAGCCTTTTCCTGATGGAACCGTTTGAGTCTTTTCATACACACAGACCAATGGACGGGATTCGAAACACAAGCATGAACAGTCCTTATCAGGGCTGATCTTTAAAAGAGAAACCACAAAGCAGAGGAGCCCTGCTAATCTGAACCTCCAGAGGATTAGAGGATGTCTCTCTGTTTCAGGCCTCAGCAAACATCAGCAAACCTCAGCAAAATGTCATGCAACTCCCAGGGTGCAGCATTTCTGAGGCCTCCTTTAAACACTCTAAAAGCCACCCTGGCCTGTGCAGACATGTTCTTAAGACTTCTGAAACTGGGAGTGACCTGGAAATGATTTTCAATCAAATCAGCTATGACATGTGTGATGGACAAGTCACTGCAGGATGAGCCATTAAAATGCATTTGTCCTCTGTTATTTTTGTTGGACTGTCTTCAGGTAATTATACACTGATATTGCCGTAGGCTGCGATGACTGTTTGAGTAGTTCATTTAATGAACGATTATTTCAGACACTGCTGTAGATATACTGTGTATTTGTACAGTTTCACCTTAGTCAACTGCTACTAATCCAGAAAACAATTTAAAAACTTCAGGAACTAACACAGACAAAAGAATTTAACAAGCCCATAGGCTTGAAAGTGTCATGTTGACTGGGCTTGTTGGTCTGAGCAGGAGCTGGCTGAGACTAATAGCTAACAGTCCTGTTATGTGCAGGGACACTGGAACGTCCCTGATTATTACTGATGCCCCACAGCTACTGTTTCTACTGCTGCCACATCTAAATCAATCAAGACACCAGCTTCTAGGTGTATTTTTTACCTTTAACCAATCATTCATCTTTCATTCATATTGAAACTCAGATCAATAAACTTTATGGTGTTCCCTCTGATACCCTGCAACCCTATTTTGATAGATCCCAGTTTCCAGCTTTGCAAGTGACCTGAGCCTGTTACTGTTCACAGATTTTGCAGGCTCAAGAACAAAACTGGTACAACAAACTATAAAGAAATGTTAAAAAAAAAAAAAGTTGCTCATTGCATGACTTTGACACTAAGGTGGGGGATGAGAGTCACAAGATGACTGTCTGATAAGAACTGGAGCTACTCTAAAGGGGTCCCAAGATGAAATCTGTGGAAAATGTATTATACAAAAAAGACTTTTCTCTATTTACTGCTTTCTGTTATGAAGGACTGCAGAATTTTATCAAAGAAGTACTTTTAAAACTATGAAACAATGTGAGCATAGAGTATGATTCTTTGGTTAAGGTGCTCACTAGACAAAAACATATGGCACCTGTTCACATGTCCCCTGGACATTTGTATTAAAGGGCCACAGGTTGGGAAGAACTGAAATAACAATCAACCAAATTTGCCTCTCTGTTCATTTAAAGTGGTTTCAGCTGAGGCTCTTGAAGAAGCTAAACTTAGAAGAGACAAAAACCTGACTACACAGTGTACACACCTTCATTCAGATGTTACTGAAACTAGTAACTAGTGCTATAAAACTTGCTGTAATATTACTGGAATCCCCTGGATTCCTGGAAAGGACCCCTGGGAGTCTCTGGACCCCAGTTTGAAAACCCATCTGGGCCTAATCAACTCACTGACCCTCATGACACTTTGCAGTTTGGGCCCAGCTGATGCACCGGAATGAAAAGAACGAATTTTTCCTGGATTATTGGAGCCAGTGGCATCTTCAACACGAGTGCAGCATCACACGTTTGTAACTAAGGAATTCCGAAATGCTTCCAGATGTGGTGTGAGTGAAATCTGTTTCTGGCCAAAACTAAAATGCTATCAGATTTTCAGTGTATTCTACAGCAGCGTCATTATTTGGCTGTTAGACCTTTTTATACTTTGATCCAACGTGTCAGTGAGCTGACTGACTGACTGACTGACTGACTGACTGCACAACTGTTGTGGACACAACGCAGGTCAAGTCACTGCTGGCAGATTACAAATGTGATTCAAATCATAACGTAAACATGGTGATGTGTTTCTTACCAGTTTGCCGTCTCTGCTTTCCTTTTTATAATATCCATGATGGCTTTCGACGGGGGTCGTGCAGCTGCCGGAGCGCGACTCGATCAGACCCGGGGAGAGGGAGCAGAAGGGCGGGCTGGGACTGGGGGGCAACCCCGAATCCGGACTGTCGAGCAGCCCTTCCCGGTTCTTTCCTTTCAGACTATCATCCATCGCTTGTAAATGTAGGTGCCCCACCATTTCGGGGACGGCTCAGTTGAAAAGCAGCCCAGTCAAAGTCGCACTGACAAGTTCTTTCTTTCTTTGCTTGAAGCGCTCCAAGTTGCTCCTAGGTAGGAAAGAAACGATCCTACACG
>NW_018127892.1:3512675-3513068 GCF_001952655.1 Monopterus albus | reverse complement strand
ACAAGAGGGCAAAATAAGGCACTGCATTCAACCATTGCCCGAACACTGAACAAAATCCTCCACAGTGATATAAACCAACCCAGTCTATGTTTATCTCTCTTAAAGCTTTACTCTACCTGCGCGTCCTGAAGTATCCACCTTTAGTCCAGAATTACATTCCTAAAATGAGGCGCACACTTAAAAGCCGCTTACAACTTGACACCAAAGCGAAATATTAAACCTCCTTAATTTAAAACCCTGAAGAAAAACGTAGTGGAGCTCGCACAAAAACAAAAAGTCGACCGTGCGTCTGGCACCGATCTGGATGAGAGCTCCACTGTGCTCTACTGACTGCGTGAATGGGTGTGTGTGTGTGTGTGTGTATGTGTGTGCGCTCCCCAGTGGAGAGCTCCC
>NW_018127892.1:3461898-3512508 GCF_001952655.1 Monopterus albus | reverse complement strand
CCAGCTGGAGCTGCAGAGCTGGAATAAGCATTCATAATTAACAGTTTGCTTGTAATGAGTTCTAATTGGCATTTAATAACACCCTGATAATAGTCTGTACCATTATAGCTGCAAGTTGTTACCCAATAAGAGCGGTACAATATGTATAACTGAATTAGTAGACCAAACCAGTAAACAGAAGTAAACTATTCATAATATAACTTTGAACTTTGTCAGATACCCAGAACTACTAAATATGGATGGAGACATGAGGCTTCATCAAAGAGGCCACAACAGTCACTGTGGGTTTACTGCCACATGGGCTATTTATTAGCCAGCTAAACTCCTAAAGAGGAGAAAAGAACAAACAGTTGTTCTCCAGCCAGAAACCAGCCACCCACTGGTAGAGCACTGGGAGTGTTCTACTGGTCCAGAAAGGATAAAACAAACCAAAACCAATTAATCACATCAGAACACCACAAAAATGAGCAACCACAAACCACACATGTCTATAGGTGAGTGAACTCTGGGTACACTTACCACACCCAAGGATGGAGGTCGCCACAAGCCGCAGCAGACCACCATAATAAAATAAAATACAAAGTTAAACACTAGAAATTAGCAAGAGGATTAAGGTCACTAAAAGGAGTTCTGAATTTAAAGTCAAAGCTCATTTTATTTTACATTTTTGTAATAAAGCTGAGGCCTAACAACACTAATACTATCAAAATGTAAAGATAACCTAAAACTGTGATAAAATCAAAAGCAGCCAGTGTTTTGCCTGTAAACATACAAAGCACTGCTACAAATAAGGTGCAAATAAATATGAATTCCCTTTTTTTAAACTAACAAACCTTGTACCAGGTGGTAAAACTGCTCAGACTCTTGTAACAACATCCCTTGTTGTATTTATACCCCCACCTATACCCCAGCTTGATTTCTTAGACCTGCAGATCCACCCCTGCTGACTGTACCCAGACAGCGTTGGAGTGATAGAGCCTTTGCAGTAGCTGCCCCTAAACTTTGGAATCATTCACCACTTGAAAACTTATCTTTTCTTGTAGGCCTTTAATCCTGGTATAGTTTGAGGTATACTGGGCATTTATGTGATGGTGTTTTTATTATTTTATACTGTTTTACACTTTATATGCTATTTTTCTGTTTGGTTTTTGCTTCTTTAATTTTGTGCAACACTTTCTAATAGTTTTGTTTAGAAAAGTGCTATATAAATACAATCTGCTTGCTACCTTTATCTAGCACGCTAGAACACAAAAAAAAACACAATATTATGAAAATACAGCAATGCGGCTCCTCAGTGCGACTACACAGGACAAGCTGTGAACTGGCGTTGAGCAGCGGTCAGTCCAAAGCCCACCTAGTTTGCTTCCTGTCGTTTATTGGCTGCTGCTCCTCTTATTATCACCATCCCCTGCATGGCTTCTAGTATCCGCGTGTTACAATAATTAAAATTAGTTGTTACCTGTAGTTGTCAGTCAATTAGTAATTAAGAGTCATTAATAAAGTATACTAGTTATTAATTACATATTTGTTAGTCATTTGGAGTTTCACCACTATTCTAATGAATTAGTTAATAATAACACATTCATAATATATTACCTACATATTAGTCTACTGAAATAGCAGTTAGCAGTAAATAGCTATATTACTACAGTATTCCTAATTAGAAGGTAGATTCAGATGTCTCTCTGCTTTATTTCTTGCAGTATTGAGGGTTTGTACACATTATTGCTAATATCAGGGAGCATTTTTTTTTTTTTTTTTTTTTTGCCCTGAAAATTTCTAAGTACATTCATGTTGAAGGAAGACAAACGTAACGACTCTGTGGCCTTTTCTCTAGCGAAACAGGACACAGCTTGTAAATGTTTAAGGATTTCAACAGTTTGGTCTCCTGGATGGACCAAAGTAAATGTTTTGTTAAAGTGTAACTTTTATTTAACAATTTAAGTCCTACTGAGGACAGAAACCTCTCATGTGAGTCAGACCTGGACAAAACTATGGCATATAAAGTTTCAGAAAAAAATAAAATAAAAATCAAGGTCAGAAGATGGGTGAAACTGTATTTAGAACTAAAAACAATACTAAATGCAGATGATACTAAAGGAAGACTCAGTGTAACCTAAGAGCAGCTGGTAAACAAAGGAGCCATTTATTATATAATTTACATTTGTAAATATCAGATCATTGATTCCTTGTGATGATGATTTTGAATGACTAGAACAGAAAACATGATGACGTGACATAAGGAAAAAATTTCATCATCACAAATAACTTGTCTTCCCCAGAGTTATAACAATTTTTTAAAGGTCCCTTACCTTCCTCAGAACATAAAAAAAAAAAAATCACACTAGTTTTGTTCTGCACTGACTGTGAGTGTGTGTGTGTGTGTGTTGTCTGCCTTCAGCACAAGCTTGAGTGGAGCGAGCTGAGGCTGCAACATATTACAGGCGGATTGTTTATAAAGTGAGAGATCGGATCTGGGCTCACACGGCTATACAAAACTGTGTTGTCTGTGTAAAGACGAGTGTTAGTTGCATGTGCAAAAAGGCCTGAAATAATTTATGTTAACGTGTTTTACTTAGGCCTGGAGCTCATCTCATGACAACAAAGGAACCGCAGATTAGCTGGATAACAACGCCGAACCTTTTCTAATCCGGAAAAGTTATCAAGTGTTATTCACATCCTTCTGTGTGAGGAAACCCCCTGGTGTCAATCCTTGTTTAGTTTATGAAACCATCAAACAAATGTCTTTGTGGAGGAATTTGTTTTGGTTAAGAAACTATTTAATGAGTGAAAGGTTTATTGAAGGCTTACTACAGTTATTTTCATAAGGACTGTGTGTATATATGTCCCTAACCATTCTGCCTGGTGTATTTCAGGACTGGGTGGAGATGGGTGGGAAGGTTTTACATCCACCAGTTACTAAATGAGCATATGTCGTGCACACACACACACACACACACACGCGTGCGCACACGCACACAGTGCAGCAGACCTCAGCGGACAAGTAAACAGTATTCACAGCAGGCAAAGGAGAAAGAAGTGAATCCTTGTTGGTGTTTCCCTCCATGTCTTTCTCCCTTCGTACAGTGACTCCTAACAACAACACCTCTGCCAAAGGGGAAATCAGTGTTTAAATAAGAGCCAGCACAGAGCTGCTCCGAGCCGACTGTATGTCTTAAGTAGCTGATTGTATCTTTGATGGTCCACCAGCTCTCCATGATGATTACCAGAGATTGCCAGGAAATCATGCGTGGCGGGCTCTTTTTTTTTTCCAGGTCTCATAAAACACTAAGATAACTTTGTGTTTGCCTTTGTTGTCTGGAAAGTAATGGCAGGCCTGCTAAGCTCAACCAGCTGTAATCTTGTTTGCTGAGACCTGTTTTCCCTCCCCTGTGTTATTGTTTGGAAGCCGCGGCAGGGAGCCATGGTGCTGGGAGTTTTACTGGCGGTCTTCTAGTCAGGTGTGTCTTTGTGTCATCATATCCATCTCAAACAGCCTATCATACTGATCCTCAGCTATTCAAGGGATCAGATTGGAGATCTCATATAGATTAGCCATAAGATACGGAACTAGAGCTGATGAGCCATTTTGTGGGTGAAGGCGGGCCTGTGAACATGACAACAGGAAGAGAACTGCAGCCACACTGAGGGAGAACTCTGAGAGGTCCAAAAATGACCAGAGTGACCGTGATGGAATTTTATTGTGATATTTTTCACAGTGGTTGATTTGTTCACATCTCTACCATGCTGTATGTACATGAACACAAGACAAAGTCAGATCATCCAAATGATAAGCAAACAAACAAAAATATAAATAAAAAGAAAGAAACAACACAAAGATCTATATTTTCTCACTTACAATGTTTGTATGTATGCACTGTATTTACCAGTGCAGATAGTTGTGGATTTATTTCAATATGTTTTGAGGACATAACAACATGCTTAATTAAGATGGCATCTGCTACTCATCAGCAGTTAGCATTGTCATTGTGGGCAGGTTAGCCAACTGACATTAGCATTAAGCTTAAAGCACCACTGTGCCTCACAGCGTTGCCATAAAGTCTTCACTTTATTGAATGTTATTAGGACCACAACGCTGAATTTCATTCAGCTACAGTGTATCGAGATGGATGAACAAAACTCTGAGACAGATCATCTCAAAACCGTGCAAAATAAAACCAAGATCTAGCAAGACTGCAAAACAAACCCCCCAAAAATCTATTTTTTGTTATAGAAACTAAAGTTGCATATCAGTGGAAGAAAACAGTTTATCTTAGCAAAATGTCGCCTATAACCTCTGTGTTTATTCACCTGCAACATCTGTATAGCTGCTCTTTGGTTTTCACTGTACACATGTTAGTGTGAATTACATTGGGTTTCACTCAGAAGAACAAACAAACAAATAAAAACAAAGAAGTCATATTTTGAACAGACTTGCTTGCCTTTTGTTTATAGATGGCAAATCTGGAACATTATGTCCCCCCACCCCCCACCATGTGGGAGTTGATGGAGTTCTGCTGTCAGGAATGTGTTCCTGAGAGCTTTGTGATGCCAGGAGGCTCTGAGACAGACACTTAGGGGGGAGAACAGCCATGCTGTCTGCTGATGATTCACTTTTTGGTTCTCCATCATCATTCCCCCTCACAGGGCAATCACTCACATCCTGCCACACACACATACAAACTGACACACATTCCTGATCTGCCGAACTCTCTGGCTCACTCTCACCATATTTACATAATGTTGCCATGCCAGCTGTGCTAGCTGGGTCTAGAAAAGAGTGGGGGCAATACAGGTGTGTGTGTGTGTGTGTGTTTTGTTTGCATACAAGAGCGTAAACGAGACAGGGTGAGGTGCACATATTTTCTCGAGGTGTGCAGCGTACATGTGCTGTCTGGAATAGCTCTCAGTGTATTCAAACCACAGACCAGCCAGTCCTGGCAGGGAGGTTGTTTTGAGCTGGTGGGGACGTCACTGTGGTTTCTACACACAAGGCTCTTCTTCAGACTCCCGCCCATGAATCTTGTCCATCTTGCAGATAGGTGACCATTCTCCAGTTTACTTTTCATACAGTGTACACACAAACACTAACCATTTGTTCAGCGTTCCCACAAGACCTACACACCCCTGCTGTGATCTCTCTGACCTGCTTGAAAAAGAGCTAGGGACATGCTTTGATTTGATAATGGATGAGCCTGGCAGACATGCCATCCAGAGCTCAAAGTTCAATCCATAATGCACTTCACCTTTGTGGAGCCTGGGTGCATCTGGTTTTAATATATAGAGACCTGCAGCTGCCGCTCTCTCACCACCAAACCTCTTGTCCCCCTTGCCTTTCTAATCTCTTTTTCTGTGGATATAGATGGTCCAATGATGCTAGTTATTCTGTTCACTCAAGCATCTAGTGTGTGTGTCTAATGAAAAACCCTCTGGCACACACACTTGAGTAAAATCAAAAATTGGTGTAGGGTTTGTGCTCTTAAATCCAGGCTATCAAAAGATGATGTCAGGTGTGTGCATGTGGCCATGCATAGACACACTGCTCACACAGCAACAGAGCAGCAAAGAGGCTCTTCAGATGTCATAAAGATATATTTGTTCCATGTGCTAAGGGTGACACAGTAAAGTGAATGTTTCAGTCAAACCACCACAACTCATAGACCAACAGATTACAATGAGCTCTTAGCATATTGACATTAGCATTAGCTCAATTCCCTGTCATGTCTTCACAGAGCTGATAGTATGACCATATACTCATCGTCTGTAGGAATTAATGTTACAGTTCAGGAGAAAACTGAAGACTAACTGGTAGTTAGCATTAACAAGAAAAACTCCCAGTGGCTAGACAGTCAAAGTAAAGAGTCTGCAGTGTTGTATATCACAAACTTTAAATTTCACAGAGGAGAAGGGAAGAGTCACATTTTCTCTCCTGCCTGTTTAGTAGTACTACAAAAATATCATTTTGGTAGATGACCTGTTCGCCATTTGCAGACATTTGCTCTGCACTGTTTCACATTTGTCTGTATCTGTTTAAATCTTCTTTGCAGCATTTTTACAAGCTTCACTGCTGCATGTGAATGAGTGTGCACGTCTTTGGGTGACAGAGGTGTTTCACTACAGTTATAAATCACTGGGCTAGTTTTTGGAGGGTTTGCCACAGCCGACTCTGCACACTTGGTGACCTCTTCACTTAGAGTCCCCTGAGGCTCTGCAGCTGTTTGCCTCGCATGCTAGCAGTTCATCCACTGTCAGCTGTAGTCAGTGATTCACCTGCACGCCACTTCCTCTGACATTTTCACTTCCGCACAGCTTTGTGTCAGCAGTCACAAGGTAAATATGAGAATGGCTTTTGTTTAATGTACATAGGTGAGATAGTGACTGACTGTGTCTAATGATACACTGAGTGTACGTTTCTGTGTCGACCTACAGTTTATTCTGCTAAGGTAAATAAGTAGAGATCATTTCTACACATGAAACATCCTCAGAAAATCTTTATGTGCAGCATGCCAAATAGTCAGTCTCTGGTGTAGATACAGCTATCACACATGAGTCACAGACCTGTTAGACAAATACCAGGGAGCAGGAGTGTCAACAGTATCCTCTGTGAGAAAAATTTAATGTGGACAGAGATACAGTCTGCGCTTTGTGTCTGTGTCGCTCTATCTGTTATTTATTGACTAAACAAGGTGCACAAGGTAGACTGGTCACAGGGAGAGGGGTAGAGGACAGAGGGAAAAGGGCTATTTATGTTTCTTATCCCATTCATCCTTTTTCAGATGCATTTTTCCCAATACTCAGGGAGAGAAGGCCCTGCCCTCGGTCCTGCTCTCTGCGCTTTTGAAGTGTAAACAAGTTCCAATCTCAGGTCCTGACAACAGCCCTGCCTGTTTGTTCAGTGTGTTTGTTCAGGCCTGTAGTTTGGGTTTGAGTGTTAGCTGTGCACTGGTACTGTAGCTCAAGGCACCAAATCAGATGCAACAATGTGAGATTGATGTCACTGTAACCTCAGCTCCCTGAGGTAACATAACATTTATTACCCTTCAGTTAGACCAAAGTGTTCCAGTCCGGGCTGAAGGAAGAACAAACAAGCGGTGACTTCCTCTTCGGTGACAGAGGGATTTATTCTCCACAGTCTGTTTCCACCGTAGAGCTTCGTTTCTGTTGGGTCGCCTCTGCCCTTGGGAAAGTTTAATCTCTGGGTGGGTGATATATTAAACTTCCATCTCAATGTGATTTGTGCTTTACTCAGAGTTCATGACTAGTCTCCTGCCAGTCTGACAGCACCTCCAGTGCTCTGCCATCAGGGATCGTTATGTTTCCCATGGTGCTTTGTGTTTGACTTCTTGCCCGTGGGGGATATAATGACAAGCGTGGACCACCCATGTCTGCTTTGACCTGAGTTGTTATTGAAGGAATTCCCCAGCTTCAGTGTGTGTTTGTGTGTGTGTAAAACTGTGAGCTCAAGTTTACGTTTGCGTGCTTGTGTTTAAGCTAATGTGATGAACCTCTATTTTGAAAGCTTGACACAAAGACACACTGATTACACTGTAATAACTAATAATTGATCATTGTTGTTTTCATTACACAAAACAAACATTTATTCTGAAGTTAATGTGAAATTAACTGTGGTGCCATAACCAGTCTGGGGAGTGTTCATGGCCTTGTCTAACCTCCCTGTTTAATATTTATACATAATTAAGACATTTTTTGTGTAAAGGTTCGTTCTTGACCTTGAAAATTTGTTGTAGTAGTAGTCAGATTTAGATGTAGATAAATTGTTTGATAAAGGGATAAGTGCAGAGGTTTTTTTTTTTTTTACAAACAATGAGAGTAGCAAAAACAAAAGCACAAACAATTATTTTGTGAATTAACCTAAACTTAGGTAGAAAACACTGTTGCTCATAATAACACACTGACTGAGAAAATGTGTTTTAGTGAGGACACACTGTGATACATGATTGCACCTATGTTACACTACCATATGTTATACCAGTGTCGTAATCACTGGCAGGAGTCGTGATTACGCCTCTAATACCTGGATGTCGGTATCTGTATACACAGAACACACGGGTAGCATTTTTTAGTTCAGTGTAAACAAGCCAAGCTGAACACCAACACAGGGGAATTTCTGTCTAGGCTTGGGCTTAATGCCACAGGACATCGGCTTTCCTGTACAAAACTGGAGGTGGAATGGTGATAGTGTCTTGAAAATGCATTTGGTGCAACAAACAAAAATCCTGTAAAAAACAGCTTTCAACAAATAAAGGTGAAGAGCTCTCTTGTCCCTCCAGTTGTCAACCTCTGTCTTGTGTCTCTCCAGCTCAGATTTTTTAGTTGTCATAGTCACCCAGTTTCACTCAGCCACTCATACACCTGACTTCTGTCTTTGTCCTCGTGTATGACCATATTAGCAGAAAGGCTCACTAGCTACTGCCTGTGTGTCCGTGTGAGGTTTCCAACATGTCAGTCCTCATTCCTCTGATTTGTCAAGCTGTTGACTGAGACTGAATGATTGAGACAGACAGTCTTAGTCTCTGCTTTACAGACGTATGTAGGATTATAGATGTCTGGAAAAGTCCTGCCAAAAAACAACATGAAAAGACAGCAGATTCCTCACATTTTTCCCACTACATTTTCAGCTCAAGTATCCAAAAGGAAAACCACCTGAACCCCTAAAATCACCCCACTGCAGAGCTAAATGTTCACGCTGCCATCACATCCAACATTAATGTCTTTCATGGAAATCGTAGTCAGAGGCGGGTTGTAGAATCATTATTGATCAGCACTGAAAGTGTCCGACACCTCATGTTGATGGTACACTTGTGAACCAGACTAGTCTGCAGTGACACATGTTGACAGGGCTTCTTGTGTTTTGCAGCCACTGTTTGGCGTCAGGCCTCAGGGAACATACTGTCTGCAACATGTTCATGATGCACACACATCTCTGAGCTGTTGCTCAACACAGCTGTGGGTAAACAGGCCGTGTTTAGACCTGCACACACACACATTAACACGAGAACACATACATAGAAAGGTAACAACCCAAGACACATGGAATGGGCGTATTTGCAGTGCCACACCAAACACTCTTGCCACAACTTGTTAGACTGAATGAAATCGCACACTCTTGCACACAAATACAACATAATAACATGCAATTCTTCCCAAAGTTGCTACATTAAATTGCAAAAAAGAAGAAATACGTCTTGTGTCACTTTCATTTCCTGTAGCACAAACGCTTACAAAATAAAACCTGTTAAACATGAACAAGAGCAACATGAACATGTAAAACCTGGCCTGAGTTGATGCAGCGTCAAAGTGGTGGTGCCAGTGTATTGATTGATTATTATGCTATAGTGACACGGAGTGTATGTTCTGTCTATCAACATTTAACCCTCACCTTTTAATTAATATTGTGTCCGCTAAATTCCAGGATGTTATTTCCTGTCACATCAACTCATGTAGTGTGACTCACTGAGGAAATCAAATATCTTATCTTGGATCTAATCTGTTGGTGATAACAGACAAGTGGAGCTACCTCACTGGGTACTAGGTACAGAAAGATGTGAGTCACTCAGTGTGCTATATTGGTTTTCAAATATTTTTGTGTCTCTTTATAGCTTACATATGCAGAATTTGCTGGCACCTCTCACAGTGCACACACACACACGCACACGCACAGTAGCAAACCATTTAGTACACCATCTTTTAAAAAAAGCCTAAAATATTCTGGAAACATTATTTAACCTGGTTGGAACTTGATCCTCTGGTGTCTAGACAAACCACTGCAATTTGGTTGCTAGAACTCATCCTGCAGTGATTAAGGGAGTGGGAGATGATACTGTGGCTCCATTTTTACATAGAACATGAGGGTTCAAGTTTGAGCTTCAGCTTGGTTTTGGCAGCAATTTTGTTCAGCTGTGTGGGGCTGGACTGAGGTCACGTCCTAACCACTGTCCCACCAGGCCGTGTTGACCGTGCTCACCCCGGTTGACCTGTGGGCGGCTTTAAACAGCAGCAGGAAAACTTCCAGCTGCTGCCTTCCTCAGCCTCCTTACTCTCTCCGACCAGACCAGCAGACTGGTACAGCAGGTCACATGAGGGAGACCGCTGGTTCCTGCTCAGCCATTCATGGGTCATTTCCCTTTGCAATGATAATATTTTCACATTGAGTGTATCCATTAGCCTCTGAGCATCCAAAGTCATAATAAGATTTCTGCATATGTAAGCTATAAAGAGACTTGAATGCTGTGGCAAGTGTAACTGTGCCGTTAAACCAGGACACTGTTTGAGTTGGAGAGGAGGAATTTGGAACGATGTGTCTCTATCCGCTGCTCTGTGCTGTAAGCCAACTGGTCCATTTTCCCCGATCCACTTTCATAGACCGCTGTTATCCCTCACAAAGCCCAAATACCACAGAGAAAATGGGACGGGGCAGAGATCAAACAACAGCTCAAGTTTATGTGCAGTGCAATTAAAAATGACTTTTTAAATGCCACTTTGTGTGCATTGCTCTACTGTAAGAACTCAGTTAATTTAATGTGCAGATTTTGGCAGATGTTCATTTTTCTTCTTTGATTGATTAAAAAGTAGAAGTGGTTTGTAGTTGCAGTAGGAGTCTGAGTTGATGTGGCATGTGGGCATCATATTGTAGCTACCCAAAGCTAGTTCACACATATGTGCATTTACAAGCTCAACTGAGGGAAACATTGCATTTAATGTGAGACTCCTGCACAAGAAGAAAAAAAAAACATGGCAAAACAACTGGTGAGACAAGGAATTTTTGAAGGGCGCATTCTTGCCCCTCTGCTCCCTCAGCACTGAGAGGCCTTAAACATAAATAAGAGTTATGACTGATGTTGCTGAAGGATATACTTAACGCCATCACTTTTTCACTGCCAAATCACTGAAATCTCCTTCTCAGCATAAAGTTGAATGCCTTTATGTTATACAGAGATTTATGTATCTAATCTAGCCTGGCAATATTATAATTGATAAGGCCTACGGCATAGAGCAGAGGCATTGTCCTGTTCCTTCAAACACTTTTTAAAAAAAAGCCATTATGCTGTTTGAACTAAGTTAGATGAAAGATAAAATCATCTCAGTGAAACCACTCCCTGTAAAAGTAAAACTTGTTATGGTCCAGTTGTACTGATAAAAATAAGATAAAACATGTCGGGGGGCTTTAGAGGTGATTTAGACATAGCCAGCCTCCCCCCTTTCCAGTCTTTAAGCTAAGTCCACATTGCTCCATTCTGATTTTGCGTTGATGGTTTTTATTGTCATGTCCGTAAGTCACATGCATGCAGCTCCGGTGGGAACGCCGTTAAGGTCATACACAGCCATGCATATGCATATTAAACTGAACTGTGGGCTGCATGCATACAAGAATAACAAACGCCTTTCAAATCATAAACACAGATGACATGTCTGTGCCAGCACACGTGTCCAAGATTATTTGTTGTGGAGGTTGGAAAACAAAGCAGATGATGAGAATATGAATGAGAAAGTGACAAACTGCTGCACTGTTTACCTCCATGTTTATTTTTACTGGGCTGCGGCAATGAGTGATGACGACAGGCAATATGTGCACTGTTGTGTGTGCATGGTATGTGTACAGATGAGTGTACAGGTCCATGCCAGAATAATTTATTTCCTTGTTTGTGTAAAATGTAAATTCTGCACATTGTAAAAGTAACTTTGTCATTTTAATATGAAATAATGTAAAAGAAAAACCGACTGAAGATGTGTTAAAACTACACTGTATGAATGTCTGTTTGGCCATTCTGATGGTGGTCACATGGTCAGAGACCAGATGAATCAGATGTAGGACCACATATACAAGTTCCCCAGAGCTAATATGGCAAAATCAGGTTTGATCTGAGTCATTTGGAGGCAAAAACTAACTGCCTGCTGGCTGGAGCTTCACAGTTCCTACAGACATCAGAAGGGTACCAATTTTCCAAACTAACTCTCATCAAGAAAGCAGATAATTCAGGGCCCCTAATGGCCTAAAGGCTAACATGCATACCACAGCGCTACAACATGATTTCTAGCCAGGGGACCCTATTTGCCTGTCATGCTCATTTCTCTGGCCCTGAACTGTCCAGTAAAAACAAAATGTCAAAAAGAAAGCTGATAATTGTTTTCCAAAGATAGCAATTCTCTCTAGGCACTGACCAAGAATATTACCCACAACATTACACTGTTCCTTCATCCTGTTTTGGTATTTTTCTATCAGCCGTTGGTGTCAGTGTGGTGCTACTAGCTTGCAACATGGAGCTCTTGGTGCTAGGCATTATTTTAGATCAAGTGAGAGACTCCATTTTCAAATTTTGCTGCAATGAAACAACAAATAAAAAGTTTATCTGTAAGGACTTTTCCTCTGTGCAACATTTCCACCAATCTTGTGTTGATGAGCTGTGCTGAAGCCAGAGCGCGTCCTCACTCGGCCCTAGGCAGAAGCACTGACAAGAAAGCTGCATCGAGCTGCTGCATGGGAGTGTCTAACTCAACCCACATATGTCACACTTGCACCAACACTTTTTAGGCTAACCAGGTGCGTTAGGAGCATTTAATGGCAACGGCAGTGATGCCAACATTGCATTAGATTCATTTACTGATTTCCCAATCAAATGTCCTGTTTTTAAGGCCAAATATTTCCTCCACATGTGTAGATGTCTTGATCGCATGTGGCTCCAATTAATGTAGACACATAAACCAACAAGCAGGAAGCATTAAAACCATGTGAGCCTGGCTTCACCACTTTGCAAAGAACACACTTCTCAATTCAACCTGTGTACTTACAGCCCAATTCAGGAACACAACACGCACCTCTCATTCACATATATACCTGTTTGAGGTATTAGACATGCCTGTTCTTCATACTGGAATAATAAATACTGCAGTACAGTACCCAATTAATGCTTCTCTTTTAGCCCTGTGTGCATTATTAGAATAAACAGAAGTGGTTTGCAAGTTTGGGAAAGTTGACGAGTGCCAAACAAAGCCATAAGTTTGAGCGGTATTCACATATCGCTTGTGGTTTGTTTAAGCTTACCAGAGAGCCAGTTTATATACAGTAAGTTAGCCATTTAAAGTCATGCAATCAGTGTGAGAACGTTTATAGAGGTAAATTTTGAAGGTCATGTACTATGCCCTGCTATGATTGACCAGACTTTATTTTAAAAGTGGTGATACAACAAACCCCACTCATGTGATTCTCTGACAGAAGCCAAACAAGTGCTCATTTGAATTACTGTTTGAGCTGTCGCTGGCAGTGGATATTATTCATTTGTGACACCCAACACAAAACTCCCTCTATGGTAAACAGTCATAAAAAGCCAGGATTCGGTTGCACAAACACAAATAGCTGACTATTCATAGCACTAATGGGAGCTGCCAGGGACACGAGCAGGCATTGAAATGCACGGTAGAGTCCAGATAGATGATAGATAAAAAATGAAAACCACTCATCTTTTTTCTTACTTTCTTATCCACCCAGTAATCTCCCCCAAAACAAATCTGTTCCTCAGTGCCACAGACTCATAATGGAGGCATTTCATCATGACAAACATTTTTACCAGCAGTACATTTGCTTGTGCTTGTTTGTACATACAGTGATATTCCCTTGCATAACCTTGTCACGTGAGCCGTGCTGCAGATTGAATTATGAAGGTGTCAAGTCTCTCCCTGATGGCCAAAAGCTATTTTCTGAGAAAGACATTAACCCCCTATAAACCACAGTGAAGGGGGGCATGTAATTTAGCAGTGCACTGACTGATCGGTCTGTTTATCTTTTCATTTGGCCGGATAGGAATTTCAGACTTCAGCTTTCAAATTCCTTGCAGATGGCCAGCTGGACCTTTGAAGCCCCACTGTGATTAACCTTTGGGGGAGAATAACAAATTGGTACACAGGGGCACTGTGGCTTGGCTCAGTTGCTTTGATGTGGTTCCTGTGTTTGCCCTGCCATGCGCTGGATGAGAAATGAACTCTACTGATAGGACCACGGCGGCTGAAGGGCGCTTCACACCCAGGGGACGGTCTGTCTCCGACTGTCGCACTATCACCAGCATGGAAAGAACTGTTGTTGGCTTTCTGAAACACTGGCTACATTTCCTTACACAGAGGAGCTTCACATATCATACCCTGCAGTTGACTCTTCACATTCCCCTGAATGAACCAGTGAACATTACATTGCTGTTGAGCTTAGGTGACCTGAGTGATGTACCTGAAATAAAGGACCAACTCAGTTTCCCACTTCTCTTTCTGAGATTACTTGTAGGCAGTGGTGGAAGACAACATATGTTTTACTCAAGTAAAATTAGCTGTGCTACAATGTTAAAAATACAATCAAGTCAAAAAATTAAAACTGCCTCACAGCAATAAGGCTCCTGGATTGAGCTCTGTGGCCAACCAGGGTCTTTCTGTGTGGTGTTCACATGTTCTCTCCATGGCTGCATGGGTTTTCTGTGGGTACTCTGGCTTCCTCCCACAGTCCGGAGACATGCAGGTTAGGTTGACTGGTTACTCTAAATTGCTTGTAGGTGCAGAAGAAAGCTGTCTCTGTGGCAGCCCTGTGTGTCTGGGGTGTTGCTTGATGTCAGCTGGAATTGGATCCAGCAACCCTCTACAAAATACAGTGAGCGATATAGATAATAGATGTAAGTCTATACTGTATGTATACAGACAGAATTTGAATATTTTAACTTCTTAAGGTGTAGCTAATTTGAAGTATTAAGTATCAATCCACACATCATTTTTGTTTTCCATTCTCAGTGTTATAGTATAATTAAAGTTTACTTACCAAACCATGAAATTATTCAAACCTTTTACAATACTAGTCAATCTGAAGGATCTGCTTGAATTTCTTTTAAAAAGACAAACATTAAAGCACCTGCCCACTGACTGACTGACTGACATCTTCCAGCATTTTGTCAGCAACCACTTTCTGCAGTTGCATGGTTTTCATTCACAGTGATAGAGAGAGAATGTTTTCTTCTTCCTCCTGCTAAGCATACACTGCACATCTGCAGCTGACTGAAAAATACAACTATGTTTGACTCCATCAGGCAGTTGAAACCTGATGTGGGCTCGATCCTGCAACACCGTGGTGGCTTTTAATTAGCTATCAACACGGTATGTCAACCACATTGCTGTTGTTGTTTTTCTGCTCATTAGACCTGCAGTGCAGCGGTCAGCTGGACAGCCTGGGTGGGGTAGAATAGCGGACACCTTGTACGAGATCTTTCTCATTCCTATCACTGCGAGTGCCATTTGCTGATTGGACTGACAGTTCGCTGCTGTGGTCAGTCATCTCTCTCTCTCTCTCTCTCTCCCCTCTTTTATGTTACAATTCAAGAGGAGGTAATGTTAAACACACGGTTGCTATCTGACTTTAGACTCTTTTTTTTTCAGGTCTATGTGTTGAGTTGAGTAATATGTCTCCTAAATTGTAACTTGCTAACATTGTGCTATTATATTATAAGTATTTACATTTTTTGTTGAATTGCCTCCTAGTGCTTTTATAATCATACTTTTGGTACAAGACTCTGCTTTGTGATGCTATGTAATCTATTTTTTTCTGTGTCTATAAAATAGTAACATTGGGGTGGTGTATTTCACACACATCATATCTCACAAATAATAGGGGAGCTTTTTGTTCACCCACCTCTAAAGATTCTGCCAGCAGTCTCTATTCTCACCAACAGTGCCACAGTCTGTTTTTTTTAAATCTTTTTTTTATTTCAGCAGCATTTCCATCTGCATTTTAACAGGGCCAGGGAACAATGTTGGCCCTGTGGAGGCTTTCCATGCGCTTTCTGTTAAGGACGTGACATTTCAGAGAGACAGATTCTTCTGAATGCTTCACAATGGCAATGTGTGTCAAAGTGTGGGCAAAGTGGGCTCAGACTTATTTTCAGAGTCGAAGTTGTGAAGAAAAGCACATTTACTTAAATGCATATACATATATACTAAAATTATTTACATGTTTATGTATGAACGTGGCTGTTTTCATCCCCTTTCAGAAGTGCGTTGTATATATTGTATGTGCACAGTGGGACAGTTTCCTTTGGCCCTGCAGTGTCGGCGGGTGGGAGGGCAGAGAGGCGGCTGTAAGCTGAGGACAGATTGGTGCGCCATCCTATCTGATCTGTATAGTTGACATTTTGGCTCAATGGACCATTTCAACACCTCAACACTCTATCCACATGGGAGTGCAGACAGAGCTGCAGAGCTCGCTCTCTCCCTGTGTTATCCCAGCTCACTCTACCTTTTTTCTATGTCTAGACAGACATGCAAAGTAGAACTTGGTAGAACGCCAGTCAGCAAATTTGTCTCGACCCAGCAGGTGTGAATCAAGTTTATTTATGTACATTCAATATTTATTATATTCAGCGAAACACTGAAACAGAGTATGAATAGGTGTTTTAGATGTTTTTTCTTCTTCTTTTTAAGGAACCTGGAATCAAGACAAAGGAAAATAAGATAACTACAATATGAATTATATGAATTCAGACCACAGTCAGTATACATATAGAAAGCTTTGTAAAATGTATGGTATGTTCTGCAAGGATGTGTCCAAGTTCATGTTAAAGAGTAGGTCATCTTCAGTAAGCAGCGATAATTAGCAGCGATATTTGTTACATTATACCAATGCAATAGCATCCAGTGGACAAGCCCAGTCTAAGATTTTTTTTTCTAGATACAAAAAGCATTAACTCAATCTCATTTTTCTTTTTTTCTTTTATTGGATATGTGCTGATTGTAAAGACTAAAGGGAGTGCAGCCACAGCTATTGGTCACAATTTCTCAAAACTATCTTTTCTTCTAGATGAATGCCACATTGGAGTTGTCTTTCAAAAATGCGAGACAAGACAGTGCAGCAATCCAGTGTTAGGCATCTGAAAGATCACATATTTGTCACACGTCATTATATGTTTCTGTTACCTAATCATATGATGTGCTCTAAACCAGATAAATATGTGTATGCCACAATCACAATGTATAAAGCAGATAACAGTAATTAGTAGTTATTTCCATCAGACCTGAATAAAAGATGGATTGGAATAGGCCAGGAGAGAGCCAGAGGCAGAGAAACAGAGAGGGAGTGCCCTTTTGCTTACACTCCACTCTTTTTATAACTCGCTGTGGTTTCTCGGAGGCTGGCTCCTGCATGATTGCCCAAGGCGTTCAGTTACCAAAAAGAATTTAATATGTGCAAACTCACATCAGAGGCTGCTGGCTCCAAGTATAGTGTATGAGTGCTCAGATTGTGGCAGAGTGTGTCACCTTTACTGGCAGCAGAGCCACAGTGGGTGCAGGCTAGGGGAGCATGCTACTGAAATGAGGACTGAATCGCTGGTATTGTTTCTTCATTGCCACTTGTCTGTGTATGATTCAAGTGTTAAGAACCGTAAGGAGCACAGCTTAATAGTATACTGTGCAGTTGGACATAGTTTAAACTGCTTTTTAAGAGCATTTCCTAAACCTACCAATGTTAAATTGGCATTAAATGATGATATTGACCTCTAATGCACAACACAACAAGCTGTAAAACATATATAAAGTTGTTATGGAAAATGTGCTAGCAAACAGATATCCAATTACACATTTTGCATACATGGGACATCGTTACCTTTCATGTCATTCAGTCTTCTTTTAGCTCTGCTTTGGTCACCAGCAACTCCTTACTTGGCCCTGGCTCCTTAGCTGATAAATGTTTCACCATAGTGGATAACTGTCTGTTGTTTGGTGCTGGGCAGGTAGCATACTACAGTTTTATCAGAGATTTTTCATTGAGAACAGCTGCCTCCTGCTTCTGACACTGCCGCTAGATGCTCCGAGACAGCTGTGGGCAGTATGAGTGAATTAAACAGTAAGGTTGTGAGCTGTTAATTGCAATAGTGAGCTCAACAATGAAAAAAGATTCAGAATAACTGAGGGGAACTGCAGAGATGGGTGATAATTCTCTTTGCATTTCTCACAACAAGTAACACCAGTTATGTTACTGTACACGCAGGAATTTGATCCATCGCTGATATAAAAACACTGATTTTTGCAGCTTTAAACATATGTGGTCTGTATTCATGTTACTTTACTTTGAATAATCCCATTTTACACACCAGATTAGTTGCTGAGATCTGCAGTACCAGTGCTACACAGAAAAACTCAAGTACTCAGGTGATCAAACAGATCTTCAACTTTGACCTACTTTATTTACCGGAGTTGTGTTGGCCCACAGTTCTCTGGTGCAGTGACAGATTATTAATGACCTGGTTTACACAGTTTTACTTTTTCCTCCAAATAAAGTGGTTTAAATAATGTGACTAAAGTGATATTTTTGTGGCTCCAGCTGTAGCGGTATCAACAAGTTACCACCATAGCTATCATTTTGGTGGGTACAAATTATTCCCAAAGCTATGAAAATAAAAACCAAGTAACAGTAAAGAGTTTCAGGGTAATACAAGCATGGATGGAGGAGCAGGCTGGAATTTCTAATGTGACCATTTGTTGCAGTGTGACTCTGGTAAAGGCCACTATTTTGACAGGCTGAATGCTGTGCGGGTGGTCTGAGCAGGGCTCAGGTTTTGTACTGCTAATGCCCTCTTGCAAAGTCAGCACACACACTCTAACTCCCACTCACCATCAATCTTATCATTTGAAGCACCAACAACCAGGAAAAGCACCAACCAATATGCTTATGTACATCTGCACTGCCACCTCAGCAGCACCTCTAATTTTGCCCTTTTACCCCGTTTGATTCAGATTCATTCAGCCCCCCCATTACAGCCATTCCTTTTCTCTCACTCCCTGCTTCTCTAATTTGTCGATGTGTGTGTAACAGGAATCCAGTGCATGGCTCTGAAACTTAATCCTCAGAATGGGAGTGAGAAAGTGGCCAGAGTGCTGAGGGAGGTCATCCAGGTTTATGGAAGGTCAAGGTAGAGCCCACCTAACAATTCGGCGCCAGCACTGATCAAACAAACGAAGGTGTGCTTTGATCGCGTGCCTTGAGGTACCGCCTCATTCAGTGGTGTCCAGGGTTCAGGTTCTGGGGTTATGTGAGCCTCCTGGGCCCACAGCTTCACCTTCGATCCTGAACTTCTGTCCCACCTAAGACTTTGATTACAGGGCATGGGGATGGTGGTGGGCATTTGAGCCATGCCTGGAAGGTGACTCCTGGTGCCAGTGTTGGATTTCAAACTTGACCTATAAAGTGAGAAGCAGAGGCCATGTCAGGGCAGCGAGTGAGATATATGGGGAAAACGGAGAGAGAGAGAAGAGTGAAAGAAAGAGAAATGGCAGTTTCATAAACAGCCTGGCTGCTGCTGTGCATACTAGGCATGAATGTGTTTGACCAGAGAGCTTGAACCCTCACCACTACTAACGGTCCACAAAGCCAAACACTGAGTGATGTGCTTCATTTTTAGCACCATGATGGTTGCTGGCACTGAAAGCTGAGATTTTATTTGTTTCAGTTTGGTACATAGTTTGTTATGAAATATTACCTCTGAGCAAACATTTTCACCACTCGGGCATGGCTCAGGCTGCTGCAGGGATAATGTCTGACTGATCTGCACTAGGTTGTGCAAATGGCTTTGCATGGAGATAAAAGTTCTGAGTCCCAGCAGGTTGACTCAAAAGCTTAAAGTGAATCCATTCCCAGCCACCCCACAGGAATGATAGGAATTAACTTTTCGCCCACATTCTCTATTGTCATCCAAGGACGCTGGAGAGGAAATTATTTGCTTGAGATAAAGTAAAACTTGTAGCAACAGTCTTCTGCAAATAAGTTCTGCTCTGTTAGAATTACTGTAATAGAGCAACATTTTTTATTTCAATCAAGTAACTAGTCTGAAAATCAGTGGAGGAAACTCCTGTGCAATGCTAAGCCATGATAATAAAGTTATGACATTGTCATCTCTGAAGTTACGCCACTGGCATGGCTAGTAAGCCGCTGATGCCGAAAATTCACATGGCTGAATATGGCGGTGTGCATGCATGTTAGAATGAATACACTGCAATGTGAACGTGCTCATGTATGTGCATATCATCTAAGCCATCTTTCATACTGTATGCTGTATACTTTGTTACACATATCATTTGCATTGTGTTTGCACTGAATACACATTAGAGCATTCTGCTCTAATGTGTCTGGGCTGCGGACAGCAGAGGCGTATTAGTTACATGGACCATTTATAAACAGTAAAGAGACAGAGACACCAGAGTGTTATACAGCATCGTTGGGCTGTTGATGACAGATTATATAACAACACTAAGTCTCTGTCGTTCACACACGTGGGTATTTTCTGGCATCGCATTCCTCCCCTCATTCCCCTATATGTTTGTCCCTGGGCCTTTCCCAGTAGCTGCCAGCTCAAGTGGGCTAAACTTAACTCCAGTGCTACCATGAATTTTGAACATTTATTACCACACCCTTCCTTGTCAGTGCCGCCGCCGCCTTCTACTCAAATACATAAGTCTCTGTGTCTGCAGCCAAACCAAAGCAGCAGTCTGCAGAGAAGCTGTGAGTGACTGCTGGTGAGGTATGAGGAGGACAGAAAATAGAAATGAAACATGCCCCTTAATTATACAACACAAGCAAAATGCTAATAGGAAATCTATCTAGAACATCCTGGAACTGCACCAGCCGCAGGACCAGTGGCACCGTCCAAGCATTCCTGGTATTGTTATGGGAGGAGACAGCAGGCTGCTGTGTGTAGTTGGGTGTTGGGTGGGTGCAAAGTGCACATACAGTATGCGGTTTGATAAAATTTCCAAAGCTCTGTGAAATATGAAAACAGTATGACTGTACTTGGCTGCCTTTGCCAGTGTGGTCAGTGTTTCTGTGTGAGAAAGACAAAGGTGAGAGGTGGAGTGGTGAAAGTGTGTTTACATATGTCAGAGTTCTTATCAGTGGTGTCGATGGAGAGAGAAACCTAATCTTACCCTGACCTTGAACCTGCGTAGGACAGCCCCCACTGACCACACACACACCATCCTCCTTCAAAGCAGATTAGGCACATTTAATTCAAACGCTTCTTATCATTAACATCCCACCCTTTAGTACTTGAACCCATAAATCCATAAGTTTTTAAGACAACGAGGGTCAGTTTGCCGTCCAAACTTATCGGATCATTCTCAATGGGGCCAGATGGCTCCCATTCATCTCCTGTGGGCTTTTCATTACGTGATAGTATTTTCACTGTTAATTATTTTACTTTGCCACAACTGATAAATATCATACGTACCAGGAAGTTGGATACATAAGTGTATCCTCTTCTCTGGGTGGGTCTCAGTTCTACATGAATCTTTATTTTCGATAAACTTTACATCGGAAAGATTGCCTACATGTCAAGGACAAAGATGTTCTGCCCAGTGTTATGCAGTAGTTATATGACTGGGTTAGACAAAGTTTTATAAGTTTACTTGAAATTGAGATATTTAGATAAATTCTATCAAGGAGGAGCTAATGTGTTGTACATTTATGGCAGCAGCAGTAGCAATATATCTGCAATAAGCACAATGATATAGGGAGACAAAGAGAAAATCAGAAAACTCCAACTTCATCAAGTAACTTCTGTTTACTTTGGTACATGCACAGATGAAAAGGCAGGAGAGCAGGAAAGTTATAAAACTTTATCCTGAGGGGGACAGGAATGTTATGACAACCCAGTTGTTATGGAGACGCCGTATTTCACTCAGAACCAAAAATGTCACCTTCATGTTGGGCACTAGAGAAGAAGTCAGAGGATCACCAAAGTAGTTAAGTAGCAAGTCGATACAGAGATATTATTGAGTATAAATGATCAATCCAACCTGCTGCTGGAATACTAAATACACTAAAGGAATATAATCCATCAAATCGTTTTGGGATATTTCACTCAAAATCAAAACTGGTGGCGCAAGAGGAAATGTCAGAGGATCAAGAATCATTAGGACTCATCCTCTAATAAAATCATACGTTTCCAAATCACATTTCATGGCAGTGACGCTGGGTAAAAACACAAACGAGTAAAACTAAATTAAACTTACAGTATGTTAGAGTGGCACATTTTAATTAATGGCCCAGTATTGTTTACAGGCTTTAGTTATAACTCCCTGGTCACCATAAAAACGTTGTCTACAGTGGAAGCTCAGCCTTAGAAAATATTATTTTATAACTTCAATTATATTTGTGTCAAGGCACTGAGGAGAAAGAGAGCGAGTGTGAGCTGCTGTTGAGCAGAGCGCATCAAATCTGTAAACTGAAACCTCATTACAATTGACTTCTCTTTAATGGAGCAGCACAGACAGGATCGCCAGTCTTTAACAGGGCACAGGTGGGCTGGTTTGAATGGAAATTCAGACATAATTTTAGCCATTTAAATTTTTACTTGGCTTTTTCCTGATGCTGCTGTTTTCAAAACTGTACCATGCAACTGGTGGACAGTAAGAAATTATGTGCTGCTGACAGGTATGTAGTCAATCCAGACTTCATGCTTTTCTGGGAGACTGAGCCCTTTATTGAATTTTTAAAAAGGCGAGTGGTTCCAGTGGAGGTGTCCTCATATTTCTCTGTCAACATCAGCTCGTCCAGTCCAGCCATGAGAGCGGATGTTGGGTGCACCGGTCAGGTTGTGGTCATCCAGAGGCCTGATTGCTTGTCCTCCACTGCAGAGAAGAAGCTGCGGTACCTGGGGGCTTCTGTAATGTTATGCTCTTGTAGTGGGAGCATAAGAAATGGTTTGCAATCTGGAGACAGATTGAAAAAACAGCAGCTGTGCAAACATGGATTCTAACAAGTCTGCAACAAATGGGGTGTGAGTATTAGAATGTCTGTGGGACAGGGGAAAGAGACTTTATCTGTGTAACCTGACACGCTCCAGTCTGCGGATTCTGTGTTCCTCCAGACGGCAGATGCTGATTTAATCTAGAGTCCTCGATGTGGAGGACAGGAGACTTCCACTTGTCGTGGTCTGAAAACTGGCCGATGGTTTGTCTTTGTAGGAAATCTCCAGGTACTGAATGTTTTTTTCACATAGTTGAAGTCTATTACAGTTCCTGTAGGTGTCTGAAGCATGCACAGGAACTGGAAGGTTAGTCATATCTGCTGATGCCATTTGGATCTGATTATTGAAATATGGAGGACAGGTGAAGAGAAAGGAGAAATCTGTGTTTGATTTATAAAAATGATTTCTAATGTTTCTATATTGATCAGGATGGGTCCAGGTGCAGGAAATATGGCAAGAAAAAAGAATCCAAGTCTTTCTCTGACTTCTTTTTTTCTTCTGCTGATTGCCAGAATAACTGTGACCACCACAGTGCACATTTTTCCTTTAATCGTTTCCATGTATCTCATATGGATTGAGAAAATTGCTGTCATAAGTGGTGCACAGACATATGCTGTTCCCTCCACGTTAAAGTAAACACAGAGGAAACTCACCCTCTTCTTTGTTTACCATGCTTTTCCAGTTGCTAAACAAAAACAGCAAACGGGTCTTAATCAAAACATTGTGAGAGTGCAAATGATTTTTGAATGCAGGCCTCTTGATTAACTTGCACAGTAATCCAATTTGAAACACGTGAAAGTAAGTAACATATAGCATGTCTGTGTCCTACGATCCCCCAAACCACACAAACATTTCTCCTTCTCCATGTGCCTCTTTATCTCTCTGCCTGTAATCTCTTGTTTCTCCTCCCAGTCACAGCCAATATTTGCACTTGCTCATAGGAAAGTGATGACTTTTAATAAGTTAGGATCATGTTGTGAGTTGCTTTCATACTTCCATCCCAGCTCCTAAGCAACAACATGAAAGCATTCCTCTGTCACTTCAAGCCAACGGCCAAAAATCACCGAGATTTGAGAGTGGCAGGACAGCTGGGGTTGGAGCTCTAACCCACACATACGTGCAGGTCCTGAGTGATCCTTCGGGCTGCCACAGCTCACCATCTTTCTCTTTTTTTCAGCTGTGCTATGTTGTTTTGATAGCCAGGCATGGCGATTCATCAGACATTAGAGCCTACATTTACAAAAATCAGTGCTTCTATCTAAGGCAGTTCCTCATAATCATTTCAGAACTTTAGATTAAGCCCAGGCCTGCTTGCCATACCTTACCTTACCCCATCTTTCTGCCAAGACTCTACTCCTTCCAGATATTTTGTGGTTTCATCTCAAGTTACCTTCTCCTGGGAGATTTTCCTGATTAGTGCCACAGTGCTCAGTTGGTGAAATGGCAAAGGTCTCCCCCACTTCTGTGTGCCAGGCCTTCAGCCCCTGTACAGCTAAATCTTCATGGTCTTCCATCATTTCCATCTATAGGGTTTCGTCATACATGGCTTGGCCAGCTGTGATTCTTACCTAGAGCAGAACAACTGCAACTCTAATCCTTCTTGTACAAGTCTCCCCCAGTGTCACGCTGTATGTCCACTCACCTTCTTGAAATTTCAACTCCGCTTTCATTAACCTCTCTCTCTCTTTTGGCAAATTTAGAGGCACAAGCGTGAAACTCTGTGTAACATCTGAGCTGGACTACAGCACCGAAGAATTTATGTGCATAAATGTTCCCTTCAGTATTAAACAAAGATGAATAAATACAAATTAGCTCTTGTAAGCGGCTGACCTCCTAACCACTATTTTTAATACACCTCATAAATCAATGCATTCACTTCTCCCTTCCCACCCCATTCTGGACACTGATGACAAATGCATTGCTGCAACAACTGAGTCATTACCCCATCTATTTTATTTGTAATCCAATTAATCTTAGCAGGTAAAATTGCTGTATTAATGTCCAGCTCTCTTTTTGGCTGCTCACAGCGTAACTAATCTACGTATGGTTGGTGCGCTGCCTCTGCACTTTGTTGCTGTTTCTCCTTTTGCATTTTTTCAGGAAGAAAACTGGCTTTCATTTCAGAGGAGAGGAACAGAGAAATGGGGGAGCCCAGTCTTTCTCTGCAAGTACAGTGTGTGGTCACTAACAGCACCAACTGAAGCTCTGTTCTTCTCCTAATGAGACAGATCATTTCTTGGCTCATGCTGAATGGGGGTACTCTTTCTTATTGGTCACTGGCTTCATGCTTTTTGGCATTTATAATACCACAAACCAGGGGAATTAGCTTTAACTGCAGAAGTCACTGACATTTGACTTGTAAAGAGCATTATAGATGTCTCTCTGTTTCTTTACTTTTCAGTAGTGTGAATCGACGGTGTCTCCAAAAAGGCACCTCCACATGTGCTTATTGAAGTAATTAAAGGTAAAGCAGTGTATTTAACACTAATTAAAGGTTTATATTCATTTCTTCTACAGTCCCATTACACCATACAGAGGATATGGTTGTTGCTTGTGGCTGATTTTGGTTGTCACTGTTATGTCTAGTGTCTCTTTGCCCTTGCAGAAAACCTGTAAGTTACATTCCAGTCAAGAAACATACCAATCAAAGTGTCTTCTACTGATACATGTACCTTTTTTATTTAAAGCTGCTCTAAAAGATATTTTATATTGGAAATAGATTAGATTAGATTATAAGTGTGTCATACACTCATACAGAGACATCCCATGGGACTCTGTGTGTCCCCTCAGCTCAGCAGCGCTCACTGTTTTACAAAGCAACATTTCTGTTTGGTCCAGTCTCACTGCTCTTCCCAGAAGCAGCTGTCAACTCTGATGAATTCGTTTTATGCTACCTGTTAGTGAAATGAAGCAGAGACTAAGTAGCCAGAAATTGTTCTCAAAATTCAGTCAAGACTAAAAGAAACAAAACGCTGGCCTTGCATTTTAAGGTCAAACTATATCATCTTATAAAGGAAGAGAGGAAAACTTCACCCAGAATTCTGCAATAGTACAGTAATAATGCTCTTGATGATACAGGACTGTATAATATGATTAAGGACAAGATGCAGGTCTCTAAAGATAAAGATTAACGTGCCCCAGAACATTTGGAGCCACTGGCTAAGATCATATCTTCTACTTCATTTCACTATAATAATATCTGGCAGAACAAACCTGTACAAAGAAAGCAGACTTGCCTAATGTGCAGTTAAATGGTCTTATACTTGTATAGCGCCTTTCTATGCTTTTACAGCACACTCAAAGCGCTTTCACATTATTCGGCCATTCACACTCCCAAGCACTCACACACTAGTGACATCACCAGGAGCAACTGGGGGTTCAGTGTCTTGCTCAAGGACACCTCGACATGTTGACTGGACAAGCCGAGAATCGAACCGCTAATCCTCCGGTTAGGAAACGACCCGCTCTACCTCGTGAGCCACAGCCGCCCCCAGTTGCTTTTGATTACTAGTTCAGGAAGTACAAAATGCATGTTTATAGAAGTATGAGCTATCTTGCTAATAAGAAGGTAAATGTAAAATGAGCTAAGGTATGTTTGCTCTATACTTTCCATGTTCAAGGGCACCAGCACCTTCTATCTGCTCTCACAGTGGATGGAAGACATTCCTGCCTCCCCCTGTTCACTGCTGCTGTGGAGGAGAGGAACTTTAACTGCTCTGCATGACATTTGACAGTGGAGGAACACACACACTTTCATTTGTGAACTTCCTCTTTTATTATCCTTGTCCACTGATTATATGACACATATGGTAAAGTAGTTTAGAGCTTTTCACGGTCAAGGGTTTGAGCTGAGAATTAGAATTTATGTGTTCATGAACTGGAGAAATGCACGCCCCAGACCCAATCAGATCATTCCTAACATAGTAAAGAAAGTGAGGGATGAAAGAAGCATGATGAGGTGCACAGGCATACACAATTGGAGGAATGGGTGTAGCCCTGCAACAATCACCCCTCCCCCATCCATCTTCTCCTGACCCTCCTGATCATCCCAGCTCCTTGTGGCGACCCCACACTAAACAAATACACACGCTAGTCTGGTCCTGTTCTGCTTCCTCCCCCTCCCCTGTAAAATCCATTGAGTCTGGTGCCCTTTATTTTGTATTTGATGTCTTCAATTCTAAGTCTGATGTTAGGACAATAAACATGCACTGATGGAGCCCAAACCTGAAGGAGGCTACACTTCCTGTCTGCACAAGCTGGTCTCTGGGAGAAAGACCAGGGGGTTGACAGGAAAGAGGGTCAAGGAGACACAAAGTAACTGAGACAGAAAAATGCTGAGAAAGAATGAATATGTTTGTGTGAGTGAGTGAAAAATGAGAGTAGAAAATCAAACAATGGGGAAAGGGGTAAATAGGAGTTGTCAGGGAAGGGAAAAAGCCCTTGTGTGTGTGTGATCAGTGGTTGCCTTTGCAAGACTTTCTTATTTCTTGTTTTCTATATTTTGTATTGTTCAAACTGTAGCAGAACTAGCTGCTGATGAATCTGGATCCGTGTCCTTCAGAGAAACACAAATTCAGAGGCTTGACACGTCTTGTGTGGTCAGGAGAATTTCCTAACTATTTTGATTACAATGGGTAAGATTTATACAGTCTTCTTATTTTTGATGGACTCAAACCTCTGATGATCTGGATACATACTTTTCAGGCTTAGTAAACCTGAACAGAGCTCATGCAGGCTGGGTGTGGGGCTGCAAACCGTTTGCTCTCTTTTTCTCTCTGTCTTCAAGACATCTGGCTGCAAGCATCTTTAGGATTCCATCAATACCACAGCAAGGGGGAAAACCCCACAGCTGAGAAAAGCAGCCTCAGCTGTCTTAGTGTGGTCCGGCTCATATCGACTCAGTCATCTTAGAGCTATAGATCAGCCCCTACTAAGAATCGGGGAACCAGAAGAATCAGCGGTGAGGTGCAGAGTGTGAGTGCATTCTGTTCTGGTAAAGACCAGGGGGGTCACTGGTGTGAGGGGCTGGTTTTGTGTGTGTGTGTGTGTGTGTGTGTTTGAATGGCAGCTAGACAGTTCCAGCTGTTGTGCTTCATCTGGGCAATTAGCTGTAATCAGCTCTCAGAGCTCTGGGTGTTCTAAGACACTTTCACATGCTGGCACTCCACCAGATAGCCCTCATCACATCCCAATCACATACTCCTATGCGCACACACACACACACACACACACACACACACACAAGTTCTACCTGGAAAGTGAAGTAACAGTGTTAAGCTTCAACTCTCTGTAAAAGTGGAAACTGTACAAGGATAATGTGTATTTGTGCTAATGTGTGTGTGTGTGTGTGCACATCCGTGTGGGTGATGTGGGGAGGTTGTTTGTAGCCATGTCTCTATGGGCCTCTTCAGCCTGTGGCTCTCATTCTGTTCATGCTTCACCATGTGTTGCACACATGTTCCCATCAGCTCTGTGAATCAGTCTTTGTACAGAGCAGCATCCTCCACAGCAGTTTGTACGTATCTCTCCTTGTTTCTAACACTTACCTCGTCTGCCTTTCTTCCTGAGAAAAAGCACTTTCACCTTAATATGCTGGACAAAGTGGGAGCATATACCTGTGGGGACCTAAGTACAAAATTCCCACATGCATACGTGAGAAAAATGTAAGTTTATCCACAGGCATGGACACAAACAGAGTCACTTCCTACCTTCAGGTCTACTGTAACTGATCCCATTGGCCAAGAGAGATTACAGGTTAGTCCAGTGAGCTCAGTGTGCCACATCTCATCCCCACAGTGTGCGAGCTGGGTTGGCCTGCAGTGGCACTGCATGCAGGGATGACTGCTGCTAGGAGCAACAGCTGCTGAACAAAACAGAGCAGAGAAATTCCACTCCCAGTTCCCATAAAGAGTAAGACATGATTATGCACCTTGATGCAGGACAGTTGGGTTACAGATACAGTATGTGTGCATGCCTTCAGAATACTTTAACTAGCAGATATTTTTCAGTATTCAAAATGTTCTATTGATTGGAATTCCAAACTTTACCAGACATGTTTTAATTTGCTCAGGTTGGCCCTCGCATCGGAGGTCAGAATCAGAGACTTAGATTTGATGTTTTTCCTCAAGGACTCAGTGTAGGTGCTTGAACACCGTGTGGCATGAAATGCTGTAGTGTAGTGACAGCTGCTACAGTGATGTATTAGCAAGAACCAACTGTACTGATTACTGTTGGCCAGCGCTTTTCTTTCTCCACCACCCAGGAGCCTCCGTAACCTGCACTCTCTGTCTCATGCCTCCACCAGCTCCTCATGCAGCTCTAACTGACTTGTCGTAAATCCCTTTCACACGGACAGCGAGTCCCACAGATAGAAACGTATCCATATGCATGCACACAAATACTGTGCACACGTGAGCACATGCACTCAGCTCACCCCTGGCCAGAGTAAAGCTCAGCACATTCTTTCAGAGCATGCTGACACCTTGGCAGGATCTATGAGGAGGTTATGGCATCAGGAGCATTTTGTTGTTCCAACGTTTCTGCACTTGTGAATACCGACTCCCCCATCTCAGAGTCACAAAACAAATACAAATTCAACCAAATATTTGAGCTGCACAAAATGCAACATTAGTGGATTTTGGAACAACAAGTGAATGGATGTATAATATTACTTGTCTGGCTCAGTTAAGTTTACTGCCCAATGTATTATATATGTCCATGCCTTTAGGTTTTGACTGTAGTACAAATTTCTTCAGAGTGCAGACTACTAAAGTTGTGAAATTAAATAGTACACTTTAAAAATCAAACATCATCACATTATACAGTAACTTATATAGCCAAGAGTTTTGCCAGAGCGTTAATCGTTTCTTTGTCTGTTGAAATTTCAAGCTTCAAGACTAGACTGTTCATCTCTCAGAGTCAAAACCTCAAGTACAGATTTATCCAAATTGAAGGCAAAAATAAATAAATAAATACCTGGATCTCTGTAATTGTCGGCATAATAAGGATTTATTTGACCAAATATTAGATATATTTACAACAGGATTTGGTAGCGTTTAAAAAAGTGAATACTGTAAATGTGCGTTTGTGATTTTGTAGTGTAATGTGGTGGATGGGTTAAAATGCTATGTGAGAACATGTGGGTCATGTTTTTATGCCGGTTGGTCTGGGTGTGGTGTCGCACCTGACATCGGTTTGAGGCAGTCTATATATGGCATGCCAGAGTACAAGCTGCAAATACCTGTTGAAGACTTAAACGCTGTTGGTGTGGCAGCTTGGCTTGAATAAAAATAACTTTGTGGAGCATTAAATCAGTGTGGGGCTCTAATCTTTTTACTCTACTAGTATTACTTATGTGCCTTATGTGCCTGTGCAAAAAAGGTTAGTTTCAGGGAGGTGCTTGCACTTTTCTTAACAAATTCTAAACAATAAATAAATAAGTAAACTTTCCTATTATTCCTATTATAAATAAATTTCCTACTATTCTCCTCAAATTCTAACTTGACATTTATTCCTACACAATTTAGCCAGAATTAACCGTGCAGTTTCTCACAGCTGATGATGTTTCTCAAATATATTTTTATTGTAAAGCAAGTGGTTTTAGCATCTAACTACGTACTGAGAATAATAAATGAATAAATAAACAGCAGATTTGCAGGTTAGAAGCAGATATGCAATTTCACAGTCTCATAAATGTCAGTTTTGTGCCTTTAAAACTTTAAACCCAGTTTCCCGACAACCCAGTTCACTTTACACTCAGTGTTTTCACTGTTCCTATAGTGTGTTTCCTGCTCTGTGATGAACCTCACTAATTAGTGGTGGCTTGTTGTTACCCAGGTCTATAAATAGGCTTCCTTGTGCTTCAGGCCTCGGGATCTCTGAGTGGTCTTACAAAGTCTGTGCCAACGTGGGGCACAGGGAAGCTAATGTCAAACACATGTGGAGAGGAAAAAGGTTTACAGTGAAGGCAAGCGAAGGTGTTTCATCTTTTAAGTGAGAATTACTCGATTTCTGCTCTACGTCTCTTAGAATTCGCCTTTGATCTCATTGAAGTCAGCTGGCAAGACAAGCATCAAATTACAGGAGAGTGGAATTTAGAGAAATGCTCTCCCTCCCTTGTTCCTAGCTTCATGTCTCCTTCCCTCTGTTCTTTGACACTTGTTTCTCTCACATTTGTTTGCTGTGTGTGTTTGTGTGCACAGCATACCCGCCTCTTGACACATTCGCCTCTATGTTGTGACTCAGATGCCAGTGGAACAGGGTGCGTCTCCCATTTCCAACTGCACATATTTCCGAAGTCAAGATTTGCAAATGTCTTTCAGAAAGCCTCCTCACTTGTAAATAGAATGAGTGTCTGTGGAAAGGAAACTGAACTCCCCTTATGAGCACTGTAGAGACACTAAAAACACTGAATAGATTATTGTCCTTTTAAGTATCTTCTTTAATAAATACAAGAAATGTCATTTTGACTTAGGTCTTGTTATTTGTGTCAGCTTTCATAAAGTCAATACTGCGTATTCTTTGAGGTCAAGTGAGAATGTACTGACTCAGAGGAGAGAGTTCTCTCTATTTCTCACTGTAGGAGAGCTCAGTTTCTGGCCATTGTGTGGCTCCTCCCTGTGTCCTGCCTACATCTCTCCATCCCCTGACCACTTCCTCCTGCCTTTGAAGCTGAGTGCCTCTCTCTGTCGCTGCCAGACAGGATACCCCACATCCTGTGAGAGACAGGAAGGAGCCCTGCTCCTAGTCCCAGACACAAAATCTGCACTCCAGGAGCCTTCAGCAACCTCTTTAATCTGCTCACAAACAAAAACATTACTAGCACAACACAAAAACAACAGCAGATATATTCTTATCAAACTGAAACAAAACTACTTCATCCCAAGAAGCATTAAAGAAAAAAAAATCAAAATCAGTTCTTGGAGATGCACCTCAAATCCGTGAGGATCTCTACAGCTGACAGCAATTTGCCTGAGCCTCTTTTGGATGGGCTCACCCATACTTCAGTGAACACAGGCCAGACCCCATCTGATGCACAGCTAGAAGTGGTTTTGTTTGCTGCACTGATAAACCACATGCAGATGAAACCATTGGCTTTCTTCAACACATACTTATGCACAGTCAGGGTCTGTCAGAGGGTCAGCTGAGACGAGGAGTGTCTGGCTGTCAAAATGTTCTAATGGCCAGCGAGTGACAGTGAAACCTTGTATGTAAGGAAAATTCATACTTTGCTCAGTACACCTGCATGTGTCACCCTTCCAGCACTCATCTCCCAGTCTGTTGACTCATGTCTTACTGTCTGCTGTAAGTCAAAAAAGGACCTGCTTTGTTTCAAGCTCAAGTTTTATTTCAAGGAGACTTTATTTTTAACGTTGACATGTATTTAGATTTTACTGCTAAATTTGATATACTGCAGCCTCACTCTCTGCCACCGCCCATTGTCGCAGCAGTTCAGTTTCTGTTGTGGAGCTTTGCTTTCTCAGGACCTACAGTAGAGCCCCACCAAACCTTCTCTGATGCTTAGCTGCCACTTGTCTTTGGAGAGGCATGCCAACTTTTCAGTATATTGCTGTTCGGCACCATGAAAACAGGCGCACACCCAAACTGCCTGACCTGCATTCAGAAAGTAGAGAGAGAGCGAGGGTAACGGCTGTGGCAGCAATCAGACTGAAACGGCTGCTCCGTGTCCAGCAGCAGCAGTCTAACTTCTGCCAGGAGCAATCAGCCTCACTGCCCTGTTGGCTTTCAGGTGTGGGAACCCCCTGTCCGCCAGGCAGCCATCAAACACAGCAATTTAGTAATTTAGACCATTAAGATGCAGGACAGAAGTCTGAGAGCTGCTATACAGGACGCTGGCAGGGGGACAGATTCACACACCACTCCCAGCATTAAATAGCAAAGCTGTGGAGAGAGGGAATAGCCAGATGCTGGACTGACAGACCGCACTGGCCAACTGAACATGCTGCACTCAGTTTGCATCTCACTAGGTCAGCTCACATACTTTGTACTTGTCATTCTGCCATCTCAGCCATTAAAGATACTGTCTGTGTGTGCTTCTTTTTGCTGACTGGTTCTGTGTGACTGGATTTGTGACTCAAGGTTCATAAAGTTTACTCAGCGACCCTGAAACGGTCTCCCTACAGTAAACATCTCCTTCTCCCAGTGAGGTGTGCAGCTTTGCCGTAGTTCAGCTTCTTCTAGTGTCAAGTAATTGGTAGCTTACAAAGTAGCTTCTCCCCAACACTGTGAATAATGCATTGCTTGTTTGTTTTATGTGTACAATTTTACAATTGATCTTTTTTTCTACATTTGCTTGCCTGTTTTATTTGTTTCAGGTCTATCACTTATGGTCAGCCTTTTATTTACTTATGAATTGATATATATACCCGCAGTACTTACCACACTATAGTGGAGCTCACCATGCATTTCTGTATAATTGCAGAGCTAAAGGCTGGAACTAAGTGTTTGTCAGCAGTGACAGGAGACACCTAGTGGCCATGATACCCTGGTGTCAGAAATTTAGTATTTCATATCTAACCTAATGTTAAAGCTGCAAAAACATGGATTACTCCTTCATATTTGTCTGCCCTCTAGGATTCAAAGTAAGTCTCATCTCTTCTCTCTCCCAGACTGATCTGAAACAGACACTGATCCAGGAGACCCAAGATTTTGTGTATCGTTGATAGCAGGAGGTCTTCTGTCTCCAGCGCCCTGCAATACACAAATTGTGCCAAACAAAATACAAATCTCTTCCCTACTTGCTGTTTTGACATTATAATGTGTGAATGATAATGTTATTGTTTCAAACTTTTAAAATGTGACGGTGTCTCCAGCCTCCTTGATGTTGGTTAAGTCCAACGGCAACAGTCAAACATGGAACAGGAAAGAAACATGACAAGGGAGTGCGGCTAAGTCAGCATGAGGACCACATGGGGACACACTCGCCTGTTGACACTTCAGCTTTTAATATGTTTGAACTGGCACAGAAGTTAATGTAAGCTAACCCCATGGTTCAGGTTTAATTACATGTCTGCCAGGCATATGCACCCCACTCTCTTTTACCCACAAGGCCCCCTCAACCTGATGGTTGCCATGCCAATTGTTTCTGCCACCCACTACTCTGGCTGTATTTTGACAAACTTATTGCTGTTACATGGTTGGTTAGAGGATGGTGGTAGGTCGGGACACAGCCAATGTGTTAATTAGAATAACAGTAGTACTACAATACTGGCCTTTCTGAAGTTTGTGTGTAAATATACATATGCTCCATGTATACAAACTGCAAATACAGTATATATACACATGTGGAACAATGATTTAATAATTGTGAATTACAGTTAATCAAAGAACACAAGCAGATCTGAGAGCTGTCTAACCTGACTATGTGACAGAAGGCTGTTTGTTGCTCTGCCTCACGGTCTCTCTGCTCTGGACAGAGGCAGCAGTGCCAGTGTGCCAAATGGTCAAAGTGGGTCAGTGCTCAGTCAAACAGTGGCTGTAACACATGCATCACACGTGCACCTGTACAAACGTACAGAGGGAGGGAAGGCAGAGGAAAGCCAGAATAGCGTCACCTTCCAAACTCAAATTTAAACTCAAACAGTAGACCCCTTTTTTTACACACAAAAAGTTCTGTGTAACCAGGGTTTTCTGTCTTTTGTGCCTTGGTCACAGCTGCAGTTGCACTGACTGATGTTCTTATGAAATACATGACAGGATATGAATGTTTGCTATATGAGTACATGTATTTTTTTGTAATTTGTTGGCATTAAACTTGGTGCACTCTGTGGTGACTACTGCTGCTGGTGTCCTGTTTCAGAACAAAGACATTCACCTACAAAGCCAAGACCACAGAGGTAATATATTTTACAACCTAATTTGTACCCAACAGTTTATGTTCTCAGCTCTTATTGATCACTCAAAGCCTATAACTTTCTGTGACTCAGCAATTTAATGACTCTTATTGATGACTGCAGACACTCATGCCAAAGCTTATGTGGTTTTGTGAGTATATGTTAAGGCATGCCTGGAAGGAGCAGGGTGTTATTTTATGCGAAAGCTCTCAGCATTCAAAGTTGTAGAACATTTCTTAGAGCAGGAGGCTTCTGTTATAGCTAAAAAGTGAAAAAGTGTACTGCTAATTCTCTTATGTTTTATTCTAGCGGAGAAAGAACAGAAGACTGTTCTTTATGACAGTGAAATACAAGTTCATTAAACAGCAAGAAGGAATAGGCTGCTTTGAAATTAAGTTCACGTCTTAAAAATCTTCTTCTCAAATAGAGTAATAGTCTGCAGCCATGATAGCAACTCTGTGAGGCTGTATGCATACCATGCCCATGTTCTTCCTGTGTCTGTGTGGGTTCTCTCCAGGTACTCCAGCTTCCTATCACAGTCCAAAGACATGCAGCTTAGGTTGACTGGCGACTCTAAATTGTCCCTAGGAGTGAGTGTGGGTGTGTGTGTGGATGTCTGTGTCTAAGTGTTCAGCCCTGTAATAAACTGGTGACTTGTCCAGGGCGTAACCAGCCTCTCACTTAGTATCAGCTGGGATTGGCTCCAGCCGCCGTGACCCTATTCAGGAATAAGTGGCCTAAGTGGCAAACCAACGTATTGTCTAATGTACTGGACAAAGTGAAGTTTGGAGCAGGTTATGGTGCTAGAGGCAGTTCATCCTGAGGAGGACATGGATAGACCAGTTATTCATCCAATATTCAAGATGTTTGAACTCAAAATTTCAAGCTTAATGATGGCACAAGAGGAAAGGATAGAAGATCGCTAGAGGCATTAGGATACACCATGTGGGAACTATGAATGTCTAACAAATTCTGTGCATCTATTTTGTAGAAAAAAATGATATTTCACTGGAATAATAAAACTCTGACCTGCAGGTGGTACTATGAAGGAAATTTAGAAGAAAAATAGGCAATGGACTTTTGAGAACAATGCCTGATGAATTCCAGACCTGCAGAAAGACGTATAGCATAACAAATGACGAGGGTCAGTGGGTGTCGCTGTCAGGTCTGTGAGTCTGGAGATGATCAAGCCAGAGTGAAGGTCATGTTCATATCTGGGGTCAGTTAACAACATCTCTCAACATCGACCTAGGAGAATGGGGATAGAAAGCCTGTATACAACACACACAGCCAAGTATAGAAAACGGGCCTGGGCTCAGACAGGAAAAAGGCTTCACTATATAGGATCATAAAGAGAAACAAGTTGTGTTGGTTGCCTTGTTTATAGTCAGTCTTGTTGTGGTCATTTTGCATCTCTTTGAGATTATTTTGTGTTTTTTAATATAGCTGTATGACTTTCAAACAAGAAATCATATAGTCACTTCATATAGAGGCTCTGCCCAGAGGTTCCTGACTTCTTCATTCCATTCAGCAAGATAAGTTTGGGTTCAAATTAGAGCTTAGTTTTCTTTGGCAAATAAGCACAGGGGCAAAGGTCTTCATCTGTACCCTGAATTTCATGAGAAGAAACCTGAGTCATTCCTCAGTAAGTCTAAGATTTTATGCCAGTGTCTTGAATGGCAGTTTGTTGGGAATGATACAGCTTTACAGTAAATGGTTTTACAAGTTTACTCACATTGCCTGAATGTTTGTGAGCTCACATATGAAAAAGTGACTGCCCATGTTGTCTTATTTTCACAGCGGGGGCGCCATGTACAGAATCAAGTTAATAACCTCTTCCAGGCTTTGCTGTTTTAATGTGAATGCATGAATAAATTGCTGCAGGCCTGTAAACTTTAACAGCTGTTTTGTTGCTCATTTGCACTGCTCTGTATGGCTCATGTGTAGAGTGGAAAATGTCTCTGACAGCTTGCCAGTTATGGACCTGCTTGTTCCCATAAAACATTTCTTTATTTCTGCTGGATTTCTTTTCCCTTACTTGGGTGTATGGGAAAGTCTCCTCTCACTGAGGGAAACTTGTAAAGTTAAGAGTTTAAACATGGTTGATTAATGAACTGTTATTTGAAAAATGCAGATCATTATGTTGCATCAACATAGCCATGGCCATGATAGACAGAGTCCCCCCAATTAATGCAACATCACCAACCTACTTTGCAAGCTAATTAGGAGTCAAATGGAAAATGAAAGTCAGAGCATTTCAATATTTCCCTCAACTACAGCACATGGTGAGCGTGACTTTATTTACAAAGTCTATTTTGTGTCACTTGTTAATTCTGAATCACAGCTTTTAAAGGATAGTTCTATAATGTTACCTTTAATCCTCCAAATAAGTAGAAAAACCCTCAACTGGGTCTTGTTCACTCGACTAAACATCTGCTGAAAACCCAGGTTGGTGTTGGATTTTGTTTCCCCCTTCCCCCAGTTTTAGAGTGAAAAGTAAATATCCCACTCCAGGATTTTGGCTATACCTGAAACAGTCCAGAGCTGGCACCCTTCAAATGCAGAGCTGTTTAATGGAATGACAACATCACCAAATAAATAGATCTAAATATACTGAGAGCGCCAGCTGTGCCCACAAATCACATCACCCTCAAATTCACAGTTTATATACTTCCACAGATTCAATATGATGTCCTCTTAAAATATTTACGCCTTGTTTATCAAATATGTTTAAATAAGTGTGTTGCATGTACACACATAGGCCTGTACATCTCCTGTTGGCTGCCACAGCCCTTCAATTTTAGTGCAACAGTACGTGAGTTTATCTCCAGTAATCATCAGCACGGCTGCAGCAGATGTGTCCTCTCTGCCCCTGCTAGTTCAGAGGAGACAGACTTATGGTGGGAAAGAGAGAAACTTGTCTGAAGAGAAGAAATCTGGTGTGGCAGCTTTATGTGGAGGACAACTGGCCAAAAGTCATTGAGTTTAGTGTGCACAGCTAGATTTTGGTAGCCTGCATTTTTAGATCAGTTAAAATAACGATCATAACTGGTGAATACACTTCAGGAAAAGTTTTGCATTTTGTAAATTATACTTATTCACTTGATTTTTTAGAATTAGAAGAGAAGACTGATGCTACTTGTACCTCTGTTCATTAAGTATGAAGCTACAGACAGTAGAAATTAGCTTAGCCCAAAGACTGGAAACAGGAGGAAACAGTCTGACAGCTGGCTCTCCTGGAGTAATGCACATACAACAACTCTAAAGCTAACTAATTCACAAGGTACCATCTCTTTTTCAGCCACAAGTATAAACAGTTACATGTTGTAGCTAGTTCTTGAAGAACAGCAGTAGTTTTTGTGCTAAAAAAAAAAAAAATCACCTCCTAGCACTACTTAATGCACAGACATGTGGTATTAATGTTCTCATCTAACTCTCAGAAAGAAATTAAACTAATGTATTTCTAAACGTCAAACTATTCTTTTAATGGTGATTTCACACTATTGGTTGTAGCTGCAGAGCTACAGTAAGTCTTCATCTACATTTCTATGTAAAGTGCCTTGAGATGATTTTTTTTTTCTTGTGAATTGGCGCTAAATAAAACTGAATCGAATTGAATTTAATTACTGTAACTTGAGTGGCAAACCAGAGCTCTGTGTGGCTTTGTTCCTATGTTGTATAGTTTACCCCCTTTGTTGTCACATTGTGTCCAAACTATGTGGTTTCTGTATGAAAGATTCTGGAATATATGTGGGCTGAATTCTGTGGGCTGCAGACCCACTCTGAGCCCACCACCACAAGAACTAACAAGGCCACAGAAACCCTCCATTACACCACAGCTTCACTTTTAGCCACCATTCTTCAGCTCAACAAAGGAGGCATTCAAGTTCATCCAGAAAAAAAAATCTCAGTGAGCTATAGAAATAAACCATGTCACTGTTTTACATTCATGTTACTCTACAGTCTTACATTCATTCTGTGAAATGTGTGTGTTACAGCAAGACAAAGCTAGTGAATCCTCATAGCTGAATAGATCCTCAACATAAAGTACCAGCTGAATGAGAAAACAATGGTCCTGCTCACTGGATATAACTGCTCCAGTACTTTTATAACATAAGATCATTCTTCAGTGGCATTAGGATATATAGGATGGAGGGAGGGGGGGAAGAAAGAGAGAAACCCAAGACATAAACACATGGACCTGGGTGAGCAATAATAGGCACAGCAACCTGCCAACAGGAGCTGTGGCTTTCGGGAATGTGCACAAACATGCCTGTCGTTTGCCCTCAATGCTGAGAATCATCTCAGTCTGTCTCACCTGCAACTTGCAGATGTTTGAAGGCTGAAAATTATATTTTGGAGAAGAAAACTGCTGAATGCCATTATTCTGTGCCAGTATTTGCTACATTTACTTTAAAAGAAATTTGGCAAAAACCCTTGAAGGAATAATTTGACATTTTGAGAAATATTATGTGCTTTCTTCATTGAGAAACTGATGCCACTCTCATGCTAAATGTCAAGCTACAGCCAGCAGTCACTTAGCTTAGCATAAAACCTGAAAACAGTGGCTAACCTGGCTTCATAACAAAATGCACCAACTGTACTAGCACTTCAAAAGCTTATATAATAACACAGTATACTGCGTTTAAGAGTAAAGATGACAGCTCATCATTTTATGGAGGGTTACATCTATATGTCAGGCAACCAGCAGAGGCTCCAGGAAGTCCATCCATCTATAGGGTCACAGAGGACTAGAGCCAATCCCAGCTGACATTGGGTGAGAGGTGGGGTACAGGTTGCCAGTCTATAACAGAAGAAAGTTAGTTTTCAATTAACTATTAGCTTGTCTTTTTACTAAGCAATAACTATTTCAGGGGCAGAAGCTGTGATGGTACCATGTGGTTTCTTCTGTCCAATTCACTTCACCATGACAGCTCCTCAGCTGCTTTCTCAGCAGTGAGTTGACAGCATAGACAGCAACTTAGTTTATACAACCTCCAGTTTCAGTTTTTCTCTCCATCAAGCTAGTGTAATTTATTTCATTGTCACCCTCATCAGTATCATTTCCTACATCACATGCCACAAATGTAAACTCAAAAGGCAGAGATGACTTTCAGATCTTTGTGAAGTGATAGTGCACAGTTTGTCACATGCTGCTGCTTCACGCCATATGGTACGTCTTGCTGTCCTTGTGCCTCAGCCCGACCTTTTTGACCTCATTCTTATCAATATGACACTGTGCCAGAGTCACCCATGTAGACTCCTGTGGTCCATTTATTACCTCTCTGCAGGGTATTTACAGTAAAGATGCAAGTCAGAACACTGTCAGCTGATGTTATCAAAGCCAGGAGGCTGTGGGTGCTGCCAAGCACATGATTCAACACAAAACAGTCAGAGCAGTGATTTATGTCAAGGTGTGTTTATAAGTGACATTTGTCCAGGAGAAGAAAATGTTATTGTGAAATTACAGTCTATATGTGGAACTACTGCATATGTCAATGAATTTAAAATTATTGAAAATTCACAAAACAATGTGAATAAAAAAGTTATGTATTATACAAAGAAAAATATTTTGGTGATATTATTGTTTTATTTTCTGTCATGGTATCATTCATGGTAATAAGTTTGTGTCAGAGTGGCAGATATAGACTATTCATTGCACACTCTGGGGCTATTGGACTAAGCCGGTTATAAAGTTTCAGCTCAGAGTAGTGCTGCCACCTGAAAGAAAGTACAGCATGCAAAGAATTTCCTGAAATGAAATGTAATCATATTTCCCACTAAATAGCAGAATATACACCAGAGGACTCATCAAAGTCTGAGTGGCTCGCTAAAGCACTTGTTGAAAATTATACAATAGAAGCCCAACAATCAAAGTTAGACAAGAACAAATTCTGGAGCTCATTGAAAGGGAAATTTCTATGGGTGGAACAATAACATTATACAGTATGGAAATCAAAATTCACTGAATATTGGTTTTCCTCTTCACAATTTTGAATTTCCACTTGAATGGTAAATGGTCTTATACTTGTATAGCGCCTTTCTATGCTTTTTTTTTTTTTTTTTTACAGCACACTCAAAGCGCTTTCACATTATTCGGCCATTCACACTCCCAAGCACTCACGCATTCACACACCGGTGACATCACCGGGAGCAACTGGGGGTTCAGTGTCTTGCTCAAGGACACCTCGACATGTTGACTGGGAGTCGAACTGCTAATCCTCCGGTTAGGAAACTACCCGCTCTACCTCCTGAGCCACAGCCACCCCCATGAACCACAGCCGCCCCAATAGGTAGCAGTGTACCAACAAGCTGTTTCCTGATCTGCCAGAGAAACTGACGGGCGAAGGCGGGTACACCCTGGACAGGTCGTCAATCCATCGCAGGACTAACACATAGACGAACAACCACACACACGCACTCCTATGGGCAATTTAGAGACACCAATCAACCTAAGCTGCATGTCTTTGGACTGTGGGAGGAAGCCGGAGTACCCGGAGAGAGCCCACGCAAGCACGGGGAGAACATGCAAATTCCACACAGAAAGGTCCCAGGTGGGGCCCGAACCCAGAACCTTCTCGCTGTGAGGCAACGGCGCTAACCACTGCGCCACCGTGCTGCAAACTTGACACATTGAAATGTTCTTACTTTTGTTGCAGGGGAGCCTTTTTCCTCACAGTAGACATGGAGAGCTGGCAGCCCAGGGCGACAGCAGCATTACTGAAGATGGTGTGGCAGTGGAGGCTGTAATCCATGGCTTTCCTGTACTGATTGGTCTCCCAGAGGCCAGCTGGTGTTGGGTTTCCATTCAAGCAGGTGGGCTAGGATGTTTTTTGGTCTTCTTTGAAAGAAGATAGTCAAGTTGAGTCCTTCCATGAGGCCCCGAGGACCCTGCCACTGCAGTCATGCTGATGAGAAGCATCCCTGTTGCAAACATATAAAAAGACAACAGGATTAGAGAGAGCAGCTGGAAGACAGAGATTTGGCAACAGGTAAACACAACACCAGTGTGAAGAAGAATATCTGGCAAGTGACTTGAAAGGTCTTGAACCAGTGTGGGAAACCTAGGCTTTGTCATGGGTGAAATGTGTCTGACTCAAAGCTTGTGAAGAAATAAAAGACACAAATGTTTTCATTTCAGGAAGGTGGCTCAGACAGGGTGGAGTGTACAGAGCTTGTGAGGCAGCTCTCCTGCTGGGAGAGGCGCAAGGGTAGGTGAAGCTGTTCACTTACCCCACAGAGGAAGTGGACAACTTTAGGAAGGGCCTTGACAATGTGTTGATTGGGTCTTTTCGTCAATCTGACTGATCTAGTGTTTCTCACTGTGGGAAGGCCTCAGGGTTGAAATGGTTTCCTAGTATTTTGCCTGGCCACACAGATGGTGGAAAATAGCTCTGTAGTGGGTTTTGCTTGGCTAGGCAGCTCTGTTTTATTTGGAGTCCTGTGCTAAAGGATGAGTAGCCCAGCTTGACTGGAGCAGGCCCAAGGCCTTTGGAGATCACTCAGGCACTAAAAATCCATATGTGAGATGTATAAACAGCAGCCGGTGTTTATTTACAGCATTCGACCCTTCAGCATGTACCCCATGCTTTATACCGCTACGCTCTGAAAAGAGGAGCTGAAGTCTGGGTAAGGGTAAGAAGCACATACAGCAACCCACAAACTGAAGTAAGCTCCGTGTCACTTTAATAATTTATCCTAGACAAAAATAATAATTGAACGATACCTTCTTATTTTGCTACAGACTTGGAAATTGTGGCAACTAAGTACTTCAAGGAGGCCCATTGCGTTCACTTTGGGAAATATGCTTTTGCTGAGAGATAGATCAGAAAATTAATAAGTCTCTCATATCTGTCTATTTAATATGAAACCACCACCAGTAGCAGGTTAGCTCAGTTTAGCATTAAGACTGGGAAAACAGGGAAACAGCAAGACTGGCTCAGTCCAAAAGTAACAACACTGTTAAGGTTTAGTCCCCCTCACCAAAAGGGTGAGGGAGAACTGGGGTTGGACTCAAGATGGCTGACCCAGGTGCTAGTACAAAAAAAGGGGGTTTAATGGAATAAAAACAACATAACAGGGTCCATAATACATACAATAAGGGAAGGGCAGTGATGACTAAGGAGACCAGGACGGTAAACACACAAACTAACGACAGGAACTAGGACTGTCAGCGTAGCATCTTACACATGTCTAAAAATATGCGGGTCTAACACAACAAACATAACTTACATAGGGTAAGTATTATCCATTACATGTCGCAATGCTCTGGCCACGACGGGGCGTCTGCCAGAGGTATAAATAAGGAAGCCAACAAATCACCGGAATACGCCTCAGGTGTGCGAACCGACCCACGAGTCACTAATTACCCGATGCGACACAGCTGAGGCGTTGATCCCGCAAAAAGGGAGAACAGGAGAGGGAAAAAGAAAGAGAGGCAGGTCGCGCCGAGCGGACCTGACAAACACTGGCATAAACACTGATAAAATGTTATTAAACAAATGAGACATGTTAGTTCCTGAACTTTAGAGGTGCTAGTATGTGGGCTTTATTGCCTTGGAGAGAGGCAGACTAACTATTTCTCTCCATTTCCACAATTTAAGCTAACCCAGTGCTAGTTGTAGCCTTACATAAACTAGGCAAATTTAAAAGTGACTTCAGGGAAGCATACATGTGCCAGATTATGTTTTTTTTTTCTGGCTGGGACCAGTCGCTGCTGGTTGCCTGACACATAGAAGACAATTTCTCATTTTTACTTTTAATTTTTAACATGTTAATTTGTGACCTTTAGAAATACTTGTAGGCACATTTTATTATCTTTGGACAGAGCCAGGTTTCCAACACAGCTGGGTCCCAGTGAGGATTTGCAGCACACTCACAGCAGGACAGCAAGACATCCTGTGCCTCACAGAGGTTACAGATATCCATATCACACAAATCTTATGTATCTCTTCAAGGATGCAAACATCCACAAGGACATTTTAAGCACTAGCAAGTACCAAAGAGCCTCTGTAACCTTTTCATGAAGTACATTAACATAAAGATTAGGTAGTCTACACGTGCTCTGCTATTCAGTATCTAGTGTTTAGAGATTCCTGCTTTGCATACTCCACCAGTGGGTTGAGGATGGATAAACATGGGCACATGAAATGAGGAAGTCAGCAGAATTCTCATAGTTATTGTGACTAGACACCCAGATGAAATATTTCAATTGAAAACAGGGAAAACCTATAACCACTCTTTTATGTGTGTGGAAAAACAGAGAATCTTTGAGCTATATCTCAGAGAAGAGATTATGGTGGTACACAGTCGATGGTTGAAACAGGAGCATGAAGGATTTATGACTGTTCTGAACCCAGAAACGTCATGTCTGCTTCTCTCCTGGTAGTCGACCAAACTGTGATAATCACAGAGTAGTGAGTCCACCAAAAACAAAAGGGTTTGCATATGATCATGCCACACATCACGCCTGGAACATTGATCTTTGGAGCCTGTACTTTAGGTTACAGTATACTTCCACGTATATATGCACATGAACAAACACCAAAACAGCTACCATAATCCTAACTGACAAAAGAAAATCTAGGCTTCATAACTGAGAAGTTGGTGCTGTATTTTTAGATTTGCATAAAGAGTTTGATACAGCCAGTCACGGTGTTCTCACTCCTAAACTCCGTAAATGCCATTTTTCATGTAAAGCACTAACATAGATGTCTTTATACTTTTCCAACTGGGTGCAATGTAATAAAATTAATTATGCACTTTCCGGTAATAATACACAACAAGTATACTTCAAAGGCTGGTGTTAGGCCCTCTATTATTTAGTCTGTATAGTAACAGCTTCACAGGTGCAAATGTATGCAGATGACACTGTTGTAAACGCACACAAAAAACAGCTGATGCAGCAGCTGTAAAAGGATTACACTGTGGCTTGATTAATCAGGCCTTTGTTTGATTATCTTACAGTTATCTTGAAACAGTTGAAAGCAACTCTTTCGTGTATGATGCTGTTTATTTACTGCTCTTCCTTTACTGTACATCTCTGTATAATTGTGACCTTCCACGTGACTGTAGATGAAAAGTAACTTTAATACAATGAAACATTTAACATTTTACACGGTCCCTTACAAATAAATGAATGATATAAAGCATATACCATTTCTTGATCCTTTTCATTATACATGGTACACATAGAGTAACATTAAATGGTGTCTTCATGAACACCACCTGTATTTGGTTTGGAAATGAACCTGACATATACACTTGAAATGTACCCCAGTAGTCTTTTCATTCTCTAAACTCTTACAGGACTTTTTGATGCTCAGAGCGTATTTCTATGTTTGATTTCCTTTGATATTTTCAGTGAGCTCATGTTTTCTGTTTGTTAAGCTCATTTCAGCTGAGTTATGTGTCTTATCACATGTGTCTTATACCAGCACGTGTTGAAGGATTATAGCATGGCACACATTTTCCCTACTATGGCTGAGGCACCTTGAGTTACAGCCACTTCAGAGCCTGGTTTTAGAGGTCTATTAACCACTAGTAATTAAAATGTCACTTTAAATGACATCCAGTGCACTCCTCTCCCTGGGTTGTAAAAAAAAAGTAAAAGACAAAAAAAAAAACCTTGCATGAAAAAGTATGGCCTCTTGCAGTCTACACTCATTACTAGAATGAAGGCTAAGACATTTTGGCAGTGGCTTTCCATGTGGGCCTATGTAACATGCTGGCTATAATTTCCTCTCTGTGTTCACCTATGTTTTGTCAGCTAGTAAATTTCTCAAGAATTTATTGGAAGGTACAAAACAGTGTCAAAGAAACTGATTGCTGTTGAAATAACCTTTGCTTTAAGTGCTATTTTCAAATATTCTGGCCTCTTTGTTTATGAATGGCCTCAAATAAAGTCCAGATGCTACAGGCATTCATACTGTAGATTCTGTGTAAGAATCTGAAAGGATGAATACTTTCCATACCACACAAGTACTAAGCAAATCAAAACAGAAAGACCTCTGGGTTCATTTACCATGTGACATGGAGAATATTCAAATGTATGTTATAGATTCAACATCAGGCTAAAACATGATGAGAAGACCTGTGAGAAAGTAAAGCTGTACCCTTGTGTTTGTATATCAGGATAATGATGGCAAATATGGCTTTGGTCAGTTTGTGCACAAGACATTTCTCAGCTGGATTCTGCCTATTGCACCAAATCCCCCATAGCAAAGGCCAAAAAGAAAAGAAAAGAACCTATAGCTGTAAGCTGGTTAGAGTCACAGGAGGAGTCCAGAGTCATTCTTGCTTGTTTTATTTGGTTGGCCACAACCTGTTATGATATATGGACATCTCTAGCAGCATGTAAGTAAAACTAACCACAAAGTAGGAAGCCTGAGGAATTATTTTGCACCTCTCCTACCTCTCCTATGCTGAGGTGAGGATAACTTACCTTCTCCTCTTCCTGCAGGCAGCTGGGAAGTGTGCCAGAAACACTAAAAATAAAGCAACAAGAAGAATTTAATCCCTATCACAAACATACCAAAGCCAGGAAGAGATTAAAAACTGCTTCTGAAAAACATTTCTGGATGGTGACAATAATTCCATATATTCCACAAGATATTTTCTTTTTATATTTGAGCCTTTTTCTTAGGTTGGGAATTTAAATAAATGCTCTTGTTTTTGGTTAACATTGTATACATAGTAGATACTATATATCACCGAGGATTATCTCTTGCCAAAAATAATTGAAGTTGGTATTTTTGGTCAATATGAAAAGGCTACTGTTTCATATGTTTTTATACCCCGGGCAAGAGTCAAGAGTGCTATCACTTGTGATTTTCAAGTGTAAGTGTTCCCTTGGAAAACTGCACTGGAAGCAGTAAATAGTACAGTTTATTATAACTAAATAATAACTAAATATTAACAATAAAATGAATTCATTTAAAAAAAACATGAAAGACCATTTCAATACTACCTACAATAATAAGAGTATAGAAAATCTATTAAAGTTTAGATTGGAACAGAATAGGTTTTATTGCCATGTCACTCAGCATCCAACCTATGTAATATAAAAACAAATGGGTTGTGATCTCACACACACACACACAGAGAGAGAGAGAGAGAGAGAGAGAGAAAGAGAGAGAGAGAGAAAATTGTTGAATGTGAACATAGCATGTGAAGGAGTAATACTAGTACATACCGTACTGTATCTTGTGCTGGAGGAGTATCCCTAACTTCCAGTGAAGGACAACACTCCCCTCTGCTGTCCACCAGCTGTATTCTACCCAACAACATTTGATTATTTATTTGAGTTTACTTTGCCTCGTCATTTTGGCACATAGTGGACATTAAACCTGACACCTGTATGTGCACTGTAGTAAACGTCAAGAAACTCAGATATCTTACTCATTGCAGTAGCGCAATATTCCGGGGTACTAGACGGCGTGAATGCATCACTACTGAACAGGTGATATATTCTGTTGCTATGGTGATGACGCTTGACACTGAAAACCGTAACACAACCCTGGCATCTCCTACAACACCTTACGTCAGGTTAGTTGAAGCTGTTTTGCGCCTTTTGTTGTGCTTTTTAAAATTCGAGTTGTAATTCTAACTGCTAATACTGAACTTGAATGATTAACTAGAAAAAAAATCTGATGTTTTTAGACTAGATAGGATTTCCCATGTTTTCCCACAATGCATCGCTTTATTTTGTCTAGTAGCTCAGGGAGATGATAGGGAACGGATAGAGCCACCCTTTGCTCTCACCCGTACCAAGCGACCCCCTGACAGCATCTCTGACATGCCCTGCAAGGCGGAACGCACTTAGCCGATGTGGCTAATCTGTCCAACAATTTAGCTACAGCCTTTTATAAGATTTTCGATAGTCGGTTATTTTAAACCATAAGGTAAGTCCCCGCTAAGTGTGTATAATAGCCTCGTTAGCTGGTCAGCTAGGCTAGCATAATTAAGGCTTAATGCGTACTTTCCGTGTATGGAGAGTGTTTCATTTAAAGATACTATAGAATTGTGGTATTTTGATGACACTTTGCTTGTTGCTGCAAACGCAATGCAGCTTTTTTTTTACTTGCATATTTTATTTCGGTATTCATCCTAGCAGAGTCGCTTCACTGACATTTTAACTCTTACAGCAGGTTTGCGTGTTAACTATTTCCATTGTTTCTTGGTCAGAAAAAGCTTAGCGTTCAGTTAAATCGTTGAATGGTGGGGAAGGAAAAGATGAGGTGCCAGCTACTAACACACGCTGATTGATGTTGATTAACCCTAGGTTTTCATTGTTAAACTCACTGGTTGGTGAATTAAGCGAATGCCGAATTTATCAGATAGCTTCCACCATATCAAAAAAAAAAAATCGTTCACGTTCTACGTTTAGCACATTTCTTTTTACGTGTTGCATTCTATTTCGTGGGTGTAAAATGGTGATGGGAGTTTGGCGTGACGTTTTCCCCGTTCAACAGAGAATAGCACGGGGGCTAGCTTGTTTGCGGTTCCTGAAACTGGACAGCTCCTCCCTGGACATAACATTATCTGCAAGGACAGCCTTTGTGTTGACCGAAATGCAGCGATGGCATCCACATTACGTCAGGTCATAAAACAACATAACGTGAAATGTTTTGAAGTCGCCCACAGGCCCCGCTCGCCATGAACATGTTTGCTGCCGTTTACGTTTTGTTTGATAAAGAAGGTCACCATGTCCTGAATGATTTCGCTGGGTGAGGCACAGTGTGTGAAGTAAGTGAGTGTCTGGCAGCTGCTGCCAGGGACCAGCAGCAGTTTAATTTGAGACGTGGGTTTGGGGTGCTGTCCGCAATGCAGGTGCTGAAATTTACTGTGGAAAGACTCAAGCGTCTCTAATGGACAACGCGTAGTTTATATCCCGTTATAGCTGTAGGCAGCGTTTGTAAGGACTACACCCTTTAACCTTTAGCTGTTTATCTATTTGCTAATAATATTTATCATAGTTGTTCTCACATTTTCTAAAACAATCATGTGTGAGGAGTAGGTTGATTATTGCAGTACGAATTTCCCCTAAAATACTTGGAAGTATAGAGACCAAACAGCTTCATTACAGGAAGACCAGTGACTTGTAAGCTGTTGTTGTGGCTCAGGATGGTAGATACTAGCTAATGTTTCATGCTGCTGCAGTTAATTGATTATTTATGTTCTCTGTATGGGGAAATGCTAGTTTGTGTGTTAGGAAAGGAAGGACATAGGAAGTCAAAGGACACAGCACACTGATTGAACATTAATCTGTTTCAGTTTGATGTAGTTGCTGATAGATTTGTATTTAACTCCTACATTGCCTCTGAACAAAGGGCAGTCAACTTTACGCTCATTAGTTCACTGAAGTTTTATACATACTTCTTTGTACCACAGACACCTTCATGCTATGGGATGGGTTGTCTTTTCTTTGGCTGAGGTCATGTCTTTGCAAATGGCACGCTATCTAAGCTATTCTAGGAAGGGGAAGGGATGAGAGATATGCTTGCAGTGCAGGGTTTACCGGAAGGATTCCACATTACTCATCAATAATAGATTATCTTCATCTTTATGACACACCACTGGCTCTATTTGTGATTACCAGTCTGTGTTGTAGTTATCACACACTTTGCTTTTCTTATGCAAGCAATGAAAAAAAAAAAAAAATCACACAGACAACTTTTCAAACTGGGGTGTGTGTGCACTGAGATGCATATATTATTTATGGCAGTGGGCTGATGATGTAAGAGTGAGACGCTCTGGGATGTTTTATTGAATCACATGTATGCATGCAGGGAGAGAGGCTTTCTCTGCACATAGGAGGGGTCTTTAGAAGGGATCCATATATTCTCAACTGTCAGCCCAGTACAGTTGTCTGTTGGAGGGTGGACATGTTGGGGCTGAGTGATTGTTTCTCTGTCTCTGTCTTGACTCTGAATACAAGGATGTACAGTGACGGGAGGGAAGAGGAAGGTGGGGCAAGGAAGGAAAGAGAGAGGTCTACTCGCTCAAGACTGGGAGCCACACCCGGTGTCATTGTGATGTCTATCATTGTGTTCAGCTTTGATTTTTTTGTTTCTTTGTTTGTTTGTTTTTGTTTTTATTGGCCATGGTATGGACATTGAAAGACAATATTCTGTAGCAGAAAGAGGTGTAATTCCTGTTGCATTTATTTATGTGACTTGTGAAGAGAAGCTGCACTACAGAATACACAAATGATACATGACCCTATTGTTTCAGCACTTTGAGATTTGCCACTTTAATCCAGTGTAAGAGTTCATCTTGATTATATTACTTATCTTCTGTGCTGAGGATGAGTATTTCCATTGGATATCCTAATAAAATTACAATATACAGTGCAGATCAGATTAGTGTGCACTGGATTAGTGTTCCCTTTCAGATGACTGGTCTTGAAGGCCCACACTGCTCACTCTCATGTTCTAAATCAATAGCTTCATGTCAGTGTTTGCCTGCTAATTACAACACTTTGTCTGTTTAGGGTTACTTAGCCTTTCTCTGCTATTGTCTCACTCTCGCATTGACCCAGCTTGGTTAATAATGATGGCCTACACAGCTACTCTGCATATTAACAACTGTGCCAGCTCACTTTTTCTTTGCTTTTTTTATGAACAAACAGGATTAGAGTTTTTACACTTGGTTAGTGCCAGCTGGCTTTCATTGTGGATGAATTTGATGTTATTATTCAATAGTGATTAGTTTTATCTACCACATCTGGTTTGCAGACAGTACAAAGTTGGAGCACATCCCAAAACCCAGATGTTTATGGAGGAGAGGGTGAGAGTTAGCGGCCTGTTTGTCAGACCGGTTGATTTTTGCTTTTTGTCAGCTCTGTCTTTCCTTCCTTTCTCTGTGTCTCTTCCTTTTCTGTCAGCACTGTCACTAGGTTGCAAAGGCGCTGTGTGTCCAAACATAATCAGCCATGGCATCATCAAATGTTACCCTGGAGAATCAGCTGCACAGTGCAC
>NW_018127892.1:3456962-3461855 GCF_001952655.1 Monopterus albus | reverse complement strand
TGAAGGGGTTACATGCAGAGATCCGCAGATTACAACAGCAGTGTACAGGTGAGCATGGCCACAGGTAGCTACCTTTGTTCTCTTCATGCTACTGTGGAAAACCTGCATGTTTAAGAATGTCCTAGATGAGATCTGAAAGCAACAGAGCAAACAATACATGTCAGTAAGAATTCTGTATTCTTGGACTCCTTAGTGGGACAGCTGTATAACTTCAATGGGTATTTGGGCCCAAGAGTTAGCAAAACTGTGGGGCTCCACTAGTAAATATTTTAGAGGGAATATGATGACTTATGGAAAAGGCACTCAAGCATTAGTAAGTACACCCTGCACATTGCACCTGTATTGATCTTACCATCAGTAATAGATATACTCTATCACAAAGGTGAGCACCCACTTTAAAGAAAAACAGGACACTGTATGCTTTAGCCTTGGTACCCTTGGCTAACCGGCCACTAGTCTTGTTAAATGAATACTCCACCATATAGGAATCACTGACATGACTTCCACAAATGTGTCGCTGCCAGTTTAGGCTGTGTGAGAGGAGTGGCTTTTGATATCTGTTATGACTTCATGTGAAGCTGATGTGGGTGTAACTCTATTCTTTTTTTCACAGACCTGACATATGAGCTCACTGTGAGAAGCTCTGATCCCTCGGGTAAGTCTTTGGCACACTGGATCGAACACACACACAAACACATTAGTTTTACCACTGATATTCTCTGTCTAGTGTCATTAGCATCCATCAGTGTTAATGTTGTGGAAATATAATTACTGTTAATGATCTCAGGTGTGGTTTTGTGAGTGTGATCCCTGTCGTCTGTGTGTTCATCTAGAAATGCTGTTCTGTGACATGAGTCTTACAAGGGAAACTTAGAAACAGTTAATATAATGATGCTGTTTAATTCATGAATGCTGATTAAAACGTGTTGCACTGTGTTTACTTAATTGCCTAAGTAGTACTTCAGTTGTAGGTATAATGTCTTAATTTTTGTCACTGGGTTTGATAATGAGATTCTAGTTACATCCCGGAGGACATTATTTTTACACAATTGGTTCAAATTGTGAACAGCAGCCAAGGATGTAAATCTGTTTTCTGTGTCAATGGATAAACCTGCTGAGAGCAGACAGCTCTGTCTGGTTCCTGCTAACAAACTCCCACCCAGGAAGCACTGCATTGTGGGATTCCCTGCTGCTCATTAGAGCTCCCTGCCAACTGCCCCTCCCCCCCCACATTACCATGGCTGTGACATGGAGTCACAACACTAGTCTGACTGAGACCCAGTTCCGCTGTCTTTGCACTGGTTTGAACTACAGAACAGTACTGCAGTGCTGCTGTATGCAGCCTGTCAGGGAGGCCTCTGACAGTCACACCCACTGATGTGTGCAACTGAGCAGGAAGCATATTGCATCTTACCAGTGTCTCAGCATGTCGACTGGCCCAGGTCTGAGCAATGCTGTTAGGACCTCTAGTTAGAGGCACTATCATGTTAGTGTGGGACATCTCAGAGATTGGAGTGCAGGAAATTAGATTATCTGTGACAGTGCTAATGCACAGCCTGCAGCCTACTCAGTGCAGCAGCACTCAGGTGCTCCAACCGAGGTTAAGATTTACCAGTTCCCCTTCATAAAATTAAGGAAAAGTAGTTGGTCTCTTTGAAACCACCACTGTATTTGATAGGAAAGTGAGTTTAGCAAATGTAAAGCATGTGCTGAAAACACACTTGGTGATATACACACATTTATATGCATAATACACAATTCTAATTTATTGTTATGGCTTTTGTACATATACAAACATGGCTGTGTAGGTTATAATTGGGTGGGGCAGGGCAGGGTGGGGGCAGCAATGATGAAGGTCAGTAGAGAGCAATGCCCTAACTGTCTACCAGAGCTGTAATGTGAGACTGGAGCTCTCTGGATCGCCATAGCATCATTGCTTAATGTACCAATGATTAGTGCAACCTGGGAATGTGTGTCTGTGGGTGTGTATTCCTTGTGCACACTTGTTTATGTATATTTATATTTGCCGTTTACTACATGTATGCCTTCATGCATATACAGTGCCTTGCGAAAGTATTCGGCCCCCTTGAACTTTGCGACCTTTTGCCACATTTCAGGCTTCAAACATAAAGATATAAAACTGTAATTTTTTGTGAAGAATCAACAACAAGTGGGACACAATCATGAAGTAGAACGAAATTTATTGGATATTTCAAACGTTTTTAACAAATAAAAAACTGAAAAACTGGGCGTGCAAAATTATTCAGCCCCTTTACTTTCAGTGCAGCAAACTCTCTCCAGAAGTTCAGTGAGGATCTCTGAATGATCCAATGTTGACCTAAATGACTAATGATGATAAATAGAATCCACCTGTGTGTAATCAAGTCTCCGTATAAATGCACCTGCACTGTGATAGTCTCAGAGGTCTGTTTAAAGCGCAGAGAGCATCATGAAGAACAAGGAACACACCAGGCAGGTCCGAGATACTGTTGTGGAGAAGTTTAAAGCCGGATTTGGATACAAAAAGATTTCCCAAGCTTTAAACATCCCAAGGAGCACTGTGCAAGCGATAATATTGAAATGGAAGGAGTATCAGACCACTGCAAATCTACCAAGACCTGGCCGTCCCTCTAAACTTTCAGCTCATACAAGGAGAAGACTGATCAGAGATGCAGCCAAGAGGCCCATGATCACTCTGGATGAACTGCAGAGATCTACAGCTGAGGTGGGAGACTCTGTCCATAGGACAACAATCAGTCGTATACTGCACAAATCTGGCCTTTATGGAAGAGTGGCAAGAAGAAAGCCATTTCTTAAAGATATCCATAAAAAGTGTCGTTTAAAGTTTGCCACAAGCCACCTGGGAGACACACCAAACATGTGGAAGAAGGTGCTCTGGTCAGATGAAACCAAAATCGAACTTTTTGGCAACAATGCAAAACGTTATGTTTGGCGTAAAAGAAACACAGCTGATCACCCTGAACACACCATCCCCACTGTCAAACATGGTGGTGGCAGCATCCTGGTTTGGGCCTGCTTTTCTTCAGCAGGGACCGGGAAGATGGTTAAAATTGATGGGAAGATGGATGGAGCCAAATACAGGACCATTCTGGAAGGAAACCTGATGGAGTCTGCAAAAGACCTGAGACTGGGACGGAGATTTGTCTTCCAACAAGACAATGATCCAAAACATAAAGCAAAATCTACATTGGAATGGTTCACAAATAAACATATCCAGGTGTTAGAATGGCCAAGTCAAAGTCCAGACCTGAATCCAATCGAGAATCTGTGGGAAGAACTGAAAACTGCTGTTCACAAACGCTCTCTATCCAACCTCACTGAGCTCGAGCTGTTTTGCAAGGCGGAATGGGCAAAAATTTCAGTCTCTTGATGTGCAAAACTGATAGAGACATACCCCAAGTGACTTACAGCTGTAATCGCAGCAAAAGGTGGCGCTACAAAGTATTAACTTAAGGGGGCTGAATAATTTTGCACGGCCAATTTTTCAGTTTTTTATTTGTTAAAAACGTTTGAAATATCCAATAAATTTCGTTCCACTTCATGATTGTGTCCCACTTGTTGTTGATTCTTCACAAAAAATTACAGTTTTATATCTTTATGTTTGAAGCCTGAAATGTGGCAAAACGTTGCAAAGTTCAAGGGGGCCGAATACTTTCGCAAGGCACTGTAGGTCTGAGCAGTTACTGTATTTATTTTTTTGTGTATGCAGACAGCAGTGAGGTCCGGTGCAGGGAGCTACAAAGGAGGTGTGAGGAATTGGAGGCGCAGCTGAAGAAGAAGGAAGAGGAGAACACAGAATTGCTCAGGGACCTGGAGCAGAAGAACGCCATGATCTCCGTCTTGGAAAACACCATCAAGGAGAGGGAGAAGAAGTACCTGGAGGAGCTTAAGATGAAGAGCCACAAGCTGGCTGTTTTGTCCGGGGAGCTGGAGCAGAGAGCGAGCACGATTGCTTACCTTACCTCACAACTTCATGCCACTAAGAAGAAGCTGTTAGCTGGCAGTTCCTCTGAGGCTAGTCCCAACGTCAGTCCAGTCACCTCATACAAGCCCACACCTCCACCGCCCAAGGACAGGCAGCCCGAAACCCCACGCCGCCGCATGAAGAAAAGTCTCTCCCAGCCTCTTCACCCAGAGCTGACAGAAGTGTACCGGCTCGGATCAGACGGCAGGCGGCTGGTTCTGCGAGAGACAGTTGATGCCATGCCTGACCCCACACCCTTCCTGCAGGCTGGAAGAGAGTCTCCTGAACCGCAAGTAGTGCGTGAACGGCCTGCAGTTATCCCTCCTATAGCCTCTGAGCGCTCCCCTGTCCCCACCCTGGGTGCCACAGCCAGTCCTCGTCACAGCCCTGCATGGGACCATCAGTACAGGGCCCATGTGGGAGTGGCACACCGCATCCCGCATGGCATCTCTTCCCTGGCCCCACCGCAAGCAGAGCTGGAGACACTGGCGGTGGACCAGGTCAATGAGGAGAAGGTTGTTCGGAAGCGCTCAGGAGCCGACAGGACAGTTTAATGCTGCAATGCTAACCTGCACATAAAACACATTCGCACATCTACTGTATACACACTACACTGCAAGAGCAGGAAGGAGCCTGATGCACTGTGTAGCTTGCTTTTTACGCAACACTCCAATATAAAAAAACAAAATAATCTTTTTATTCCATAAAGATTTTTGTTTTCCTTGATATATGGCAGAAAAGGACTACCATAAAGCATGCCAAATGTTTATTTACAAGCCTAAGAGCTTGTAATATACACATTGATTTTTATTTTTTTTGCTTAGATTTCCAGCTCATTCTGTCTTATGTGGCACATATAACATAAACTCTCAGCCAAATATCTGCATCAGTGCCTGCTCGAGCGGTTC
>NW_018127892.1:3426444-3456934 GCF_001952655.1 Monopterus albus | reverse complement strand
GTCACGACTAATAGTTACCTTTCTGTCTGCTCCGTCTTATCAACAGCAGTCTGATATAACATATCTGCAGCTTCACAGGATAGAATTAAAATGATTAAAATAATTAATACTTCCCGGATGTCTTTCCTCTTCTTATGATATCAGTATGGTAATGTTATTGTAGGTACGAGCTGCATCATGTGCAACTGAAATTTAGCTGGTTCTCGAGATGAAAGAACCGTAATTTCACCTTTCTCATGTTGACTGCCAAAACAGCTGAGGAGTACATGTTTGAATGCAGTATGAACTGATGTTGAATAGGGCATATATTTGTTTGTACGAGAGAATGACTGCGTGTTTCACAGTGAAGGCCTTGAGCGTCTGCTTAAACAATATCCACTGATGTTATCTGTGACACAAGGGCATTTTTTGAAAACACTGCTGTAGGACTTTGATATTATTAACTGTACTTTATAAAGCCTGTACATTTGTAATGAATTTTTTTTTATTTGTTTAATAGAGAACACAAAAGCACCCCAGATATCGACAGTAGTTAGTGCACCACCAACATGATGGTAATTCTGATCACTTAATAATAACCTGCTTTTCACATTAACATCACTTGTTCTTAAAAGTATATGTCACATCAATAAAGCAGTGCTTTTCTGGTTTGGTTACTTGGTTTCTATACATACAGTCAGGGGACAAATTGAAGGAAAAGACAACATCAGTAAGGTGCTGCTTTGAGTCTACTGGGCACCATTCCTCCAAAAAATGATGATGGCTGTTTAACACGTCTGTTGAATGATCTATGATTGTAAAGGACATAACATGTGATTGACACACTTTTTATACTCACCAGTGTCCCTTCATGCCCTGTAACAAACACTGTATTTAGTTAATGATACCAGAGTGTGATAAGAATAGCAACCATATTATATGTGAATGCCACATCATGCCGACTGCTGTGATGGTACACTGAATGAGTTGTAGGTGAGGTGCCTTTGCTAAAGTGCACCTGAGAACTGACGATCAAGCAAAGTAAGGGTGATCGTTATGCGCTTGTCTGCACCATCAACCATTCAGTATCATATTAATAGCATCACAGAGTCTAACAGCAGTAACGACAATGTCACACTGAAGAGTCTGTTGTCAATGTTTACATAAATGTTGATGTAGTTCAACCAGTTGGCCACTAGATGGCCCACTTCCATCACAGTAATAGCTGAGTAATGGAATTTTATGCCAGTTATCTTTACCAAACTTTGCATTGCTTCAGAATGACACATTAGTAAAGCTATCAAGTTTCTCTTCCTGAACTAAAAGCAAAGTAAATCCTGATCAGTTGCCCACAGATGAATAAACTGCTTGGAAATTTTTCACTTACTAAACAAACTGAAAAATAAAGTCTGTCCCACGAAAGGCCAACCAGAACCAGGATAGAGAATCAGCTTATGCAAGTGTACAGATCCTTCAAAAACAGTCTTCATAAACATGTTAAAGTTTTAACAACACAACAGGTTTAATGGAAAAGGCCATTGACACTAGCACTGATACAGTACCAAATGGAAAAGGCCATTGACACTAGCACTCTGCTATTCTTGAAATAAAGACTGATACAGTATTGTCCTTGTTGTGGACCTGGCAGGCATCAGTACTGAACTTATCTTCATTATTTCAAAGCACATTTCAGTTACAGTATTCAATAATCTTCAGCAGCCTATATCATAATGGTCTCCGTCTTTCAACCATACAACATATTTTTCAATGTATCCTGAAACCTTTTTCAAATATTACTTAGAATAAGATTGTTTAAAGTCAGTTTTCTAGTCTTCTGTGAAGAGGCAGTGCTTTAAACTATGAGCAAAGCCACCTCTGGTTACCTTTGTTTAACTGAAAACAGAGTCAATTATCAAGCAGAGGATCTCCATCTCTGCTTTTAACACTGACTACATGCTGATTTACATAGGTACCACTACAGACAAGTGGTTAAAATAAAGTTTATTTTAAGAAACAAATTTGGTTAAATTCACTTAAGGTGGGCTCCTCAGGGTATGCTGCACTGAGACTAAATATACTTACAGTTGTGATAAATCATTTGGCATAATATTCTGTTGGCTTTAAGTTTTATATTTACAGTTCAGAAGGCCACTTAAGTCACTTCACAGGACTACCAATGAGGGACATTTACAAACATCAGCAAACACATGAAAACCCACAAATACACCTGTTCTCTTATTCTTGGCAAAAATAATCCAGACAGTCACAATGGTCAGACTTGACTGAAGAGTCCTCAGATACTGGTGATAGAGCAAATCTGTAAGCTTTCAAGTTTAAAAGAATGTTGACACACCTTTCTTATTTTTAATAAATAAAAGAAAGTACCTTGTTTTCATCCTGATGTTTTGCAACACTTCAGCTTATGATTAATCCTAATTTATTACTTAGGTTTTTTTCTTACTTCCATGAACTTGGGCTCATAGAAAGATACAGTTTGTGTTGATATGTTAATTCAAACCTGAAATGCTGGGCCCATGCCATCACTGTGCAGGCTCTATTCGCCTGACTGGCTATGTCATCTCCTTGTGCTGAAAGCCTGGACAGAGAGGTGATCATGTGTTACTTTGGTGTGTTTACATTACAGCCCAATAGAGAAGAAAACAGAGAAGCCTGAAAGTCCAAACCTGAATCTGTAAGCGTTAACTTATTCAGCTCTTCTTCCAGCCGCTTAGCGGTGATGTGCACGTGGCTGTGAGGTACAGCAGGCAGAGAGCTGAGCAGGTCGCTGTCACTGAGGCTTGGCTCCACGGAGGGTCGCAGGCCGGTTGTTGGAACTTCAGGTAAGCCTGAGATGGAATCCGGCTCTGACACGTCCAACAACGATTTCAATTCTTCCTCCAGGGCATCCATGTCTTCATCTACAAAAAAAAAAACATGACAAACTTAGCTTTCTCAATATTCATATACAGTCATGGCCAAAAATGTTGGCACCGCTGCATTTCTGTCAGATAACACACCACTTCTCCCAGACAATTGTTGCAATCACAAATTCTTTGGTATTCTCATGTTTATTTCTTTTGTTTGCCTTGGAACAAAACAAAGAAGCAGAGGGGAAAAAAGCCAAATCTGATCCGTTCCACACAGAACTCCAAAAATAGACTGGACAGAATTATTGACACCTTTTCAAAATCATCAGAAATAGTTGTATTTCAAGCATGTGATGCTCCTTTAACTTGTAATGAAACTCACCCGTACAATAGAGAAATCACACTGGCAGTCAGTTAAAATGGAGAAAAGTTGACTCAACCTTTGTGTTGTGTGGACCACACTGAGAACCACACTAATGGAAAAGCCTGGACAGTCTCAAGGCTACAAGTCCAGCTCCAGAGATCTGGCTGTTCCTGTGTCCACTGTGCACAACCTTGTCTAGAGGTTACAGGCTATGGCTCTGTAGCTAATTTCCCAGGATGTGGATGAAAGAAGAAAATAAGAGGACGGATTGCAACAAAGGATTGTTGGAATGGAGAATAACAAACCTCGATCAACTTCCAGATTCAAGCTGACCTGCAGGCACAGGGTGCAACAGTGTCAGTTCGCACTATTAGTCGCCATCTGAATGACAAGGGATGCTATGGTAGGAGACCCAGGGGGCCCCCACACAAAGACAAAAAAGCTAGATTGGAGTTTGTCAAAATTTACCTGAGGAAGCCACAGTCCTTATGGGAGAATGTCCTGTGGACAGATGAGACTAAAACAGAGCTTTTTGGTCGAGCACATCATTCTACTGTTTTTGGAAAACAAAATGAAGTCTTCAAAGAAAAGAACAAGGTCCCTACAGTCAAACATGGTGGAGGTTCACTGATGTTTTGGGATTACTTTGCTGCTTCAGGCTCTGGATGTCTTGACTGTGTGTATGGCATCATGAAATGATGATTACCAAGGAACTCTGGGGAGCAATGTAGGGCCCAGTGTCAGAAAGCTGGGTCTCCATCAGAAGCAGAACAATGACCCAAAGCAGACTTTAAAAAACCCCAGAAATGGTTTCAGACAATGTGCTGGAGAGTTCTGAAGTAGCCAACAATGAGTCCAGATCTAAATCCCATATAGCACCTGTGGAGAGATCTCAAAACAGCAGCTGGGAAAAAGAACCCTTCACATTGAGAGACCTGGAGCAGTTGGCAAAAGAAGAGTGGTCCAAAATTCCAGTAGACAGGTGGAAGAAACTCTGTGATGGTTACAGGAAGACACTGATTTCACTTATTTTGTCCAGAGGGTGTGCTACCATATATTAAGTTGAGGGTGTCAATGATTCTGTCCAGTCCATTTTTGGAGTTCTGTGTGGAATGGATCAGGTTTTCTGCTTTTTTGTTTTGTTACAATGCAAACAAAAGAAACAAACGTGAAAATACCAAAGAATTTGTGATTGCAACAAATGTCTGGGAGAAGTGGTGTCTCACCTGACAGAAATGCAGTGGCGCCAGTATTTTTGGCCATGACTGTATACAACACACACTATTAAAGAGATGGTGCTAACAGAACACCATACCTGGACTCGTCACGCCACTGGATATAATTTGGTTCACTTCATCTTGTGTGTCGCATAACTGGTTAAATCACAGGAGATACATTAAGACTGTGAGACTCAGTTAAATAAGACACACTTCATTGTCTTAAAATAAAGCACTACCTCTTGGATTTGATCTACCAGGCTCTCAGCACGTTCCACAGTCACATCCTTAAGAGAGAGTCGCAGGGCAGATACTCCGGCCTGATATGCTTGCATAACCTACAGATGTGTTCAGCAAACACAACAAACTCGGTTTCAAGCAGCAGAAGAAAATAAAAATGTGTTGAGAGAAATGTTCATTCTGTATCTTGAGGTGAGAAGGACGTCTGCCTGAAACATCCATGCAATATCAGAATCAATATTCAATTGATTGGAGTGCTGTCCCACTTTTTGTTTACTTTACAGATTTTTTTGACAATCCAGCACCCACTTATTTAAACAGGGTTGAGTATGGGGTTTTTTTTTCATTCATTTTCTATCTTACCATCTTATCAGTCTGTGACTGGGCTATTCTGTCCAGAATTCCTCTGATGGACTCCAGTTTGGCAAACAGGTTGTCTGCTCTCCTTTCTACCCTCTTGCGGCCTCTCAAACACCTCAGCGCCTGTGGAGTAAGTGGTGAATATTATCACTGAATCCAGTGCTATGGGATATTTGGTTACAAAGAATTTTTTAAACAGTTAAACATTAATAGCAACCTGCGATTTTTTCCCTTCCCGCAGCAGAACTCTTGCTTCTTCTTTGCACCTGCACAAAGATAACCTTTAGCAACTTCAGCAAAAACAGCAGTGCAGGTCTACTGCCGGTTAGTTCAAACCTGGAAGATTTCATCTTTGACTAAATCACAACCTAAATGTCATTCTCTAAAATAAGAAAAAGATGGATCCATACTTGATTCAACCTTTAACACCACCAAGTATTTTTTCAGACGGGCTGCCTTAATCACAAATTCCTATGATTAATACTAGACATTCCACTTTAAGTTCTTATTTGAGCTGATGTACTTGTCAGCCTCCTGGCCCAGTTTCTCCACCCGTTCTCCCAGCAGCTTCTCACTGCGCTGCAGATGGTAGATGCCTATATCCACATCACTGACTGAAGAGACACGGTCCTGCCCAAGCTGACAAAACTTAACAATCTGTAAAGAAAACACATGAAGAAAGGCCAATTACTTACATAAAACCCATTTTAAGACTTTTAACAAAGAGCTTATTGAATGGTAGTCGGCTACGATTTACCTTCTCGCCTTCATGCAACGAAACCGTCACTTGCTTGTCCCTCTGCAGCTGCAGCAGAGCCATGCACAGGGTGCTCTCATCAGCACAGACATCAGAGGAGAGGGAGCAGAGTTCTTGAAGTGACACGACGGAGCGGTTTGCAAATTCACTGCTTCGATAGACCCTGAGTAGTTCGGCTGCTTTCTCCTGAAAAACAAAGAGCAGCTTTGATTATAGCAGCTGCTGTTATGATCCTAATGGTCTAATTAAAATACCAGAAACAGGTCAACAGAATCCATTTGGCAGGGCTACAAGTTGAACCAGTTTGAAATAGCTGTGGTAGTACAGTAGTGCACATAATGTGTCAGTCATGCTTCAGATGCTCAGTAAATTTAGTTTAGTTAAATGATCTGCATCTCTATGTTGTAAAAGACATCAGACAGTGGAACATTAATGTAAAGAAAATTCAAATAAACATAATGTATAGTGCCATACTGCTATAACTGGGAGGTATCATTAAAATGAAAATCATGGCGGCTCTGCTATTATGATAATGTTGTCTTGTGGTGAATCACTAAGTTTGACAAACCTTTACTAGTTCAATGACAACAAAAGACTCCTCCAAAGGGACCCGGTTGCTTCCCAGAAGAGTAGACAATGTCCATTTCAGAGGCCTCACCAGCAGCAGGCCAACACCCCAGGACAGCCAGCCGCAGTCCACATTGGCAGCAAACTCCGACTCCCTCTGTATCTTCCCACATCTGGCACAAGTTAAAGTACATGCAGTAAGCAGGCTGACCCAGACACATAGGAACAGTCAGCAGTGACAGAGCTGACACAGGAGCAGTTACCTGGCCATGGACTGGAGAACAGTCGCCAAGCCCAGCGGTGACTTTTCCTTCCTCCTGAAGGTCTGGTTCAGGTCCTGGAGGTTGACACATACGGTGCCGCGGTCCCGGCAACTCTTTATGATCAGAGCCGTCCAGAAGTCCATCTTACTGTCCCAGTCCGTCGTGTTGACATCCCGGTTCTCCTTGAAGTCAGAGAACAGAAAATTCATCCGATCGTCGTCGTCCCACTCAGGTGGCAGGGCCATTTCGGTGGAGTCAGACATCTGTAACACCCAAGGCTAAACTTTAGCTAAAGCAAAGCTTACTCGTTGTGCCAGGGAGACAGTAAAGGCAGCTAACTCGCTAGCTAGCTTCCAACCAAGTTATCGTTAGGTTCGCTAGCTAGCAACATCCACTACTAGCCCCCACCTTTATGTCACCCCTTAACGTTAAATAAAATGCAACCTCAGAAACCGTCTGAACAGCCGCTCACATCTCACTGCCGGCTGTCAAAGCTAATCCTCTGTTCGCCATGATGCATCGAAAATCTGAGCTAACATCTCATGTATCAACAACATATATTTGCGCCTGTTTTTGTATTCAGAACCGTGTGGGAAAGCGGTGATATCTGTCCCACTGTTTAAATACGTTAGCTCCACCCACGCAGACACCGCGAAAGACAAAGCAAGCGCACACTGAATTCTGCTCATTAGTATCATGTTTGCACTCATCTTGCGCAGATTGAGTTTTTACCATACTCCCATGCTTCATGTAGACTAATTTGTGCGCATTTTGCCTTTTATTTTGGCTCCTGACCGTGTAGGCTACACGGGCATCATACACCATCGACAGTGATTCAAATGCAAAATCTGAGCGAGTGATCGATCACTTGTGCTGACGTACAAAAGAAACTAATATTGACTCCAGGAGCTGGTTTTTGAAAAGCAATTGTAACCACAGGAACTGACACAGGACGTCTTCAGGGCCATAAGCATGATTTAATTATACCATCTGCCAAGTCGCCATTTCATGTACAAATGTATACAACAACAAATAAATACAGTTTGCAAGTGTGCATTACATTGTAACATTATATTACTTTGTAATATAGTGTACATTCTCTAATCTAAGCCATCCCTCCAAAAAATACTGACTGTCGGGGTGGGGAATGGGCTATATATACTATAACAAAATCAGTTTTGGGGCCCATCATTTAGTTTGCTCATGTCTCTGGCCGGCTGTGATCCCATGGTATTATTGCAGAACAGATTCAAGGGTATCTCATATATATACAATATAATACACAAACAACAATAATCAAAAATAACAATACAAAATATAAGGTAAAGAAAACAAAAGATAATCAAGGATTTAAAGTATTGCAATGGTAAGTATTGCTCATTTGACATAGTTATATTATTTGTACAGTGTCATGCAAAAGGATATTTAGTTAAACCACACTGTAACTTATAAAACTTTATAATATCCCGTCTCATCCAGTGAATAATTCAGTACATCCACATGCACGTCACTGTTAGTACAGTATTTGAATTGGCTGAGAAATGTGGTTGACAGAACAGAAGCAGTGATGTAACACTGACATGACACTTGGCATGTTACCGATGCTGTATATTATCACATCATTGAGAAAGTGCATAAAAATGGATTAACCATTTAATTAGTTGCCTTGCTTAAAATATCAGGTGAAACAGGAGACCCTTAGTTACATGGCTTAAACATTTTGCAGTCTTTTATTCATTTGGCACATGTTCGTATTTGCTCAGAGACACCCCCCGCCTTTGACACGTCTACTTGGCACTGAGATCCACCACCAGGTGCTGGTAGGCCAGGGTGTTACCTTTGAAGTTGGCAGCCAGCAGAATATCTTTGTTGTCGACAGATACCAAGCTAAAAGCCCGTGGGGCTCTCATGTTGAGCTCTTGGAAGGGCTGAAAGCGTTGAGTGAGGTCATCCCACAAGTAAACTCTGGAGAATGAGAAATCACTTCCAAGAATGAGGTACTGGCGGAGGCCCACTGTGAAAGGATACACTACCATTGAGCCCCGAGAGGGAAGAGTTTGGATCTCTACAAAACGCTGCCCTTCCCAGCGAAGAATCTTGGAGTCCCCAATGAAGCGTGTGAGGCAAAGGTAAAGAACTTTCCGCACCCAAAAATGCTTAACCATCTGCACATCAGCCAGCTCTGTGATTTGGGAGTAGAAAGCAAACTGCCTCTGGTTTCGGTTCCACTGGTAAACCACTGGGGGTTGAGAGGCGCTGGAGAGGATGAGATGAGGCTTTCCCCCAACATCAACGAACTCAACATGGGTGTCCCGATGCCAAGGGTGAAGAGACTGGTGGGAGTAGAAACCATTGCTGTTCCAGCGATAAATGCTGGTGGAGCCAGCCTTGGAACTATCTGCTACTACAAAGTACCACTCCCCATCCAGCTGGAAGGTCTCCACAAAGTTGGGCTTCCTCACTCGAGTAGTGTCTATGTCTTGGATCTTTACAAAGCGCTGTGGGCCCTCTTCCCACCTGTGATAACAAAAATGTTGTAATAGTATTTCTAAAACGTTTCCTAATAAAGTTTTCTCAGTTTCTGGAAGTGTGGGTTTATTTTCTGCTGGCTGCTTTGTAACTGCTCCTAGCCAAATAGTAGTCCCTCACATAATGCCTTGTACACAAGCATAGACTTCAGTTTTTATATGGATGAACCTAATAAGATACAACATGTTAATTAATGAGTTTTGAGGTGCTAGTAGGTGAATCTTGTCAGTCAAGCTAGCTGCTGCCCCATTTCCAGTTTTTATGTTAAACTAAAGTAATTGCTTGCTAGTTCCAGCTACACATTTATTGCACAGACACAGGAGTTGTCAGTCTTCTTATCTAACTCTTATCTGAAAAGCTAGCAACTGTATTTCCCAAAATATCAAACTCTTTCTTAAAAGCCATGTGGTTTTTTTCAACAAGACACTAGCTGAATGGAAAATACAGTTATAAGTCTCACTTGTAGATATGAGATCCACCAAAAAGTTGAGCTACAACCATGTAAAGTGTGTTGTTTATCACCACTGGTTTGCAGTAGACAGCGGAACGAGCTGCAAGAGACAAAGACAGAAGCCAAAATATCAGGATTTAATATTTAGGATTTAATTTACTGTACCATTCTTATGCTTTAATAGATTGCAACTTACAGGTAATGTTGTGAAACCTCCTGAAGACCATCTCCACATGATCCCATACATACAGGGTGCAGAACCCTGAATCAGGCTGAGCAAAAGCAACAAACTGATCTCCACTGAATTCATAGGACTCCACTGACACAGAGGTGAAAGGGAAGGTTTCATAAACAGCAAAATCTGTAAGAAGACAAACAAAACAACAGTGCTAAGAAGCCAAAATGGTATGGCATGATATCGAGTTCCGCAAAGAAATAAGGATTAAGCTGAAACCTGCACTAATGCAGTTGAAGTCTCGTGGTGCAAGATCGTGGATCCTATGTCCCTGGAATTCAAAGGGACTCGCACAGTAGATGGCAGGAACAGAAGTGTTGGTCTTCTCCATCCAGTCTACCAGCCATTTGATTTTACAGTCACAGCGGAAAGAGTTGCCACGCAGATCTCTGAGCAGCAGGTAGGGAACAGAAAAAACACATCAGTCTAAACCTCTTAAATGCTCCAACATTAAATTTCCAAACCTTCCTTCTGAGTACGGAGTGAAAACGATATAAGAAAAAAACTGAAAAAGTGAAGTGTATGGTTTGATTGAGAATCAAACCACATAGCTGACAGTTTTGCATACAAGTGTGGTTGACCTCTAAACGTTCAGCAAACCACCAGAGAGGGTTTCTGTAGTGACAGATTGCAGGGTCGAATCCCTCAGGATGTCAAGGCACTGTTTTGATTTAAGTGAAGGCCTGCTTACAAATCTGTGAGGATGTCTAGATGTTTGAAGAGATCTCTTGGCAGCTGCTGTAGGTTGTTGTTTGACAGAGACCTGAAAAAAATCCAGGAGGAAGTTCTCATTATGTTTTGCTTGTATGGTATAGTAGTATGTATTTGTCAAAAAAAAACAACCCCTGTCTTCACCTCAACAAAATACTCACAGGTGAGTCAGGGACTTGAGTCCTCTGAAGGTATACTTTGAGAGACCCTGGATGTCATTATTCTCAATGAACCTGAGAAAAGAACAAACCACTCACAATGATGACAAACTCTGAAATCCAGCCAGTATTATAGACACATCCTTGTATGGAAAATGAACTTCTGTCTTTTGTGCAAGGTACATTAGGAGTGTGATTGTACACAGCCATTATTTCAGTAGTAAAAATCTGTTTCTGGTGGATTTACAATGAAGGTAATGGCCAGCTAAATGAAGCAAAACCAAAATAAAAGCAAACAAACAAAAAGATTAATCTCATTTCATAACTGTGATCAATGTGATAAAAATGAAACAGTCTTCGTTCTGCATGTTGATAGTTGAGGACATATTGCATGTGCAGACTCTAGTGAGGTAGCTGGATATGAAAATATGACTTTATTAGCATTCACAGCTTGTAGTTGGTGGCTGTGTGGTGCACTGAGGCCAGAGGACAGGGCTGCAGCCAAGACCACACACAGCCAACAGCTGAGGCATTCCCAACACTGGAAGCCCTCCAAGTCCATCAGTACATAAAATAACATATTCAGCTTGATCAAACTGCAGAAGCTGGATATCACTGTGTTTGCTGTCACACAAGGATTTATTTTCAATTTTACTTTAGGCATTCTTTGCCAACCTGGCAAAAACTGCAGCCTTAATTTATTGATGTTATTCACCTCACAGAGAAATATATTGTAAATAGATCAAAACCTTACTTTAAAGCAAACCTATGTAATGTACTTTGATACAATTATAGCATAAATTAAATGCAAAACAATTTAAGAGTTAAAAATTAAAAATCAATGTACCACAACAAATCAGTTCACTGCTTTGAAGACTAGATTCAGTCAAAATAATTTTAAAATAGTAGCATCTTGCATTAAGGAGCACTGAGTGGGACACTCACAGGTACTGCAGGTGAGACAGACCAGCAAAGGCATCATTAGCAATTGTGGTGAATGTGTTGGAGTTTAAGAGCCTGTGGATTAGAAAGGAGGCATTAGTATAAGGATAAGGATAATCACTTTATTTGGCCAAGTATGTTATACACACAAGGAATTTGTTTCCGGTACAGAACCAAGGGAGCCAGCTGCAGTGCCAACTCACACCGATGGCTCTAACCACTGGGGGCAACTTGGGGTTCAGTATCTTGCCCAAAGACACTTCAACATGTGGACTGCAGGCTCCATGATTCAAACCTCTAACCTTCCAGTTGGGAGACAACCACTCTATCCACTGCACCACTTGACCAAGAAAGCTAGAGGGAAATATCTCAGTAATAAACTGTTACTTTCAGTATCTAAAAATAAAATTTCATTTGTCACTGGGCACATTTAAAGAAACAGACAAGCTGCAGTCCTAAAAATATTTGTAGTCTCAACAACATAAAAGATTCTGTAGGGCCAAAGTTCTGAACGTTCTCAAAATTTACACCGACACACACAGGCCTACGCACAAACAGAGAGAGAGACACACACTCATGATTGCATCTGAGGAGATAAACAGCCTTTTGTCTGGCACTGCAGAACTGAAGGGAGTCAGTCATTGGCACTGATACAGAGCCACTTTACTCTTATTACTGCTATGTCACCACCACTGTTTTCAAAAACCATTCATTTCTAGTGTCTGAAGGCATTTCATTGTCACTGCACAACAAAAGGTATCTGCGTGTATGTGATATCCAGTGTTGTGACAGTTTGAAAACAAGGGAGAGAGATACAACTTACAAGTTTAGGATGTTGTTGTAATACTGGTCTGCTGTGGGTCAGAGTACTCACAGAAACTGCAGCAGGTGAAGGTGGGAGAATGCTCCCTCTGGGATCGTAGTAAAGGCTGCGTTCACCATCGTCCTGTTTGGACAAAAAACAACACCTATTGTTAAATGTGTCTTCTTGATGTGAGAATGCAGGTTACGGGGGCACAACGCGCAGAAATGTGTCATCATACAATTTTTGGAGGATACTTTTGTTTTCCTTGCAGTTTAAATTTCAAAAAAGGGCAAAATCTTTTCAAAACTGGGACACATGACTTCCTTTTTCACTTCTTTACTTCTTCTCTAGTGTAAAACGAGGGCACCTCCACCAGCCTGTGCTGCTGAATTCTCTTGAATGTATAAACTCAACAGTCAGTCCACAGATGACTAATCTCACATGTAAGGGAACCTTGTAACCATCTCAACAAAACACAGCCTTCTTCCATCAAACACTAAGCTTTCCATGACATTATATGTGTTCCATTTATTGAGCAAATCTCTTCAAGAATAAATCTGTCAGAGGAGAAACAGATCTCTTGTAGCAAGGTGGGGAATCTATTGTTAGTGTTCCTCCCTGGAGCTCGACAGGATTTCACTGCTGTGCTCTCTCAACTAAGTTCAGCATGGCACGACAAAGGGATGGTATTATTATTTGTATGCAAAGCTGTCTCATATACAGTTTTCATTACCAATGCAAAGACAGACTGTGTGAAGAAAACAAAGCATCAGTAAGAAACATATCTATATTCCTTTTATGACAGGCAACGATTTTATGCGTCATTACATAATGGAAAGTGACATCAGTGATGTAGTGATCTGTACCAGCCTGCATGCTGCTGAGATTTCCTGTGGGTTATGAAAAGATGTTTTCGGTGAGTGAAAGGCAAACATGTGGATTTTGGACTCACAGAGAGATGATTCCAGGGGGGAAGCTCTTGGGGATAGCCTTGGTATCCACACAGAAAGCGCTGTCTTTGGTGCAGGAGCAGGTCGCAGGACAGCGGGGGATCTTGGGGGCTCTCCCGGCATTTGATTCTGCCGGCATGGAGAGACTCAGACACAGAATCAACAAGCAGATCATCCACCTCAGTCCAAGCTCCAGCATCCTCTGGCTGGAGGAATGGGAAGCCATGTGAGTGGGCTTCTTGAAGTTTGTCCTCAGTGGCAGGTGAATTGACAGTCAACCTGTCTACAGCCGTAGCAGTGCTGATAATGCTGAGTGCAGAGGTGAGAGAGAGAGCTAGGGGATAGGAGAGAGAGAAAAGAAGGGAGGAAGGAGGGGGAGTGAGCGAGGGTAGTTTTGTGTATCCTCGGTGGGTGTGTGTGCTCTGCAGCTTCCCTGGATCTGTGCAGTTTGTCTCTGTCTCTGTAAAGAGCTGCTGCCAGCATGCACACTGCAAAAATGATGAGCGTGAGTCCTTTCTCTGCACTTGGAGCCGTAGGCAGCATCGCTGACAATGAATTATTAACAACGGCACATGCAGAAAATCTGAAAACAACAGCAGCAGGGAGCGATGGGATGCGGAGAGAGAGTGGTACAGGATCACATCAGTGATTATGCTGCCAGGAGTCTGCATGCTGTGTGGACGTCTTTTCAGATGTGAACTCATGTCAAGCTGCTGCAGTCAAGGAGGCATCGAGGATTCAGAGAAAGTGTGGTGTGTGTGTGTGTGTGTGTGTGTGTGTGTGTGTGTGTGTGTGTGTGTGTGGAGGGGGGGTATTCTGGCAGTTTCTAAACAGAAATCAGTGCTGAGATTTTCTGAATGCTTGAAGGTACACACAATTCATTCAAGAAGGAGGAGACTAAACATTACTTAGTGGTGAAGTACCTAATGTTGCACTATATACATGACTGTTATACCAAAAAAAAAAAATCCTGCAGTTTTAAATGAGTATTTCATCAACATTAGGCTACAGCTAGGCTAGCAGTTAACAGTTACCATTAATGAAAGGGAAGGGGGATACAATTTAAGGGGTCAGTTAAATTTAAAAATTCATGCTATACGTACAACCAAAAAAAGATCCTGTATTTCCATAAGTGGGGTAAAACTATGGAATAATTTAAGTGTGGACATAAAAAATAGTAATAGAATTGATGAGTTTAAACGTAAATATAAAAGGTATGTGTCAATCAAGATATATGCAAGAACAGGCTTAATGATTAATTACATGGACTATTGTGGGTGTGGTGTATATTTCGTAACCATTCTTTAGTATATCACTTGTGTGATGTAACAATGTTAACACTGTTATATTCTTTTTTAGTATAATATGTGTGTGGGTAGAAGTGAATCATTTATTGCTTGCAAACCAATGATGGTAAGATGATGTCATAGGGTAGGACTGGATAAGTCTGACTTCTTCCTGCTCCATTCAAGCATGTACTAGGTATAAGCAAATTGATAATGGATTGTGTGTAAAAATATGTGTTGTTATATCAACTGTTGTATATGCTTGAAAGAATAAATCAAATCAAATCAAATCAAACCATCATCGCTTAATCTACTCATTGTTTTCTTTATTAACTTGGCAATCACTTGGCAATTTTTGTTAGCAAATAGTGTAAACCTCCCATCTCAAGCTGCCAGAGCCCAGTATGACAGCTTCAGGATGCCTAATATCTGGTCCAAAATGTGAACAGATTTACATGTGATTATAATTATTATTATGAACTATGATTCTGTTGAAAGAAATGTCAGATAAAGTAAAACAATTCTGGCCTTTCAGGCTTTATCATTATGAAAATACTGATAATTATAGTAGTCATATTTTAGCAGTAGGCTATTGATTTCTTTCCTCATGCTGTATCTGATGTATGTAATAATTTTATGTATGCATAATATAAGGATATAATGTCATTCTAAATTAGGGTCTGCAAGTATAGCTGTTGCATGTGACATTGTTATTGTTGCATATCCTTTAACGGCATGAGGAGCACCATCTGTAATCTGTAAGGCAGTCAGTTATAGGCCGATTTGAACATGACCTTTGCTAACTAAGTTATATTTATAATTATATTCCAGTTACGTTTATTTGTTTCTAATGCATTAACAACAGAGAAGCAACAAACACAAGATCAGACATCTGAAAACAATTCTGCCTGGTAACTCGAAGGGCTGACTGATGACACCAGGGGGCGCTATTGGCCATAAAATAAGGTCAGTTTGGGGTAGTTGGCTGTGCACAAAGTGGCTGAATGTCCAGTGCAGAGCTGCAGCTTCAGTGCCAGGCATTACCAGCTGCCCTGCACAAGGACTCTGTTGTCACAGTCAGCAGAGACCTTGTCCAGACTGTTTGTATGCACGTTATTCCCAAGCCAGACAGGCATCAGAGCTATGTGGTTTTCAAAAGCTGTTTTTTTTAGCCTAAATGATTTGTTGTTCCATAGTTAGATCAAATTATAACTGTAGGCTGCTGACAATACATTGATCAATATAGAGACTTACTCTATTTGGTAAGTTCTTTCTTTCTTTCTTTCAGTAATAGCCCTCCATGTCCTCTGATGTATGCTTGCTGTAAGCTATGAAATGAAAGAAAAAGCATTATCTTGATAAAAGAAAGAAAAGCCCATAATATCTTCAGGGGCTTCTTTAAAACCTGTCAGATGTCGTCTGTCTATGAAATCTGTGAAGCCTCGCTGTAGCACATCAGTTGGGCTGTGGGTGGTGTCTCTTTGTGCCTTATCCAGTTAAGGAATGCCATTTCCTGTTCTATTTTTATTTCTTTATTATCTTTTGTGCTTTCATGCAGGGTATTTGCGTGCTTCTTAGCTTTGTTTTTTCTAACTGTATTTGTGGATTCATGTAGGCCTCTATGTCATGCGCAGTGAGAAGCAGTTAATGCCTGAGCTTACTCTCTGATGAGCTCCACCCAATCTAAACCTCCGGTGGGACCCGGTATAATTGCATGGCATAGAGAAGGGAGCATGAAACAGCAGCTGGAAACTGTAACATGTCCTGTGTGAAGCAGGGGAATCTGGAAAGCTGCTGAGATTAGTCCACAAAGTTCTTTCTATACAAGAATGCTGACTAAATAACAGGTTTTAGTCTAAAATACTGTTTTGGAAAATGTGCTGCGTGACTTCGTACTCAGAAACAACTACTTCCCATTTTGAATGATTGAGGCATTAAAACAGTGGTTTAACATTCTGGAAAATACTTTTATTTACCGAGAACATTGATACCGATCTCAAATGTGTCCATTAAATATGATGCTACAGCCAGCAGCTGGTTAGATTAACTTAGCACAAAGACTTTAAACAGCCAGTCTATCAGCACCTCTAAAAACTTACCAAATTTAACAATTTGTAGGTTGTTTGTTGTACTGGTACAGAAACTGTTAAATGTATTAATTAGCTTGGGCACAACCAGGATAACAACCACTTTCCGGTCTTCGAGCTAAGTTAAGCTGCTGGGCCTAGCTATTTATTGTAGACCTATCATTTTTAAATGATAGAATTTAAATTTATATAAACTCCTCAACCTGCAATCATTTTTCTCTTGGTCATGTGAAGACATTGAAAAACAAGTTTATTGTTATTGACACATTATCACCTTTGAAGTTTATATGCTAAACTCAGCTGCTACTCACATCCAACATTTATGGAGCAACACTGTGTTTCAGCAAGACAATAATTTTCACTGTCTTTTAGCTCCTTTAGATTGAATATAACTGCATGCGGTCAAAAATGACACCATGAGTGAAAACCTAAAGAAATGAGATGAAACTCACAAACATTATAGAGCTACATAAAGCTTAGGAGACCATGTCACATTATTTTCACATCTTCCTTTATACAATGTTATTATAAAACTATAAACTGTAGTTGCTTTAAGGCAAATAAATATCCAAATTCAACTGAGGCCAAACAAAGCACTTAAAATTGTTTGGAACAGCTTATAGCCACTTTTACTGAGGAAATGTTTCTTTTCTTTTTTTTTTTCTTTTTTTTTACTTACATTCAATTAACCCCAATTTCCATTTGTTTGACAGAATACGAATTATGTTAACAAGGCAACAGCAGTCAAAGGCCTCTCCAGCGAAACACACTAGGTTGTCATATGTATCAGCAATGAGGATTCAGTGTGTTTTTTAAATTAGTGTAGCCCCGACACACTTTTCAGTCAAGTAGTACTACATAGTATTAACAGCTGTGCCTCTTGAGCTGCTATGTTTCATGTAAATTTTTCATGTAAAGAAGCCAAGTTAGTGCTCACTCTGACAGCTGAACAGCAGACAGAGCACTTGGCAAAAATGATTTTTCAAATGTCACAAAGCGTTCCTGTCTCATGTGCCAGACTCTCGCCGTCTCATCCTCTGCAGTTTGGCACGTATGTATTCTAAACTGAGAGCTTTTCACCTCTCCGTTGGCCAACTCTGTCTCAGTGGTTTTTGGAGAACTTTAGTTACAGCCATGTTTAACGCTCACTTTGTTCGCTTCAGTTTCAAACCCACATCCTATCCTGATTATAGACCAAGGAGCCTGAAAAGATCTCTCTGTCTGTCTGTTTCCATTTCTGTGATTTTCACAGTTTGGCCTCCTGACTGCACAGGCAGCAGGAAGAACAAAATCGGAAGAAAGATGAAATATGTTTCACCTCAGTTCTTTTCAGGGAAAATCCCAGCTGCTCCAGGCGATGTGTTTCATATGGACCTCACTGAGGTGCTGAGGCTTCATTCAGACATGCAGGCACATGTTATGGTGTTTCTCTTCTATAGATACTGTACTGTTGCTCACATGAAAGCAATATGTCTACACCCTCTCAGCAAGTCTTTACACAAAGTAATTGACAGAGGTAGACAAGGGCACAAACAAACAGGTAATTCTGAGGGATTAAATCATTAACTTCACCTTCATGTAGCTTTTTGAGGCCACTAGCAGCTAAACACCCGTAATTCAGTTGTCCAGGAGCAAATAATGTTTTCACAGTGACCGAGAACTTCAGTAACATAAATGTTTGCCTCGGTGAGCCTTACTAGGTGCAAATCTGTCATGTTTGATGAGTCTGCCTTTAATACGCAATCGCAGGGTTGCGACAATAAAATTTACAATTATTACATATTTGAAAACAAACACTGAGGCCTTCAGACAAGTCTATTAACAGCAGTGAATCCTGTGAAATTAAACTGCAGTGCGAAGGCTGTAGGACACCCTAAGGATTATATATCAAACTGTGCCAAGAAAACAACCATCCCAAATTGCTCTTATTCCCCGCCTCACTCTAAGTGCAGCTCAGTGGCTGGAAGGTACAGTGTGTCAGCCAATCTCATCCTAGGCTCAATTCAATTAAAGAGAGTACAAAGACGCATGGCTCAGGGGCAAGTGATATGATTAGAGGCCTGTGCACAACAACGCTGCTGCTTTGATTCATACCCTCTGTTGTCTGGTCTTTCACAGCGAAGGGCCTTCGAGCTGAGACAACTGAGCAAAGGAGGGCTCCCTAAAGTGGGCTGCGATGTCTTCAAGAGGAGGGCTGCTAAGCTAATCTCTGAGAGTCACCAAGTTATACTGTCACTCTCTTTCAGTGAAAACAGGCTGCAGTCAGAAGAAAACAATTTTTTTTTCCTAAGACAGAGACATTCTGTTGATCAACATTCTGACATTTTGAGACTCAGCAGATCAGGAAAATCCTTCAAACCGAAGGCCATGTTGCTATCTTAGTTTTCCATAAGAACAATGCACTGGAGCAGCTGTATACTAGCCCTCTCCACACCCTCGCGTCAAGCTGCCATAAAAGACAGGTGATACGTCTCTTGGGACAGGGATGTGTCCAAGGAATGCATGTGTAGGTATCCTGCTGCCTGTGGGGACGGTGGAGAAAGGCCCAGCACACCAGTTGATCCTGTTTGATAAAGGCTCTGACAGGCCCAGATTATATGTCTCAGCCTGGAGGGGGTGTCTGTGTCTCATTCCTGTGCTGAAGAAAGTCGATCTGGTGGGAAAGAGGAGGGGCTATGCCTGTAGGCATCAGTTTTTGTATGGATGCCAACACACACGCCTTGTCAATAGACACCCCCTCTCCACCCCACTGCTAGTTTGACACCAAACAAACATCCTCACCCATCTCATTTACCTGACCACACCTGTGGCTCCAGACACCATAAATAGTCTATCCACAAATCATGCCAGATACAGTCTATATCTTGCTGTGAGGCGGTGCAGAAACATTTGTCCTGAAATGATTCATTTCCAGTCTTGTCTGTTACACTTTCGCAGACTTTATTTGGCAAATTACCTGGTGCATATTTTGCACATATGGGGTACCAAAGAACTACTTACATGTAGTTCCAAGGGAAAATGTGACATCTGTGGGTCCTAGAAATAATTGACACTGTAAGCACTTTTTAAATTACCCAGTATAAACAGTGTGTACAAGGGACAAACAGGCTTAGTCTGTTCAGTATGTTCACAGTTGCCCCCCAGGAGCTATAGCATGGCTGCAAACACAAAAAGGTAAAATGTTGCTCTGTTAGCCACTACTTCAGTCCAAACCGAGAGGTCTCTACAACTACTTGGTAGATTTCAATGAAATATTGTCCAGAGATTCATGGTTCTCAGATGATGAGTCCTAATGACTTTAGTAATCCTCTGACTTTTCTTTAGCCACTCTGAGATTGACATTTGTAGCGCTGAATGAACTGTCCTAACAACTGACAAATGGATAGCCAGAAATTATCGGTGCACATTGAGGATATCCTCAGGATAAACTGTAAAAATCACCACCTGGTCAAAATTTGCCAAATACTTTTTATGGCCAGAAAAACTAAAGACATTCCATTTAGGCTTAGCTTTACTTTGTATTCAATGCATATTAACAAATGTTAGCATAGCCTACTCTTGGTTAACTGGGATGTGAACATGGTATAAACATTATACAACCAGCATGTTAGCATGTTGATGTTGATGTTTAGCTCAAAGCACAGCCTTACAGTGCTGCTAGTATGGCTCTAGACTCTCATTAATATGTAATGCTACATATTACAGCCTGCTACACTATGCTTACTTTCCTGTACTGAACTTTACTGTAATTACCTTAAAAATGAATGAACATGAGACAGTTTCATTTCACACCCTGCGTAATGACACTCTAATTAAGCCTACTGTGAAAAAAGGAGTGAACAAAGACCTCTGTGTTTTTGTTTTTGGTGAAAATTTGGACACTACTAATTTGCAGGTTGTCTAAGGTGTTATTCATTTACAGCATGGTATAGGATTATGTTCAGATGGATAAGTGGGAATACCATAAAGCTTGAAGCGTGGAGAGTGCATTTTCCCACAGACTGATTTGCTTATGTTTCCTGTGATATGGACAAAAGAAGAAAAGTGGCAGTGACTCAAGGACAACAGTGAGACACACAGTGAGTGACAGGCCATGCCCCAGCCTCACCCCTTCTGTCATATGTGTCCCATAGAGCAGACAGGGCACTGGGGACCTGTCATACTGACAGGTCCCAGAGCGTTCTGTGGAGCCCTCTGTGGCTTTAGAAACATCAGCAATCAAAACTGCACAGTTGAGGCTCTGGCTGCTTTTGTGTGTGTTGCATTTATTGACAAAAACGATATTTTTTTTCTACTGCAAAATTTGTCAAAACTGAGCTACACCCAAAACCTCAGTGACAGCTGTTCATCACTTTAACAATGTTTAACAAGGGTGGGGAATCCGTCAAAGAGAACAAACAGCTGAAAATTAAAATTCCTCCTCTGTTTTGAAATCAACAATTTATGGTGCACCGGAGACAAGCCTGTCTGCTGTGGTTACCCACACACTTAATGTAATGTCTGAACTGTCTGAGGTTTCGCTTTTATGTATTCTGCATTAGAAGGAATGACAGAACAAGAGACACATTTCCTTAACCTTGCACATGGACACTGTCCAGAATAATATTCATGAGCTCCAGAAGTGTTCTGCTGTAACGCCTCTCTCCATGTCTCTTCATGTGCATTGACAGTACCCTGGCACTAAACTCTCCTTTGCCATAATCATTTCACTGAGGTGCACAACAAAATAATGATATCACCATTCATTGTTTCCTGGAAGCTCAAATAAGCAGATAGTCACACAGTCACCAGAGGCATCATCACCACCAGCATCATCCCCCCAGGACCTTCACTCCTGCATAACCACTGCATGAAGCTCACAAATGTTCTCTGATCGACAATGTGTCTCTTCCACAGGGTGGCAGAGTTGAAGGGCAGGTTATCTGTCCCTGAAACTGGAATAAAACAGACCATATCTGGTAAATGAGATCATACCAACTGATCTAACAGGCCACCAAAGAAACTTGAATGAGACTCATAAAAAGTGAGAATTTGCAGATGATATATTCATTTTTGGTTATTTAAGTCTTCAAGATGCGACTGCATTCATGCTCAGTTGTTATAAATGCAGTTATAAATAACTGAAATATTTAAATGAACACCTTAAAAATTCACAAAATCAATTTGATGATTGAGAAACCTGGAAGGGAGTGAACTCCAATGGTGCTTTGTTATTGGACTTCTGTGCTACTCATGGATTGTTTATAACAAACACCACGTTTGAGCATAGGGTTGGTCATAAGTGTACTTGGTACCAGAACACTTTAGGCTTTAGATTGATGATTGACTTTGTTGTTGTATCATCGGATCTAAGGCTGCATGTCTTGGACACTCGGGTAAAGACAGGAGCAGAGCTGTCAAATGATCACTCTCCTGGTAGTGAGCTGGATCAGTTGGAGGGGGAGGCTGCTGGACAGACCTGGCGAACTCAAACGGGGAGGCTGCTGGACAGACCTGGCAAACTCAAACATGTAGTGAGGGAGCACTGGGAACGACTGGCTGAAGGCCTTCTGGAAGAATTACTCGTACTTCCCAGGGTATGCTGGGGACATGGAATCTGAATGGGCCATGTTCAAATTCTCCATTGTAGAGGCAGCTATTCTGAATTGTGGCCAGAAGGTCACTGGTGGCTGCTGGTGGACACCAATGGTGAAGGAAGGCTGAAGAAGGAGGCCTACAGGGCTTGGTTCACTCAGGGGTCTTGCGAACAGCTGATGGGCACTGGCAGGCCAAAAGAACTGCAGCTCAGATGGTTGCGGACGCAAAAACTTGGGTGTGGGAGACGTTTGGTGAGGTTATGGAGAAGAACTTTTGGTTAGCCTCAAGGAAGTTCTACCAAACCATCTGGTGACTCAAAGGGAAAGCAGGGCTTGACCCAGATTGTGTTTGGCAGGAAAGGAGAACTGGGAGATTGTTGGGCGGTGGAAGGAGCTCTTTGAGGAACCCCTGAACCTGTCTAACATGTCCCCCAAGGAGGAGGAAGAGGTGGAAGACTCTGGGAAAACATCACTCATATCTCTGGCAGAGGTCACTGAAGTAGTCAAAAAGCTCCTCAGTGGCAAGGTACCAGGAATAGATGATATTCACCCTGACATGCTGAAGGCTCCAGACACAGTTGGGCTGTCTTGGTTGACATGCCTCTCAGTGTCGCATGGAGGATGGGGGCAGTGCCTGTGGACTGGCAGATTAGGGTGGTGGTTCCTATTTTTAAAAGAGGGGACCCGACCCCAGACAAGCAAATGATAATGGAATGCAATAGAATAAAAGTTTGCTGCATTCCCACAGAAGATGCAGTAATGCTGTTTTGGTAGCCCACATGTTGGACAATTGTTCTTCATGCACACCATTTAAACAAATGAGAATGTGTAGTACGTAAACAATGGAGAATTATCCTAATTTAAAGGGGTAACCTTTTGTCTGTTCACCATGATGCGTACTGTTGAGCATAAAGTATACTAGTGTTAATTTGCAAACACCAGCAGCTTGCATTCATGTAAGCGTTACTGTAAAAGTGACAATGATCTGTTCTCTATTCATAGATGAACTGCTCTCCTGCAATACAGTATGCACTGAAGGCAATCTGCAGTGACCCAAGCTGTAAAAGCTGGCTTTTAGAAAGGGTCAAGAGCCAGTCGCGATGCACGGCTAATTTTACCTTGTTGCGTAGAGACTGCAATCCAGGTGACACATCAACCAATGGCAGGAAGCCAACACTAGACAGGCATCAAGGCTGCTGAGGCTGATGGATGGAAGCATAAAACCATCACTTGCTAAAATCATAAATCACATTTACTGTGGGGTGCAGCTCTTTGTGCTTGCCAACTTCCTTATGATGTCAGCAGTGCATTATCATATCCAACCAGGAACCTGTGTTAAATGGGTGGGAGATTCAAGTGGCCAACGTTCCATCTCTGTAAACCTAATATACATACAAAATCTGAATATTTATAGTCCCATTTATGGAGCAGAGTTCAAATACTGAAAGCTTTGGCAGTTTTTCCAATTGAATTTTATTTAAAGTAATCCTTTTTATGACATACATGTTTTGCAACCCTTCATCAGAAGTTATATGACGGCAAATGTAACTCCTGTTAAAGCAATTACAACAGAACATACATTCATCACATGAACATGCACAATGGAAGTGCATGTTGACAGATACAAATTACTTTGGGCTCCAACAATCACAACGTACAACCAGGAATATGTCGAGTTGTGACCATCCTTAAAATAAATGAAGGATTCTCAATGAGACAAGATAAAAATACTCCCCCCAGTGTATACATAGTCACAAACACACCAAAAATGTTCATAAATCTATTTCTTCTGCTGGAGAAAACCCAATACACATATTTCCATTGATAATTACGCAGTAAATTTAGAGGGAAAAAAAAATCATAGCTGTGATACAGCAAAAAAAAACAAAAAAAAACTGGCCATGTAATCCTCAGACTAAGATTTTGTTTTCACTGTCACTACAGACTGTACTCAAAAATTGATCAAACAAAACCCTGCATCTTTGTACAAAAGAAAAATCAATTATGGTAAGAAAATAATAGTACAGTAAATATATATTCATATTTATAATTTTCTAACTGTATTTACAACAGAGTGAATGATGCCATGGACCAAGGTGATGGATATCCTTTAGTGTTTTCTCTTGATTTGGTCTAAAAAGCAGAATGCTGTCCTTTGCTACTGATGAAACGACCGAGGGCGGGGAAACAACCAAAAGCCTGACAGAATCACAGTCAGCCCTTTGCGCTCTCGTGAACCACTGAAATGTCCCAAGTTGAGCGCAGAGTCTGCTCTTTTCAGACAGTGATAAGCTGCCACTCCTGTTAAAACAAAGTGTCCCATAAATATTGTCACCACCAAGAACAGGAAAACGGCTGTGCTCCTCAGTCCATGTGATCCAACAAGTTCTACAAGGTGTCTCCAAGCTCCTTTCTCTCAGAGCACCAGTGTTTTTTTGTAGCTTCATCTCTGGGAATGTGGGGACGAGTCCAACCCCATGAGGCAGGGAGTGGAGGAAGTGTCAATGTTTGTCTGAATGGAGAGGAGGTATCAGCGTTTCTTTATAGCTGTACCAGTGGAGTGGGGAGGGAACTTTGGCAGGCAGGGCTCCTCAGCTCCAGCATCGTGGGAAAAGACAGAGTCCTCGCCGGAGGAGCAGGTCGAGCTGCGGGTATTTGGGGAATATGGGTCCATAGGCACTGAGAGCTCCAAATACTCCTATAGAGACAAGGAAGAAAAGAAAAACCATCACTTCAACTCCAAAAACAGTCATTTCTGCTTCTTCCTTGTATGATAAAGAGAGAAGGCCTGACCTGGTTTGATGTCATGGTCAGGGAGCGATCCAGGTCCTCAACCAGCTGCTTGAAAGTGGGTCTCTGAGAAGGCACAGCATGCCAGCAGTCCCTCATCATCATGTACCTAAAGAGATTCCATATCAAGCAGTCTAGATGATCTTGCCTATAATATCTGAGCATTCATTCCTAAAAAGCTAGGTGGAGGGTGATGGTGGAAAAAACAAAACTGAATGTTCCGTTCAGAGCTCACTCAACCTTTGAGCAATTCATTTTATTGGTCGTCAACAAACAATGGTAGGGCTCATTATTATGTTGCTAAGCACCTGGAATGCTTCTGATACACAAAAACATAGGCAATGTAAATATTAATAGCAACTGTTCAAGTCACGCTTGAGACAACAGTGACTGAGCTTTGCCTTGAATTAAAATGTTCCTTTTATATGTTCAGAATTAGTGTGCACAGGCTACATACATTTATACAAACTGAATGTTGGTAATTTTTATGACTAGTTTCAAAGATCTTTTCAAAAACATATGGACTATGCCACATCAGTCAGTAACCGTCCCATTTGTTTTATTAGATAAAGAAATGCTGGAAAAGAGATATTAGAAGTTCAGTCACAGAATCTGAGGAACGTGCAACGTTTTAGTTTTACAGTAGGTGTGTCTTGTTCCCTTACAGTTCATGAGTGCATGTTGAGGGCTTGTCCATTCGGTGACCTTCCTTGAGCAGCTTGAACAGCTCTTCCACTGGGACACCTGGATACGGAGACCCTCCCAAGGTGAAGATCTCCCAGAGCAGCACCCCAAAGGACCAGCTGCAGACAGAAATAGACCAATGTGTGTAGATTTCTTACACAACAACAAAAAAAAGTCTTCCTCACATTACGTATAATCACCTTTATTGGCCAAGTATGTTACACACAAGAAATTTGTTTCCGGTACAGAACCGAAGGCAGCCATCTGTGGCGCCAACTCAACCGATGGCTCTAACCATCGGGGACAACAGGGGGGATTCAGTGTCTTGCCCAAGGATACTTTGACACATGGACTGGAGAAACCGAGATTCGAACCTTCAACCTTCTGGTTGGGAAACGACTGCTCTACCCACCGCACCACTGTCGCCTCCCCAAGACTAAAGTGGAAAAGTAACAACACCTGATACTTACACATCACTTTGGTGTGTGTATATACGGTCGAACAGAGCCTCGGGAGCCATCCATTTGACTGGTAGACGACCCTGTGGGAAAGATGCGAATGGTATGGACATCTACAGTATGGTCTCATATTTGAGAATAAACCAGTGATAAGAGCGCTCACATTGGTGGTCTTCTTATAGTAATCAATGTGGTGGATATCTCTTGCCAGGCCAAAGTCAGCTATTTTCATCACGTTGTCCTCCGTTACCAAAACATTGCGAGCGGCAAGATCTCTGTGGATGCACTGCACAAATTAAAATAGACATTACTAGAACTGATCCAAGGAATCATCACAGCCTGATCTCTCAAAAATATTTCTTAAATCATACATTTTTTCATAGGGACGTGTTGCTCTGATTTACTCTGTACACATTTAATAAGAAAGGCTGTATTTTAATGGCTACCTTTTTGGAAGACAAATACTCCATGCCTCGGGCAACTTGGTAAGCACAGGACACCAGGTCTTTTATAGATACGTTCTCCACGGGAACCTGGTCCGGGTTGTAACAGTACTCCATCCCTGGTGGCCGGCGAGCTCGCAAATACTCCCGCAAGTTACCCTTGGATGCATATTCTACTATCACATACAGAGGACCTGGAAACAATAAGAAAAATAATAATTTCACTATAAAATGCCGTGTTACACTCCAAACTGAGATGTTAGTTTTTCAGTCAACAGTAATAATGGCAGCACCAAGGGAACGCTAACAGGGGAAACTAACACTAAGTGCATTTACTGCACATCAGAAGATACTTGTTGGAGAAATGAAATTCTTGCCCTGATGTGTTGCAGGGGTGAAGATGACAAGGAATAGATATCTTTCATTTTGAAAAAAAATGTGATTTCAACCCAGCCTGTTTTAATTCAAGGGTTATAGGCAGCTAAAGGTACAGAACCTGCTCTTACTGGCAGACAAACACTTCAAGATTAACTGTTAAATGCTAACTCAAGATGCATTTTAAAATAGAAAGAACAAAAAGTTTTCTATTTCCCTGTGATGTTCACCACGGGGTCATCAGAGGTTAGATTGCCATTAGTTGTCGGTCAGACACGATTAGAGAAAAATGGCAGCAGCTCTGTTCAATTCGACAAACTGCAAGCTTCAAGCTGGTGTCAGAATCATTTATTTATGCTGCTCTACATCTCTCAAAGTAAGATTCACAGCAACAACAGGGGGACAACAGGGTGTGTGGGGGCCTCAACAGGCCAGGGCAGGTCTGTCTGGTCATACCATCCTGTGTGCAGGCTCCCAGCAGATTAATGATGTTCTTGTGTTTCCCAATGATCTTCATCATCTCCATCTCTGAAATCAGGTCTGACAAGTCTTTCTCTGTGGCGTCAGCTGGAGGCGAAGGGAAATAAATCACATTAGGGTAATTGGTCGATGTTCTGTCAGTGAAAAAGGCCCAAAAAAGCCTCGCATCGCAGTAAGTACTCTGCACAAGACACCAACACGGCAGTTCTTGCAGAGTTAAGCTGGTGTTTGTTTTGGAGAATGCTCCATGGCGAAAGGCACTTAAAGTATAAGACAAAGGCTGCATCCTCACTCCTCTGTGTAGTTTAATGAACACCATTTTCTATGGGATGTCAAGGGTTCTCATAAATGTTTACTCTGCTCCATTTACACAGTGGCTAGGATCCAATGGCAGATGTCTTGTGGGTTCTGTTCATTGCAGCTTTTCTGTCAGAAATTCTCTCATTCCTGGAGCCTGGACTAGAGGCTTCAGTTAAATCTATTACTTTCCTCTCTGACTTCTTCCTACAGATCTCATTAGTTTTAGTGCCCAACAATCCAAATCTACTGTAAAGCCCATGTAACTGAAAACTTTAAAAAGAGCAACTACTGTAACTTACACTTCAACATTTTAACAGCAACCTTCGAAACGCGGTTTGGCTTCTCTTTGTCGAGACCCAGAGCCTCTCCCATCATCACCTGTCCAAAGCAACCTTCACCCAGCGGCTTCCCAAGAACAAGTCTACAAAGGGGAGAAGACAGTTATTTATAGTGCATACTTTTAACTTAAAATCTGTGTGAGTAAAAAAGGTTGGCCTTTGATTTTAAGCTTCAAATTGAACAGTAGTTAGAATTTTAAATCCAGATTAAGTTGAGCTAAATTTATACACCTAAATTTATTTTCACACTATTCATGCACAACAGCATGTCACCAGTCGCTTTTAGACACTTTGTACTGGGGCTGGTTCACAAAAGACTGAAAATTTCAGACCAGTAACTTTCCTTTCAGAAGGTCACTTTTCTACTATCTAGTCTGCTGTTGCCCTGTTAAAAGGTTTTGTCCAGGATGTACCTGTCCCGGGAAAACTCCCAGCGGGGATCCTGGGGCAGTTCATACTCGGACACCCCTGACAGCATTGGAGAGCCACTGGAAGAGAGGCGGGGAGGACGAACCAGCATCACTCCAGAGTGGATGGAGGAGCTTGAATCCACAGACACCTGAGGTAAAGAAGACTGACATTACTCCCCTCATAGTGGAACAGACATCAGTAGAGAAGCTTATTTAATCAACAGTGACCAGAAGAAAACAAAGACTATAGAGAAGTTGCTGAATTCTCTAAATAAGCCCATCTAAAAACCACCTAAACCACTCAGGCATACCATGCCCATGGAGTCCAAGTACTCCTTGACTATTTACCTGATGCACAAGACATTAAAGATCTACAAACTTTAAAAGGTCTATGAATGCATGCTTGCTTTATAATAGCATCAAGATAAACTGCTGTGACAATATTTGTACAGATGAGTAAGATAAGTCAAATACAGTCTAAAGCTTTGATGATAATCTGAAATGTCAAAAAGAAAAAATAAGAAGGTATAAATATTCCAAACCCCCTATCTACTTTCTGTTACCTGTCTGCGCAGGGGGATGCTTTTGGCCAGCTTGTGGACGGCCAGCTGACTATTAAAGTCACTCTTCTTTGAGGACTTACGAATCTTGAAGATAACTGTGATGGCAATCATGACAGCAATGATAAAGAAGCCCACACAGTAGATGACCACCTCCATGTACTTGTGGCTGGCTGAAGAGTAGTCTGGGACAGCTAGATGGAGAGTGGATGCAGGGTAACAGGGGTGGGGTCAGCTGTCAGGAATGAACTAAATGTACATATAAATACAAGTACACAGTAAAACAATAAAGGTCCACCCAAACACACACACACACACACACACACGCGCGCGCCATGTCTAAGAGCCAGAACCTTTGACACAGACATATACAGGACACAAACATCCTGAGCACAGGGTTTCACTTTACATTCTGCCAAACACTCTATAGGCCAAAACTGGGGAAATAGTTCCTACAAACCCAAATTCTGTTATACAAGCCAACAGTGTTTGATTCATACTAAGCAATAGATATACAGTATATGAGTAACAGTGTGCAAAGGATCCGACTTTTATACAGCGTCAAAAGTTCACACGTTTCAATAACTGCATAGCATTTCTACTTCAAACAGACCAATTCACATTTCATGTCTAAATACAAGTCTAAGAATAGCATACCCCAAAGCATGAGCTCATTGTAGTAGTGTTGATATGTTCAATTCATACTCCTTTTCTCATGTTCTTCTAAAACTGTTTGTTGGTGCTGGTTATAAAAGCTACATAATTATGTGCTAACACTTTACAAGGAAACTGCTGAAGTCAGAACTTGTTTTTTTCCTCCCATTCAGTGAAAACACCAACTTTTGTTCATACAGTACCAATACAAGGGACGTAATGGATTGCATACTTTAGTGAAAAAGACAGTTTAGGGCATACCTTGGCTTGGGATGTGGCACCGGGCACAGGAGCTAGATCTCACAAATACCAGCACTGATGGAGTTTTTGGTTCAAACAAAAGCCTACCTATGGCATTAATTCCTGTTAGTGCACTTTGTTTACATCTTTATTCTTGAAATGTCCACACAAACGCAAATTACAGGAGGCTGGTTGATGAGTTTGTGGAGTGGTCTGGACAGAATCATTTGCTGCTTAACCTGGACAAGACCAAAGAGATGGTAATTGACTTCAGGAGGAAGGGAACTGCTCCACAGCCCCTCTCCATTTTGGGGAGGGATGTGGAGATGGTGCAGGAGTACAAATACTTGGGTGTGACTATCGACAACTGTCTGAATTGGAAAACAAACAGCACATCTGTGTATAAGAAGGCCC
>NW_018127892.1:3400431-3426061 GCF_001952655.1 Monopterus albus | reverse complement strand
GTTTTATATTTTTAGTGGGTTATCTATTCTATTTATTGGTATGTGTGCTTGATATCGAGTGTGAACCGCTGCTGAAACAATGCAATTTCCCAGATTGGGATTAATAAAGTATTTCTATCCATCTATCTATCTAAATGCATTTATGGTACTGAGCATTGCCTCTTCAATCCATGCAAGTGTATACAACTCGAGTCTGGTGTACTGCTTAAAACAGTTTTGAATGACTATAAATGTCTCATGCATACCTTAACTACAGTGAGTTTTTGATGCAAGAAAATTTTTTTCTAGATGTTATCTGTGCTATGAATCATTATACTCATCCATGTGCTGTAAATTTTAAATGCGCATTTGTACTCGTTATAAATCTCCAATTGCAACACTGAAACTATTATGGCATTTTGTTTTCTTATGTTAATGGGAGATCATCACATACAACTTAAATATTCTAGAAGCATTATGCATCCCAAACCAAGGTACCATAACAACTGAAACATACAGTTACACCCCAAGCCAACACCAGCAACACAAGTGAGCTGCACTTGTGTGAAGAGGCTGACAGGTAGCTTGATAATTGGACAAATGCCCATTCCAGCCCCCTAGGAATGAGACACATCGACTATACATGCCAATTATCAAAGTCAGCTGCTGTGCTCACAGCAGGAAATGACATTGGAAATACATGTCATTTGTAGTGCTTGTCAAAGAAAATCTGCTTTACACCAAATCAAATGCGAACACCAGTCAAAGAGCAGAATGGTAGAGACCATTCAGAGTGAAATCTGATCAGAACTGCCAAACAACCCTTCTTTGAATATGAAGTTCTAGCTGGCTGAGACCATTACAAGGGCCCATGGCATGCTTTTCCTTGTTTTCTGACTTGTCTACAATGTTACAGTGGTGAATTAACATCTTAGACGTGACCTAAAGCTAAAAAAAAAATGCATACACATCTCGCCAACTCTCGCTCATGAGACTTTTTTCCTAACAAAATAAAGTATTACGGGATAGTTTAAAGATTTGTTTGAATGTTCATAATCTCCAGGCAGTTGCGTGTTCATTTAAGCTTGCCTGACATCCACCAGTGCCATTGTAAAAGTGGAATTTTTCAACTGCGCCCAGTTTTGTGGCTATATTTTACCTCCTGCTGCACGGTGACCAGAGGATGTGTAGAACAATACAGGGCCTGAGGTTACTGCATGTCCGGGAATGTTCACGTACAGGGACTCGCTGTTTTGCCCCGCGGCGGTGAATGATCAGCTCACCAAGGCTGGATTCCCCTGGCGCACAGTACCAGTTTGTTTTGACTGCTTGAGGACAGTGTGTCTGCCGCAAGTGATGTGTTGCTGGTTAACGATCCACGATTTTATTGTCAGTGCTACGCTACCTGTTGAAATTGATTTCAATACTTTGGGACTGTGTGTGGTCGTTCTGGAAGAAGATTCAATGACCACCGGTTGGATTTACCGACCCTGGAACTACCTGAAAGGGAGTGATGTTTCCACTACTCAAAAAAAAAAAAAAAAAAAAAAAAAAACAAAAAAAAAACGCAACTGTTTTAAAGCTCAAGAAGTTACCATGTCTGCATTATGCCAGTTAAAATATGGGGTTGCTCAATTACCCACTTTGTTTGGTGTTACACATCTCTTTTCATCAGTACATATACCGCTGTTTATAAATTAATGCTGTTGCAGTTTGTTGTGCTGTCCACTCGCGACAACACCAGCAGCATAAGTTGTGTGTGTTCACGAACTATGCTCTCGTTTTTAGGAAGAGGCTCTCAGGTTTTATCGTTCTGAAATAATTACTGACTATTTGGAGTTATGATGGGTGCAAAGCTAATCTAGAGGTACCCAAGATTAAACATTAAATGGCTGGAAATGAGCAAACTGAGCATGCCATGGGCACTTTTAAGTATACCTCTATGTGATCTTATTTTACAATACACTGGCCTTTTTTAAAGGTGGAGTTATTTGCCATGATACACCATGTAGCAGATAGCTCTTGGGTTGTTTGGCATTCTGTGATTTAAATTAAGAGACATCGGAGCATGGCCCATACTGGAGCGGGAGCCATGCTGAGCACCAAGAGAGGTGGTGGTTTAGTACTTGGAATTTGCCCTGGCTTCCTCTCACATTTTTAACAGAACTAAAGTTAAACTTTTGTTCTGGCAAAAGTGAAGATGGACAGCCAGGCTGGTTGGAAAGTTGGAAAAGTAAGAAAATATAGGAGGGAGCCAGAACCACTGATACCTTCAAAAACGGTCAACCATGCAGAGTGATGAGAGAACCCGATAGAATTGCCCGCCAAGCAGGTATACTCCCCAGCGTCATCAAAAGACACATTTCTCAGTTGGAGGATTTCCATTTCCTTGTCCGTGGTGTTAAGGCCAGCGTTCTAGAAAATAATACAGGAAGACGACCCAACAAGAGGCCCAAGAGGAGAAAGGGAACGGTAAGTAAAGGATTCTCAAAGAGAAAGGGGACAGAGGAGCGTTCTCCTCTTTGATCCAATACCATCTGCCCGAAAAGTACCATCAAGAGCCCCTGCAGAGGACTCTGTCAGGAAGAGCCCTTCAGCATCTGTTAGTGGAGGAGCTGGTTAGATTGAGTCTGCACTGCTGACCCCCACAATGGGCCACCCCATCACCACATCAAATACCTCAATCTCATCTCTACATGCAAGAGATGGGCAACATGGAAAACTCCACAGCAGAACATTACACACTCAAGCTCACACTCACACTCACACTTCTGCCAACTAGAAACAGAACAGGAGATCTGTAAAACATAGGTAAACAAAAGGAGGACAGCTGAAAAAGAAGCAGAGAGAGCCTGTGCGCTGTGCATGGAGCACTCTGAAGGGCAAGGGAGGAAGAGTAATAGAAGATAGCAGTAGAGGCCCTTATTAGGATGGCACAGCAAAGGCACAGGGTAGGAATGAGAATGGGGCCCAACAATAAATCTGAGACTAAATACTTTCAACTGTTCTGCTGGGAATTTTCCATAGTGTCATTTACAGTCAGGAGGGGGAAACGAAGGGAGGGAGGAGAGAAACAGCTGAGGTTGTCTTAAATTATATGGCCCTGGGTTTTCCAGGTGGTCCTAGAAGCACCTCCACTGTGTCATCCCTGTACTGTAGCATGGTGGTTACCTGTGGGCACATATCTGGTGACAGTCAGCCAGGCTGACTGATTGGCCTCTCCTATATAATTGGACACTTTACATATATACTCTCCGCTCTCCTCCTCGGTCACATTGTAGAGGGTCAGCACCTGAGCGTCCGAGCTATTGACCCCAGAATGCTGGAAATAAAAACAAGTCATGTGCTACACAAACAAAAAGAGTAGTAAACAGCAAAATTAAGTTCAAATTATATACTGGATGCACTTATGACTCCTTTTAGAGGCAGTACAGGGAATTTAAGAAAAAAAAAATGACAGCAATAACGGGAGAATAAACCAAGATGATGTCATGGGGTAGGACTAGATAAGTCTAACTTCATACTTAGCTGGGTATCAAACAGCAATACTTTTATGGCATCAATCAAATTATTTCAATACCATCTTATTTAAAAGTGCTTTTCTACATTTTTATTTACTGATATTAATGTTAACAGAACTTAAGGTTGTGGTAAACAGGTTTAAATTTTATGTTATGAAACTGCTTTGAGTGGAAAAAAATTCCAAGAAATTGAAAAATAAAACTGTGCTGTACCAAAATGTGTAGTGTGTGTGTTTTCCCTTTTCTTAAAATTGATTTTGTAAAATTCGTATTGAAAAAAAAAAAAGTATAGTTTAGGAACTGTTATTGAAGTCAAGGTATCGTTACTGAAATTTCTGGAACGATACCCAGCCCTAAAAACGGCTGATTTCCCTTAGCATTACAAAAACTTGTAAATTACTGTATTAACACACGCAGACTCCGCCTTGTTGCAGTAGTTCTGTTCAGAGTAAGCCCCTACCTTGAGGATACGGACATACGGTAAACCATCAGGACCAATACGGCTCCCATTGACTTCAGTATGCTTCAGCCACTGGATGTGAGGCTGAGGGTCGCTAAACACCTTGCACTCAAACTCCACATCACTGCCCACCACTGCAGTGCGATTAGCTGGGAGGCCAGCCTGCAGAATAGGCCTGTGTGGAGAGCGCTCTGCAACACAAAAGATACATAAATGTTTGTTTTGAGACAGTGAAGCAAACATGCAATATAAAAAACAAACACATGAGCAATAATTCAAGTACACATGACTGACTATCAAACACAAGGTAAATAAAACCCGTCATGATAAGGCTTTCTTACTGGAAATGGCGTGGGCTGATGTCAAACAAGGTCATATGTACAATTTGATCTGATACTGTGTAATTTCCCAAATTACAGGCCATAATTTCTCATATGAAGTGGCTACTTCCCCAAATACCGGTACATGCTGTTTGCCTAACTACTACGAGCTAATCACAGCAGATGGGCAAGCAAGTTAAGTGTCTCATCTGGAGCAGTTACTGTGAAATGAAATGTTCTTGCAGCTCATTTTGATGACCGATAACTCCTCAAAATAAACCTATGAGCCAAAAATCTGAGTTTCAACCAAGATGTCCACTGGGACTTAGTAATGCCAAAACTCTCCCTTCACTGAAGAGATCTCACACTAATCAGGCCTTAGACATCTGCAGAGCCCACGGTGCAACAGTGGCAGAGGAGTTCAGCTGACTTATAGGAGCAGTGCTGTAAAAAGGGAATCACAGAGCAGGTCCTAGAGGAGTACTAACATGTTCTGGTGCAAGACATTTATGGAATTGATACAACCTAACACTAGAGCTTCATGAATATTCAACAGGTGATTAAAGCATAATCAGGATTTCCTGGGAAGTTTAAATTATCAAAATAATTATAATTAATACTTACCCACTACATCTAGCTGGTAGGTGTGATTGATGCTGCCATGCTGGTTCTCCACCACACAGGTATAGTTTCCCTTGTCAGAGGGAACTACAGATTCCATGATGATGGTCCACACGTGGTCACGGACCTAAACATTTATGAAAAAGGCAAGGTTATTGTAGCTAGCATATAGAACAGCACTTTGGCTCAGTGACATAGGTTAATAAGCATTAACTAACTTCTCCCTCTAATTTTTGACCGTTGGAGTCAAAACAAACTCCAGCATTATCCCCTCCTGCCCAGTCTCTGAAGCTACATCATATGTGATCAAGACAGAGTGTAGCAGTCAGATACAGTAGTGCAGCTGTAATAACCACCTCCAGAACTAATGCATACAGAATATAGAACCCATGGTTTTCAGTGGCATTGCAGCAACACAATATCAAATAAAGAGGTTTACATTTTAGCGATATGCATATGTACGTCTAACATTGTTTGTAGTGAATCTATCTGCAATAGCACAAGAAAATTATACAGAGGAATGTTTATTCCATGTGATATTGATACAGCACTAATGTTCCAGCTACTATTGCACTGAAGAAGTGCAGTGCAGATTTTAGCAACACTGCCCAGAAAGGGGTAGATATAAACATAAGGCTTGAAGATAGCAGAGTGGGGTGGGCGGGTTTAATACAGCAGTGAGAAAACAGACAATTCTTTACTTATTTATCTGAATTTGTGCTAAATCTTAGTTAATGCAGCTTTAACTAACATAAATGAGGCCAGAGGTGAGGTAATACTGGCAACAGAGACAGAGGTAAATTCCACCTCTGCATTTAACTGCAAAAACTTTCTCCATCTGCACGGTCATGAACCACATTTTGTTCATTTAAAAAAGTTCAGTGATACGTGATATGATAACATAAACAGCAGATCTTGGTCCTACTCAACAAAGACCACAGGAAAATGGATATCTACAGTATCTATATCTCCCAACATATCTTATTTGCACCAACTCTTTTTTTCCTCAATGTTATAATTTTTCTTCCATAAATCTGTCAAGATTGGCAGTGTGTGATTAACCAATAAACCTCTAAGGCAATGGCAACATCAAACATGCATATACACAGACTGAACTATACGGTTTCCCTCGTTTAGCTCAAAACATGATGAGGGAGTCCAGCTGCCTGCTGCCAGATGTGTTGTGCATGGCTTCATATACATGTGGCCTACATTATTCCCTCCCTCCTGCATGTCTCCATGCAGACTATATTAACAATAGAAGCCTGGCCATAAAAGGAGGACAGTGGGAGAGACGTCCCCAGTCGCTAATGCAGACCTTTGCACCTTCACTGACAAAACAGCAGCCAGATGGTCAAGTGTGCTGCCTGGCTGGGTGATGGGCTCAGAGGGGACAAAGGGAGCAGGCAGCTGAGAGGAAACTCCTAAATGTGTCCCAGCTGGGGAAGGAGATGGTCTGAGGATGCACGAGACAAGGTTGGACTAACTTATACTTTGATGGGAAGAACAGATGCAAGGATGGAGGTGGGTTATTTCTTCACCTCTGTGAACATGCACACCTTTGGGACAACTGCGACCGAGTACAATCCATCTTAAAGTACAAAAAAAACCAAAACAAAACAAAACAAAAAAAAACTACAATATCTATGACTTCCTAATACATAATCACCATATTATATGTTGGCTGAGGCGGATGTGGATTAATACAGTGACTGGCTTTTATAACTTCCCCGTAGGAAATGAGTGCTATCACTGAAGCTCAAAACAAATCTTTAGAGCTCATGATGTAATTTACATTATATGATGGTCATTGAAACCAGTACATAACAGATCTAGCCCACACGGCTCACCTGCCACACCTCCAAGTAAATCCAGAGACTGGTTTAAACGGTCTTAACTATTATAAAGTCAGTTTATCCGCTTTTAGCATCACTTTTGAATACAGCCTGTCTGGAAAGAGTAAACACACCACACATCACAGATAAGGCCATATAATGGTAAATTTAGAACTGCATGGATGCAATTACAGAAAAACAATGCACTGATAACCAGAATGAGGACAGCAAGTGTTATACTCCATCCAGTCAGATGGCTATGATTGCCCACCTGGAGGTATTATTACTATAACAAAACATTCATTTTTGTGGCATAGGGTTTCACCTTATATTGTTTCTCAGGTCAAATGTGAAACCAGTCTCTGCTTTTCACTCGCAGAAAGCATTTCTTTCTCCAGAGGAGGAGGTGGGGTCTAATGTGGAGATGAGATCAGTAACATCTCAACTTGATGGGAATTGGGACTGAAGTGATGCAAGAAGAAAAGCTAAGGAGGGTGTAGTACCATTAACAAGAGGGGAAGGGGAACACATTTTCTAAATATTTTTATTATTTACCTTGAAGCCTCCAATGCGGTGGTCCCTCTTGAACTCCTTGCCATTCTTGTACCACTTCAGAGTGGGAGTCGGGTTGCCGCTGGCCTGGCATCGAAACTTCACCGTCTTACTAGCTGGGACAGCATGGAGTTTTTTCTCCATTTTTTCTGGATGAGCCCATTGTGGAGCCATGGCTTAAGACCAAAAAAAGCAGTTAACAGATGAGTAACAAATTCGTGTGTATTATAATGGAAAAAATGGATTTTCTAAAACTAAAAACAGCACACACAACTTTTTATGTATCCTAAACCTCATTAACAGGACTTGGCCGTACTGGATCAGCAAGAACATGTAGTTTCTTTTCAATTAAACAAAATCTTTTTTTTTTTTTTTAGATGCACTGGCTTTAAAATGTCCTCAGTTAAGTAAAGTTGTGTTGTGCACAGATGAAATAGAGATAAAGCTTTGCGAGCCAGACTACAAATTCAAGGTCGGCACGCCTCCCGTTCTTGGCAGCCACAGGACAATGTGGGCAGTAGTAGCCAGATGATGTAGCCCAAGTGTCTTAATTGCTCTACAGACAAATTAGACGACATCTAAGGTTAACCACGCTTAGTCACCGCAGCTGTCACTGTGGTAGTGAAAACCCTCTGATTCACAGTGAAATCATTCACTCAAACGTGACCCACACACGTGACCCTTAACTGAATCATACAGCTCTCAAATTGTTGACCATTCATGGCAATTACTAATCAGCCTGGGGCTTTCAGTGGGTGAGTAATGGCCATTTGCTGCACAAGCATTAGTAATGTGAAGGGCACACTTACGGAGCAGTTTCTGACTGCCCAGCAGTTTGGCTTCCTCTGATGAAGACTCTTCATCTTCATCCTCATCCTCAGATGACGCCAGGGTATCAACTAGAGAAACAGAAAATGATTGCAATGCCAAACCCAGTTCCTTATGTAGTAATCCACACAGTATTTTGTCACTGACAGACAACAGAAACAAACAAGGAGCAACACTTCAGTGATTTTTTTTTTTTTAATCTGAAAAACAGCTGTACGTTCTTCATGCAGGTATACACTGAAAACAAAGGCCAGTATATACAATGACACCATTTAATGACTACCGTCTTATTTATACAGAAAGATTAGAAAAATGTGACTATTCAGTGACAAAAATAACAAAATACTTTAAAGAACAACTACAAACTAAATTATCTGCACTGTTTCTACAACTTTACCTGTGACATTGAAGTAGTCGCTGTGGTTGCCGAAGGTGGTGCATGCATACAGACCAGAGTCGCTCAGCTCCACAGTCTCAATCTCTAGCTGGCCATTGTGGATGCGTGTGTGTTCTCCATCCACTACAATGACATGGTCTTTGGTCCAGCTGACAGCATGGAGGGAGTCCCTGACAGAGCAATTCAGATCCAGACGGCCTCCAAGATAGAGTGTGAACAGCTTCGCTTGCGGTTGCACAGACACTACAAAAGGAAATGCAGGATATGATTACTCAGCTCAGTAGGCTGTTTAATAAATTTTATGTAGTTATAAGCATAATAATATCCACAAACACAAAGTTTAGACCTTTGGTAAAAGCTATGATACATGTTACATTCATAATAGGACAACCACCAGGATTATTCCTACTCAATAAAACCATCATATTACAGACTGAACAGATAGTAACTGACAGGGAAATATTCAGAGCTCTCATTCAAAACAGGGCTGTTTCTGTAAACACTTTAAGAAGTACTTCAATCAGGGCACAGGGTCCAAAAGACAGCAGAAAACTCCTTCCCCGATTTCTTCCGGCACACTGCCTGTCTAACTGCTCCCCCAAATTAAATTGAATCCCAAATAAGGCAAGGCCCTATGATCAGGCAGGCAAGGAGCTACTTGGGAAAGGAAGGTGAAATTAAATTAGAGGAATGGAGAGAGGGGAGATGTCTCAGAGCTGAACACCTGAGCCCCCCTGTTCTAAATGACAACATAGCACACAAGGAGGAGGGGGTAACCCAATTATACTTACGTATTGTCCGTCACAATGGTGTTTGTCTAGTTAGAAAGGTAAAGATCGTCAGTGGCCAATTCGCTTGACGACCTTGTTCTAGAAACACACTTTCATGTCAAAATGGTACAAGAGGTATACTTCTCTGCTTACTTTGAGAACATAATATTGTGGACAAAGGCTACACATTATTTTCTTGCTTGTCAATTAATAGTTTTGTCTATAAAATTTCAGTGAAAAAGTGAACAATATCTATCACAACTAAAATTTCTTGTTTTGTCCGACCAATACTGCAAAACCCAAAGATATAAAGTTTACAACGATATAAAACAAGCTGAGACAGGCAGGAGTCACTCTTATTTGAGAGACTGGAATCACAAAGGTTCATAGTTCTGCTCAAATTATGGAAAAGATTAACTGATTATCAAAACAGATGCTGAAAAATTTTGTTGATGAATTGACCAATCAACTAATTGTTTTCAGTGCAAATCCACAGAACTCCCCTATGGCAACACTATGAAGCAAAATCTCTTTAAATTTCACTTGTCCCCTTTCCTCATTTCCGACACTGCTCCTCCGGCATTATAAACGAGAAAAACTGAACAAGATAATCAAATGCAATAGTGGTGAGCAATCCTCCAGATGAGATTATGAGCTGTTCTCAAATCAGTCTGTGTGTTTGTAAACACCTTTTCTCACAACAGAAAGTACATCTACACAGTATAACCTCAGGACAACATCAGCAGACCTGACTAATCCCTCCCACAGTCTCAACAAAGGCCTCCTAACAATAAAGGGGAAGAGGGAGCAGGGAGAGTGAGCCAGCGAGCATGTGCACAGGAGGGAGCGAGACGGGGCCTGCAGCGGCAGGTTCTACTGCCAGTTGCTATGGTGACCCCACTTGGGCCTAGTAAAGGTATTTCCTGGATCACATATGTCTGACAGGCCCTTAATCCCAGCAGGAAAAGGGGCCAGGGGGTAGGATCAACTTTCTCCTCAAAAACAAAACTGAAGGGGGAGAAGCAGAAGAGGCAGCTCTCGAACCTGGAGGTAGCCTTTAACACAAGGTGCCTCCGCTGTGTGTGAGGGCCTGCTAGTGTGTTTCTGTCCCCGCCTTCTGAATGGAGATGCCACTGATAACACTGTGTCAACATCCCAGCTGTTAGCCTGACTGTAGACATCATAAAAACCCATAAAAGCTATGAATTCTGCTTGTAGCTTTGCTGGAGGCCAGTCAGGATCATTTGTGCTTCTGTGCCAACCTATTTAAAAATGGAGTACAACACAGTCAAATCAACCCAGCCTAAGTCTAACAAAAAGAAAAACCTAACTTATTTTGAATAATTAAGTGGGGAAACATGTACATTAAACTTTATCACTCAGTCCAAGTATTTTCAGCTCTTCACATGGAGGCAAGTGCCGCATTTCCAACATAACATTTCCTTTGAATTCGAGGATGTTTCACCTCAGGTAATCCTCCTGCCACAGTCACTATGACTGGATTAAAAACCATATTTTCAGAAAGCAACCCATGTGGAATGGTCTCTCAGATGTTGCTCCAACCATTCCGAAAAATTGATTGACATAATTTAAAATTGGTGTAATTATATAAATGATGAAAGGAATTTGGTGAAGAAAAGAGTAAAACTCCAATGAGTTTTTAAACTTGGGTTAAAAAAAAAAAAAAGCCCACTAGTCTGTAAATTCAAGACAAACTAAGAGGAAGACTTGGCGCCAGTCTATGGAACCTTGTCTGAATACAAGATAGGAAGCAATATGCTGCGTGAATGACTTCTGGGATTTCCTGTACTCATTGCAGTCATGGTTGAATGCAGAAAAGTCAAGCTGGTTCAGACTCTGAGGTGGCACACAGAAAAACAACTATGGCAAGTTTTCTGTGCCGATTTGGCCACACCAGAATGAAGGGGTGGGTGACATGTAGAAGGGATTGATAAGAAACAAAAGGCATAAATGGCAGGAAGCAAAAAAAACAGGACAAATGCCTATTAGCAAGCCCAGAAAAGTTCCCAGTGAATGTCCCTGCTGAAAGCACTGCAGCGGAGGAGCTTTTCATTCCTAAATGAGCTGCTGACAATCAGCATGATTAGCACTTGGGAGCTACAAGGATTGCTGTGCCAGTGCAAAGTAGTTCCAGTGTCATTCAAATGGGTTCAGCTACATTTAGCCTGATATTATGTCTTTAATGGAAAGACACAGTAAAACCAGGACCTTTTAAAAGAAGAACTTTAACATGTTCTTTTACTTCTGTTTGCTCTACTCTAAGGTTCACTTTAAAAAATTCCTATAAAATTGTTGTAACACAGACTAAGGTAATCCGAAAATACCTTTTGAATAATTAAAAATAATCAGGTTAAAATAAAAATAATCAGGTGGGCCATTTTATTGTTTGTGCAGTGGATTGTTGCTCACATTTTGTACATGAGAAATTCAAACTCAACTGATGTCAAAATGTGTCAGCTTTACAAATTCTGCCTCTTATATTATTTTACACATTTACTGTTGAGATCAGGTTCACTGGTTAACCTCCGCCCCTAAATGAATTTGGGGAATTTTATTTATTTTTTTCTTTTTGGAATTTTGTTTCTCCTCCCAAATTTCCTGACCACATTTACTACATGAACATTAATATCCATCAGGAAAAAGTTAACATTAATTTTTTATCTTGGCTCTAATGTGTGCAACACCGGTGAAGCACCTATGAGACGACATACTGACCACAAAGGTTTATCTACAGTTACTGTCACTTGTCTTCAGATGGGAACATGTGATATAATTTTAACCATTTGTCTGTTTTCTCATTTTATTTTTAAATTGTAGCTACTATTTTCAACGCTGTATCCATGTTTTATTCATAAAGCAATCTAAACATTTCAGTGAAAGGAATCTTGTGCACCAATGTTGAGTCCTGAATCTCTCATGTGATTATTTTTTACCATCGCTATTTAAAAGCTGCCCCCATCACAGGGTCTATACTAAAACATACGTTGATTTACTATGTTATTAAAAAACAAAACTGAATATCCTTGTTCCATCTGCTCTCAGAGAGTCAGCAGAACTTACCCCCCCCACTCATGAATAACAGATTCTCTAGCCCTACATTAAATTTGTCTCACAATTCTGACCCGAGCTCTTAACAACAGAAGCTCGTATCTTTGGTATTTTCGTTGGCGTCCTCATAACTGATAAATAGTGCCCTCCTTCTTCGACATCGGATGTTTGTATTCTTCTGGTTTCACACCAGTCATATGATCGAAGGTCATCAAAACGCCCACTCCAGACTATACGCCGCTTTCTCACATGGTCGCACTCGGACATTAGATGACTACTTTAATGATCCTGAGGGAAATTCAATATATGAGGACTTTGTACTAGGGGAGCTGGCAGGGTAACGTCTTAATGTCCGGGTGGACTGACTCAGACATTTATGTTTTCACATATAGCTCCTCCAGGTAATGTTCAAAGCTCCAGTGCATGTCTGAAAAGGGCTTCTAAGAAGTGTTCTTCTCAGATTTGCAACCAAATCTAAAGAAAAGAATCGACATTAACTCTGAACAATACAGAAATAGCTTTCTGATACTTCATTATCACACTAATAAAAAAAAAAAACCTACACAGAACATTTTATAACAAATGTTTAGCTGAAAGATCACGCAAAAGAGACGCTTCAGGGGACTGTAATTGATTGATTGTCCCTGTAGCCCCTACAGAAATTCAATGAACTGAATTTGTTCAGAGTATTCTTTTGTGAACAAAAAAAAACAAAACCTCCATGACAAACAATGAAGCATACATAAAACATGACCATTTCCATATAACTATTTTGTTTTCCTAACCCAAGACAAAAGGAATGCAACCAAATGCTTCTGCTGCGATTGTCTGTCGACAGCTGAAGCCATCCGTCACCCAGCAGGGGAGCGGGGGGGAAAGTGAAGCATTCCCAAGCTGAAGTCAGCAGGGGAGCAGGAGCAAAAAGCACAGAGGTGCATAGACAGTACCTGGCCATTTGGTGATTAAGAACTGGGTGGAGTGTAAATGCATCAGACTTCCCCACCCCAGTGGAAATTTATCACTCACCTTAGAAGATAAACATTCTCCTCAGAAACCTTATCCTTGAGGATAAGGGAGGGCTCAAAGTAGCATCTTCTTTCCTTTTTTCAAAAAAAGCAGCCTAATTTATAGCTTCCCTGGCAGTTAACTCCTCTCTCAGTGACAACAAATACCTTTTCATTACAAAGGAGGAGAAGAGCAGGGACTGCTGGGTAGTGGTGCTGCCCTTGGGCTACAGATGGGAGTCATTTACTCCTCCCTGTCCCACTGTTGGCTTAAACACACCCGCGCAAAGTTTATTTTAGGGCTTACAGCTCAAGAGACCCTCTTGCTTAATTACTCTAATTATAATGCTGAGCTTTATCATATTCTTTTGCTCTGCTCCACTCCACTTCCAGCTGCAGAATGTAAACATCCAAACTTATCTACCCACAAGTCCAGGCAGCAATTACACTGCTGGACTGTATCCAAGGGACACATTTTTAAGGATTTGATTTCAGTGCTTCTTTCCCCTTTTCAGAGCTGGACTTGTGTAACAGTTAGACAAATCTTAAAGCTGCACCACCAAGTCTAAGAACAAAATTAATTCATTATACTAAATCTTCATCTGCCAGATTTGTCAGGAACCCAGTTCACATACTGCAAGCTCAATAGCACTAACTGGTTTAGTTAAAGATGTCAGTAAGGGAAACACTGTTGTACTACAGCTGATGCAGTAAAGTGCTTTCAAACAAGAGCCCTTTTCAGACATGTACTGGAACCCTGAAATTCTCTAGATATTATGTGTGTGAGAACGCAAATGTCCAAATCAGTCAACCTGGACCTTAAGTGGACTTTACTCTGCCAGCTCTCTAGTACAAAGTCTGTGTAAGGTCTGAGTGGGCCTGTGTGAGAATACAGAAGTGTATAGTCCACATTATTCACACGAAGCTAGCAGGCATGTTGATGGCGTTCTATCACGTGACTGCTGTGAAACCCGAAGAATACAAACATCTGATGGTGAAGAAAAAAAAAAAAATCATTTACAATGAAGACACCCAGAAAATATCTAACTGGAGGAACAACGTGATTCAGGAACTTCTGTCATTAAGAGTGGTGCCAGAATCAGGCAAAACAAGAGAAGTTGATTATGACCAAATTACAAATTGGCCATGTGACTGCATCATGTCCTGTCTTCTGTGCGCTCCTACAACATAAAACAAACTGAGCATTTCCAGTATGCGAGGACATGTCCCACATGGACTACCTCCTGCTCTGAGCTAAATGTGTGAAAGGGCAACTCTCAACAATGTCTGGGCCCGATTCCATGGATATAGTCCAGAGTTCATGTGTGAAAATGGCTAAGACCAGATTCCGGCAAATACAGGTGATGGTGGAACACTGACACTACAAAGAAGAAACTTCATCAAAGCCGGGAGTGTGTTAAGATTACACTGCTGTACAGAGAACAAAGCTCTGATTATCAGTGGATTCTTTCTCAAGTCAAGTCAGACTTAGGGCTGGGTATCTTTCCAAAATTTTCGATTCGGTACCAATACCTTGACCTTGGTACTGGTAATAATTTTTTCGGTTCCAATTTTAGAAAGAGAGAGAGTGAGAGAGAGACAGACACACACTAAACTACACTACACTACACTTTTTGGTACAGAGTAGTTTTATTTTGAATTCCTTGGCATTTTTGTGTACTCAAAGCATAACATAAAAAGTTAATTTACTACAACTGCAAGTTCTGTTAAGATTCACATCAATAAATAAAAATATAACTGAGCATTTTTTTGATGCTCGATGGTATTTAAGCAATTCGATCGATACCCAGCACTAGTCAGACTTAGCTTCAAACAGTAGCCTGATGTTTAATAAGGGCGTTTTCACATTTAGTACTTTTTAAATTAACCAAACTTCAAGCAGACCAACAAAAAGGAACTCAGTTTTTTTTTTTTGCGTTCACATTGCGAGTATACTTGAGAAAGTACTCTTTTCTCTTTCTGGTCTTTCTGGTCCACTTCAGCTCTGATTGGGCCTTAGTTCTCTTTCTGTTCACACTATACTCTGGAGCTCTCAGACTCCTTTGGCATGTGGCTTTCATGTCAAAGTCTTCTCTACTTTATCTCATTTCATTGCATGTGGTAAAGCACTTTTGACAGTTTTTTTTCCCCCTTTCACTGCAGTGGGGTCCTAATGAAGCCCCTCACTCATACGAGCTGAAAACTGAAGGAAAACCTTAACGTGTCTGCGCGTTGTGGACAGTTGTATTTTGTGGCAGTATTCTTTGATCCATATCTGGCAAAGTGCAGTAGTTTCTTCCTTGAACCAATTTACTCATCCATATTGGTATAATTTTTAACAGCACTACCACTAGTACTGCTCATCTATGTGGAAATTAAACAAGCAATAAGAATAATGTTAAAGTTTTAAAAAAATTAATAAAATTATTGCTTTATTTTCTCACATTTACCATTAACATTCTTGAGTATCGAACTGCAACAGTGCCGTTTTGAACAAACCACTAGACTAGTGAAATGTAAAAATATTGAACACAACTTTTTCCTTTGACAGTACTTTTACTGTGAGGTGCCTCCAGCCCCCAGATCACTAAGAGGCATGGCTTTGTGTGTCTGCTAAGGTTGACTGATGTAATTTTCATCACGGCCCCAGGTCCATGAGGGTCTGTTTAGCAAAAGCCACACCTGCTCACATGCCACAATGTCACTGTACATGGACAGAAGGCTGACCCATGATCTGAAGTATGAATAGGAACACATGCGCACCCCTCATCCTTGTCCATACGAGGATATGAGCAAAGCATAAATTCCTCTTAAATCCGACCCTACTCTAAGTACTCTCATGTGAAACTGCTGGCTAATGGTTAGTTTTAATCATTAACCCCCATTCCTTTAAGTTAGATAACGCTGTGAGCGGGTTAGGTATTAGGCTGCTAGCATCCTATATAATATATCTGGGCAAGGAGAGATAAAATTTGAACTTGTCAGTGGAAAACTGAATTTCTCTATGATGAAATGTCACTGATATTTTGACAGATTGCGTTTCTGCTCTTACATGCAAAAGGTTAGAAGCAAACCTGGAGCACTTTGTGTTCACAATGTACATATTAAATGAACCGCATCATAGACTTGAAACAAACGGAACTGAGACTATTCATTTAAATTTCATTTCAGAAGGGTCCGAGTTCATTTGGAGTGTTCATATATACATGTAAAAGGCTGACCGACTGCTCTAAGTCTTTGTAAGGGCTGAAAGGGACCAGGTGTGAAAACACCCTAAATCTGCAACCAGATTGAGAAAGAAAGAAAAAACAAAAAAGAAACCTGTATAAACCATCTTACCTTCATCAGTGTTGGCAGGCCGGCACTGGGTCCTTAAAACTTGGGCCAATAAAGCCAGAAGCAGAAGTATACTTTGCCTCATCAGCATCCTGCTGAGGGAGCTACAACTCGTGGGCTTTCTGGAACTCCATTCAGACTTCTGGGGGGGGGAAAAAAAAAAAAAAGCTAAAAACAAATGAATACATGACCAGGTGAGCAAGCCTCATGGTTTCATAAGTCTAAGTAAAGCAAACCCGCAAAATCAATTCAAGGTACAAGTTTGTGTGTGTGTGTGTGTGTGTGTGTGTGTGTGTGTGTGTGAGTGTGAGAGAGAGAGAGAGAGCGAAGCCTGCTTGGCCTATGCTGGAGGAAAATAAACTGATGCAAGAATAAAGCCAGGCCAATTAAGATCCTCAGATCACCATTCCTCAAAACAGATACAAACCAGTAGAAATTTATTACTAATGACAGTCTGTACTTGTGATAAGTAAATTCCTTACTGGTCAAAAAAGAAGAGAATATTCTGTACGTCTACTAGGTTCAAGGTAGGTATTCAGCATGTAGGCCTGCTTGTACAAAAACACTGATAAGAAACAGCAGAGCTCCAGGCTCACTCTGATAGCTTGAACAAACAATGCTCAGTTCTTAGGCATGAAACATTGTTGTTGTTAAAACTTTAAAGTAACTAAAGGCAGAGCTCATAAAGACTGTCATCACACTCAAAGTGATGCCATGTAAACCTACAGCTCATGCTGCTGGAGCAGGAGCTGAATGATGAACAGTACCCTTCAAAAACAGGCACAATGCAGTGAGTGACCCTCACATGCACATCTGCTTGCATCATCACCTCTGCAGCATCTGGCCACAGAGAGTAAGTAACACTTACCCCCATAGCCCCACCCCCACCCCCTTGAGAAAGGTGTCTGAGGCAAAGAACTTATGGGCTGTAGCCTGTTACATGACACCTGTGTGGAGAGAGACCTCCAGGCCATCATTTCCCCACTGAGAAATCTGTCACCTAACAGCTGGTTTTGGTCCTCAAGCCCAAAATGACACCCCTGTAACCATTTGTTCCCATGCTTGGTTTTTAAGGTTTGTTTATTCTCCTTAGTTTAAGCCTGAGAACATAGGCCTTACCTGTGAATACAAAGTTTGAATCCAAAATATCACAGTCCATTCTGTAAAACAGAAATAACTTTTTCACACAAAATCATGTTCAGATGCAGCTGGGGTTTCATTTAAGAGGCAATCACTTGTGTGTGCATTCTTCCCTGAAAACGTCATTGTGTTCTCCTCAAAACCAATTCAGTTTCACTTTCCAAGAACAGTTTAGTGTTCGAGCAGCTGAGCTGGGTCAGGAGGGTCCACAGAGGATAACGAAGCGTGGTCATCGCCACTCTGTAAGCAGTGAGTCAGTCATTGGGAGGGCTCCAGCAGAGTGCTTCTGCTGCCAGACAGAAGGAACCGCAAAGAGCAGCAGACCACATTCCCCAGGCCCTCATCACTACAACAGCAAGCAACAACTGAAAGAGGAGGAAGTAGCTTCTCCAAAGTATGACACAGTGCTTTGTCATACTCTGCTCCCCTGTGCGCAAGAGTTAAACTTACAATGTGTCTTACTATCCACACAGAGTGCTCATCTGTCTCAGCAGAGAATGACCCACACATCAACACACACTGATGTTACTGACTGATACACAGTCACAAGAAACAGTAGTGGCACTGTTTGTAATTTCCTGAGTTTTCTTTTTTTTGCATAAATTGGTCATGAAATATGATCTGATCTTCACCAATGTCACATATATCAACAAACAATATTTCTAAGCTGATAAAACACAGTCACGTCTTTATTGAACACACCCACTAAACATACAAAGTGATAATGGAAAAAGTAATGGCAACAGTGTTTTAATACCTGGTTGAACCACTTTTGGCAGCAATAACCTCAGGCAAGCACTTCCCGTAGCTCTGGATTAGACCTGCACAACATTGAATAGGAATTCCCTATCATTCTTCCTCACAGCTTCAGCTCAGCCATATTCTTAGGATGTCTGGTTTGAATGGCTCTCTTGAGGTCATTCCACAACATTTCTGTTGGGTTCAAAAGGCAGATTTAGTCTCTGAAGCCATTCTGTAGTAGATTTTCTTCGATGTTAAGGCTGATTGTCCTGCTGCATCAACCGGCTTGTTCTGAGGTTCATCTTGCAGAAAAACCACCTTGACGTTTTCCTGTAGGATACCTTGATAAACTTGGGAATTCATTTTCCCCTCCACAATGGCAAGCGGTCCAGGTCCAGAGGCTGCAAAGCAGACCCAAATCATGATATTCCCTCTTCGATATTCCACTGCTGAGATGTTTTCATGTTGGTTCACGGTTCTCTTTTTAAGCCATACATAGTGCTATGTGTTCTTCCCAAACAGCCCACAGGACATCTGCCCAAACTTCAGGCATGTTGCAATGTTGTTTTTGAGAGCAGTAGCTTCCTTTGTCCTGCCATAGACTATGTCATAACTGTTGACTGATGAATATCTAAAATCTTAGAGATGACTAACCCTTTCCAGTTACATGCAAATCAACAACTCTTGACTGTAGGGTTTATAAGATCTCTTTTTTTTATGAGGCATGGCTCACATCACCTGATGCTGCTTGTGAACAGCAAACAACACCGTTTTAAGTCAAAGTACTGTAGTTCTAAACCACACCTCCATTCTTGTTTCATTGATTGGACTCCAGGTTTGCCAACACCTGACTTCACCTTATGTTTAATGACATCCGAAGCTTCATGTTGCCATTACTTTTTTCCCCAACATCACTTTGACTGTTTAATGGGTGCATTCAATAAAGACATAAAAGATCATGACTGTTTGCATTTATTTGTGACTTTGGAGAAGACCAGATCAAATTTCATAACCAATTTATACAGAAAACCAGTAAATTGCAAACAGTGCCATTACTTTTTCTTGCGACTGTAGATTGGCTTAGATTTAAATATCTGTTAAAATAAAATGTCCACATCTGTATCTATTTGAGACCTATTGTGTTAATTTCATTTTCACTGTAGTATTTATTTATAGTTACTATTAGAGCTATAAATTGTAACTACAAACTGGCCAGGCAGCTGCACCGGCCAATACTGGCTTATCACAGATAGATCAGTACCATTACATACAGTGTATATCTTTACTGTGTACTGCATATCTTTATCACAATTATTTAAAAAAACAAATAAGGATATGTAAACTGGCTGTTTATGTTAAAAAAGGGGGGCTGAAAATCTGTATTGTTATGGCATTATTTCATTTTTAACTGCCAAATGCTGATATCTATCCTGGCCTCAAAACTCCATTAGGTTGTGGGTTCATTGTTTCCCATACACTGACTTATTTGTGGCAGGCTGCCACAATGTCAACATTGACTGCCACACATTGATTTAAAATATGTAGGTTAAACCTTAATTCAGTGTAGTGCTACAACAGGTTTTGTGTTGAAAAGTGTTCCCCTGTCGAGATACGTTTCCCCTGTTCCATACTTGGTTTCATGTAGTGCCCCTTCAGCGGTTGTGGATAATGTTAGAGTTCAGGTTATGGGAAACAGATTGACACAACACCAAGTGTAGTGCATGTATTCTCTCAGTCCTTCCATGCCCCGCTCCATTTCACTCTCTCGCACACACAAACACATGACGATGGACCATCTGTGAACAACTCCTTCTCTCCACGTTTGTTTTTTTTAACCAACTCTTCTAGTATGTCATTAACAAGCATGTAAGGCTGGCCAAGCTAACATCAGAATAGAGCTGTTGCTGAGGTTAGCACGCTGCATATTGCATGGATGTATATGGACTGCTCTGCAAGTTGATCAAGTTAAAGCTAGTTCATAAATTGGTGCTGATTGTCTGCCCCTCCGTCCAGGGGAATATCGAAAAACACAAGTGGGAAAGCGGATCAGTGTGATTAGTGAGCCAACTGATTCATTTTGAATATTTACTGGCACCGGTGAAGCAGCAAAAGAGGGTCAGAAGAGATGGCTGAAGAGAGAGATGTAGGAAGAGGGCAGCAACTAACATACAGCAGCTGCTGCAAAAGACCCAGCTAGTGCAGGAGGGGTAGGTCATATGAATAGCATAATGGGAAACACTGGGGTTACAGTTAATTTAATAGCCCAATTTGTATAATAATTTATTTCCATACTACTCATCAAAATATAGTCTCTTTGCTGTCATTTTCATGTCTCTGTGCTGGCAACAGGAGCTAAAGCATTTTCCAAATCTGCATAGTTCTCTGAACTTGTGTTCTTGCAGACTTGTAAAATGTCAGTCACAGCCCAAGTACTTTCCCCAATTCAAAGTCTGCATTCAGCCAAGTACACAGCAAAAAAAAACAGAAGTGTTCTTGCTCTGCTGAGAAATAAAACCAATGTGCAAATGCCAAAGCCTGCAGTTCCTTGAAGGGCCACTTGAGGCTAGCTCCAAAAGGGAGTCGGTCCCCATAAAGCAGGGCTGGCCAATTCCAGTCCTCGAGGGCTGCTGTCCTGCTTGTTTTCCCAACTATCCCTGCCTGACCTGCTGCTGATTACCTGGCTCAGGTGTGTTCAGCCAGTCAGAAGCTGGAAGATACCAATTCACTGTGGACTGGAACTGGCCACCCCTGCCATAGGGTCTCATGTTAAATTGCCCAAATTTACAACAGAAATAAACGTTTACAGCCTGGTACAAAAAACAGTTTTGGTCTCTATAGCCATAGCCAATTTCCTTTTCCATGACAACTGTATGGGAGGTAAAATATTTTTTAATAACTCACCCATTTAAATTATACTGGGAGTAAAAGTTACGCATAATTAAGGGAATGGCCACTTTGAGTGACAGGCAGGAGGGTTCTGCCATAGGTGGCTATCCACTAACTCTCTAGAGAGCTCCTCTCACACTCTGCTTCTTTGCCCATTTTTTGGATTAAACTTAACAGGCGGGGTGAGCTTCAAAACTGCTCATCAGAAGACCAATGGGTGACGTCATGGTGGGTTTGTCCAGGTTCAAGGTTGTTTTTTATAATTTTTCAGATGAGAAAGCAACCACAGATTAAAAATATGTGATTAGTTTATCAAGTAATGCCGATTTGGATATTTGCTCCAATGTTTTCAAAGATGCCAGTACCTGCTAATAGACCAGCTAGCTATGATTAGCAACTACAACTCTGTGTTAGCAAGGATGCAGGTGTTCCAATTACACGAGAGCACTACATCGTCCTGTTCTCAGGATCAAGAGTTTGTGCTTAAACTTACCAAGTCCGAACTTGGTGTACCAGGTATTGAAACGCCCATTATGTTTTCAGGTTGTCCATCCCTACGATTCTTGTGAATGCAATATGTCAAGAACACCTTTCTTCAAATTTGGCACAAATAAAGTGTAAGTAATTCACGAGTCACCTAATGTGTATTCATAAATCAAGACATCTCTCAATTGCTTACACACCTTTTTAAACCCCTCAAATCATTAAGGGCACATTCTGAATTAAAGCAATGACAAAAGAGACAACATGAAGAAAACCGGCACCCAAATACATCTCAGACATGTGAGTGCTTAAATACTACAAACCTTTACTGAAGCTTCTTGACTGGTTCTGGTGGATGAAATTATCTGTATTCACTTAAAAACGTAACCAGATCTGCTTATCGACTCACCAACCAACAGATAAATCTAAACCTCGAAGCAGCAGTAGATTCAAACTACCAAGACCAACATCTACGCATACATATACAGTATTTTGTGTTACATTGCACCTTGTAGTGTGCACAGCTTTCCCACTTTTTATTTTGAGATCTTTCATTAGCAATCCTTATTGGTCAAACTGTTGGTGAGCCATGACAACACACGTTGCACGCCAATTTTCAGGAAGCAATTTGGCTTATAAATTTATGAAAGAAAAGTAGTTTAAAAAAAATCTAAAACAACCCTTAGCTAATAAACTGGGAATGCCCAGAAAATAAACAGTGTGTAGAAATCTTACATTTGAAAAGATTAATTTAGTGATTTTCTGCATTCCAACACCTGCAGGCTAGAGAATCACACATTTGGTAAAAATCACATTTTCTGCACTCTTACAAGATAAAAACATTGGACTGAAAATTAGGTAAGTAAAAGTAGTTAAACTGAACAAATTAGAAACATGCAAGATGCATTGAACTTACTTTTCTCATTATACAAAAACAACAGTTAGAGGCTCAACCCATAACATGGCCTGGACTGCAAGCTAATTACTGTTCATTGCAATTCATGCATAAAATTCCTCAGCTCCCAAATTCTGGAGCCCTCTTCCCAGTTAAATCTGCACTTTTAGTCTGCACAAGGCTGCAAACCCAAGGCTCAGCAAACATAAGAGCATAAGGCCATCTCCCAAAGCTAGTGTTTTCATAAAAACAGACGCTTGTGGGGTTTTTTTCTTCACAGATGCACAATCTGAATCAGTGCTTCTGCACAGAGGGAGATCAGGTGTCAAATGTAAAGACAATGTCAGGCCATCTGACACTATGTCATTTGGTTAACACTTCAGTAGGCATGAGTGCACATTTTCCCCAAGAGAAATTAAATCAAGAAACAAAATTAACCCTGGAGATGTGACTAACATGCATTTAATTCTATCAGCCTAAAACATCCCACAACACACACAGAGACAAAATAACATGAAATCCTAAGCCTGTAGAAAACAACAGCGATATCCGTCAGTGAAAAGTGACCACAGTCTACTTACCAGTAAAATTCTCACTCACCCAAACTACATTTCTTGATTTACTTGTAGTAAATACATACAGCTCAAGTGACAATAATTCTGCTGCAGGGGAGCAGCCTAGTAAATTAAAGGGCAGGACTATGCCTTACCTCCCATTACATGGCAAAAAACCACTTGTTTCCACCTGGTGAACTCCCTGTGGACGTGCTACTTTTCTAAACCATCCATCGGCTCCCTCTCCCATTGTAACATAACGTTTAGAGCTATACATGACACAGACTAGTCCTTGCAAACCCAGACTTCATGACAGATTTAGCAGTGATGGACGTCCTGAGGGAGTTAAAGGTAATATACTCATTGCGGTTTGGAATAAGTAATTTGCCCCATGATTTGAAAGAAATAAACATTGCAACCTGAACCTTGCTGGTTATGTTTGATAGCTTTGTCACAGCATGAATGTTAAATGTGACAGGTCTTAAAAAAAAAAGGGGAGGATGCATATGGAGACACCAGGATAATTTTTGTAGAGATTCAACACAGCTGCAAGCAAGACAATAAGGCATCTCAGAGCCATTTATCCATGAAACCAAATTCGATTGCTAAAAAGAATTACGTTAGTTGTAGTTTAATACATCTGTTTTCTAGGTTTCACTCTTGATGTGGGAAGTATTTACTCAGGTAGTTAAATTATTTAATTTGATTAAAGAGGCCTGCTGTGACTTTAGACAGAAGACCAAAGCAGTTTTAGCAGGATTGCAGGCAACGTCTGGGCCTTGTGCTTTTACTGTTTATATGCTTTTCAATACCAGCATGGAGGAGACTGGGGTGTTCGCTAGTAGGCATGGAAAACACGGCTTTCTAGTTTAACGAGGGCACGGAAAATCATTTTCTAAAGAAAAAGGTCAAAAGCCACAAATTGGTGTTTGCCAAATTAAAAGCCACAGTTCTTTAATTGACTCCATTTCAGAAGAAGAGGCTGATCAATCAAATCACATCACAGCAATGGGGAGCAGTAGCTGACCCATTTAGCTCGTAAACACGCAGTAAAGTGAAGCTAAATCAAAGAGTGAAGGAATAATGAGACACCAACTCACCTCACTGGCGGGCGGCTGCGAGGCAGGCAGTGTCGGTCAGACGAGGAAGACTCCTGAGCTGAGATTGGATGTAGAAAAAGGAGAAAAACACCCCGAAAACTATATATCCACACTTAAATTTGTGTCCCGTTAACGAAAGTCGCTTAATCCAAGTTATCAACGTTTAGCTCACAGGTCAGATGTTCGCCAAACTTGTACGACAGAAGAAAATAAAGTCCCTACCACAAACCCCAAATAATCAATGAAGTGGAAAAAAACTTCCCAAACTGGTGTTAGGCTCGTCAGTTTTTAAACTTCAACATTTGGCCCCGGTGTCCTTTGTGACAACCGTCTTATCAGACCCAAAGAAGATACGCGAGTACAACCTATGAGGTAGCTTCGGGTAGTTAGTCCCTTTATCACGAAACGTTTCGCTCGCGATTAAATTAAGTCTCCTCACCTCAGAAAACTGTATCCCAAAGTTGTTCAACTCGCTCACACTAAATTCCCGGTGGTATCTGTCGTTCAGTGTCGTATTAATTTACAAAATAGCGGTACTTAAATCAATCCTAAAAACTATTTTTGGCCATTCCTGGCGACAACATGCTGTTAAACAACGAGAGACCGAGCTGCACCAAACCTCCCCCCCTTAAATCCGAGACTATGCCCAATCTCCGGACCATTGTCAAGACGGTGAGAGTGAGCGGTGTGACGGTGAGGCCACTTCCTGTCTGTATATCCAAAATAAAAGCCAGCGTTAACATCAGCGCGCAAACTGCTTGGATATCAATACGAGTTTTAAAAATTTTAATGAGATTAAATAGGAAATTTAGTTAATTAATTAACACAGTTTAGTTAATTAATTGTTAGAGTTAAAAAAAATTACCATTCCCTCAAATTGGAAAGTAAATATTTTAAATGTAAATGTTTTGTTTAGCCCTGTTTTGGTTAGTTCTTACTTTTACTTGATTTTACTATTAACCTCATGTCGCACAGAAAGACACTTCATCTAGAAATACTGTACACCATTTTACATCGTCAATAATTTTTACACAACATACATAACCTATTCATTGCATCATCTGTTACATATACGTTTTGCTCCAGATATAGGCTTTTTTTCCTGAAAGTGCAGCTTTTATTTTGAATATAAAAAATTC